>NC_134532.1:172042831-172342831 GCF_050624435.1 Tenrec ecaudatus | reverse complement strand
ATGTATTATTTGGAAGACTGTTATTTAATTATTTAGTCTCAGTGTGAAAGTGTTTCTAGTTATTAATTTCTAGTTTGATTTGCTATAGTTGAAGAGTGTGCTCTGTATAATTTAAATTATTTTAAAATCATTGAGTTTTGTTTTACTGTTCAAAATATACCTGACCTGGCTCTTTGAGTCTTTTTTCAAAAAGTATATTCAGCTGTTGTTGACGGTAGCATTCTATAAATGCTAATGACATCCTGTTAGTTCATGGTTTTGTTTAGTTCTCATAAGTCTTCATCATTTCCAGTTTATTTGTTTTATCAATTATTGAGGAAAGATCTATTTTCTTTTAAATGATACTCAGTCTTTACTAAGAAGTAGGTAAGTATTGAGGAGGAACATTTTTTGAAATGCACCTCAATTCATATTGTACAAATATAATAAACAACCCTACTGGGAACATTATGTACTTATTATAAAATCAAAGGCAAATTGATACCAACACCCACCTCACCCCCACCCACACACAGGTACCAAGTCAACTATGACTCATAGCAACCCTATGGGACAGAGCAGAGCTCCACTTCCCTCCTCTCATGGTTTCTAAGGCTAAAATCTTTGTAGGAGTCGGCATCTTCCTACCATGGAGTCACTGGTGGGTTCAGATCACTGACTTTTTCATTAACAAGCTAGTGCTTACCTACTGGGCCACCAGAGATCCTGAAGCAAAGCTGAAGGAAACTGTCTATTCCTAACAGCTACTGGGCAAAACAAACTAATAAAATCCTGTATATAGATGAAAGAGGTGCAGAAAAAAACAAGACCATTCAACTACTAATTTATATTAGAATAAATATTAATTTATTTTACCATCCCAAATATATTATGAATTGAATGCAACAGGCTACACTAGTTAGGATATTTGATTAGCACAGTCTGGCCTGTTACTGTTGCCAAGCCATTAATTGATCACAATCAGGAATGAAAGGCAATAGGACACTGGCCCTGTGCACAAAGAATAAGTTTTGTTGCAAACACAAGGAGCTACATTGTCTGAAAGTGAACAGTCAGGGCTAGTTCGTTCTTAAGTGCCAGCAATCCAAGTCAAACTAGCGTAGACAAAAAACGCAGACCTAATTGCTAACAGGATTCATGGAAGTATCCAATAACCAACCCAAGGGAAGGGGTTAGAAAAAAATGGAATGAAGAGCTTGGATGCTACTCTACTGGGAAACATAATACCTGCTCTGCCTTTGAGCACCTGACTTCCTACCAGCAAGGAAGCAAGAAAAGTCTGAGACCATCTACAGAAGCACGTTTCCCCAGGAAGACAGGCCAAACTTCAAGAACCATCACTGATGGGTGGAATGGATTTTCTTCCAGGTGATTTGATTCACGGTTAGGATAGCTTACAAAATATAAGTTGTGCGTAGTGACCACCAATATCTGGGTTCCAAATTAAGGAATGATATGCAAAAATTAATAAATAGGTTGATATAGTTCATGCAATGTGCTTAAAATCTAATGAGTTATGATGCAGATGTACCCATATAGGTACAATAAAGTCTGTGGAAGATAGCAGGGAAATAAGCTTACAAAGAAAGATAGAATAATAATATGATAATAAGACTGAATTCTCGCTAATGAATTTAGGAGGTAAGCGGAAGTGTGTGTAACTTTTAGGACACGTCCTCAAAGGGCAATCCCTGTCCTCTCCCTTCCCTTTTCTTCTTCCTTCTGTATTGAAGGAGGTATATGAAGCCTACATTGAAGCAGCTTTAAACCCATTGTCATCGATTTTAACCCATGGCACCTCAATAGATCAGAGAACTTCTCTCTAGGGGTTAGCAACTCATCAGCAATGGTAATGTCAAGCTCAAGCCTGTTTCCAGCTGATTGGGAAACTAGTACCCAGGCCCTGGATTACCTATGCCAACTTTTATGCGAGTGAGACAAAATTTCAATGCTGTTCAAAGCACTGTTAAATCCTTTCACAGTTGGACAAACCTTGTGATGAATAATCACAATTAGAGATTTCTTATTCTGACATTGGGCCTCCACTCAAGTACCCCCTCAATGCAAGAATACTTCCTTCTATTAGGTTGACATTCTATGATGCTCACCGTCCCAACACAACCACTGAAGACAAAGTGGGTGAACAAGCAAATGTGGTGAAGAAAGCTGATGGTGCCCAGCTATCAAAAGATACAGCGTCTGGGGTCTTGAAGGCTTGAAGGTAAACAAGCAGCTATCTAGCTCAGAAGCAACAAAGCTCACATGGAAGAAGCACACCAGCCTGTGTGATCACGTGGATCGTTATCAGGCATCAAAGAACAAAAAAAATCATATCATTGGGTGCACATCTCCAGGATACGATCACTGAAGACAAATGGGTGCATAAGCAAATGTGGTGAAGTAAGCTGATGGTGCTCGGCTATCAAAAGAGATAGCATCTGGGGTCTTAAAGGCTTGAAGGTAAACAAGCAGCCATCTAGCTCAGAAGCAACAAAGCCCACATGGAAGAAGCACACCAACCTGTGTGATCACGAGTTTTCGAAGGGATCAGGTATAAGGCATCATCAGAACATAAAAATCTTACCATATTGAATGAAGGGGGAAGTGCAGAGTGGAGACTCAAAGCCCATTTGTTGGCCACTGGAGATCCCCTTTCAGAGGGGTCTAGGGGAGGAGATGAGTCAGTCAGGGTGTGATGTAGCACCGAAGAAGAACACAGCTTTCCTCTAGTTCCTAAATGCTCCCCCCCGCCTCCCCCGCCAACTATCATGATCTGAATTCTACCTTACAAGTTTGGATAGAGCAGAGGATGTACACTGGTGCAGATGGGAGCTGGAGGCACAGGGAATCCAGGGCGGATGATACCTTCAGGACCAGGGAGGGGTGTGAGTGGCGAAACTGGGAGGGTAGAGTGGGAGGGGGTTAGAAAGAGGGAACCGATTACAAGGATCTACATGTGACCTCCTCCCTGGGAGATGGAAACAGAAAAGGGGTTGAAGGGAGACATCGGACAGGGAAAGATATGACAAAATAATGACTTATAGTCTGGGAGGCTGGCCCCAGCACCAAAAATTAAGTGGATTCCTGTCCCTCCCCCGAAAAGAATTTGTTTCAAAGGACGACATTGATTCTGCACCTCCGGGAGATGGACATATCTGATCAGAGCACATGGGAGCAGATGAAGGGGCTGGAGGAGAGAGTGGAACACAGCCTGGCCCACCAGGCCGTGAGGATGATGTTCCTGAGTAGAACAGCCAGTCCACAGAGAACAACGTGGCTGGCCCCACTATGAGAAATGATGCCCCTCAGTGACTAAGAGCGATACAGGGGACAGCACCGGAGACACAGTGTGGGAATTGCACCTGACCTGATCCCACCACACCGAGGCAAATCACTGGGGGAGTGCAGCGGAACAGCAGGGAATGGAGTAGCAAGGTCCCCAGGGAATGCTGAAAGTGGACTTTGGGGCCAGGGCATGGTGCCCCAACAGACTGGACTGCAAAACGCTCCTAAGGGCCAGCAAATGATCCTTGAATGAACTACAAGCTTTTATTTTGTGAAGTGAAAAAATATAATAAAATAATGACTTATAAATTATCAAGGGCTCATGAAGGAGGGGGTGTGGGGAGGGAGGGGATAAAAAGAGGACCTTGTGCAAAGGACTTAAGTGGAAAGCAAATACTTTGAAAATGATGAGTGCAAAGAATATACAGATGTGCTTTACACAATTGATGTATGTATTGATTTTTATAAGAGTTGTATGAGCCCCTAATAAAATGTTTTTTAAAAAGATGTCCTATTCTAATAATTTCTCAATCTTGGGGTACATTAAAGATATTTAGAGACAACAACGGCCTCAAACCTTGCTCAATACTCCCTCTCATAAAGGAAACACAGACGATATGGGGGCCATAGTAAAGTGTGGTCAAGAAATTAGATGGTGCCTCGCTACCAGATAGAATAACGTCTGGGGTCTTAAAGGTTTGTTTCCAAATAAACAGCCATCTAAGGGAGATGCCACTTAGTCCACATGGAAGAAGCACAACAACATTCATGACCAAAGATGGTAAATTATACAATCCAAAGCCGAAGTATCGGTGCTTAAATTGTGAGATTCCGGTTTGAAGTTGCCACAGATGACAGTGGGAACCGAAACACAAGATACATTTATAAGATCTACACAGGAAATCAGCCTCCAGTGATTTGCCTCTAGCCATAATAGAGGGGTGGGAATAAACAAGCAGAGAGTACTGGGGCGATGACTACAGGAGATTAAAATGATAAACCTCCAGTTGATTCTCCCTTGGATACAGGTTGGGCCTGATCTGGTTTTTAATATTTTCTGGGTTTTTTTTCATATTGGAGTTTATCTCTGATGTACTTTTTTATTGTGGGTAGCCCTCTTGAATTTTTGTTGTATGTTTTTCTTTTCGTCGGTATATGAAACCCAGCATTGATGAACCTAAAGAGACAGCAGGTGGAATAAGGGCTCCTGGGGGTGGAGGGTGTGCAGCAGGGGAGGGAAGTCAAAGGGGAGCTGACATCAAGAAACTGACTGTGGTAGCAATTGTACACTACTGCTTGATGAGACCGAACTGTGGAACAGTATGATATCTGCAATAGCTCCCAATACAAACGGTTTTGAATACAAAGAAAAGTATCAAAAAAAGAGAAAGTATTTCTCCTGGACTCTTTCTCAAGAAGTTACTGCATCCAGCTAATCAAGAGGAAGACATGGGATCCTAGATACTGGGAGTTCTCATAAGACTGAGGGGAAGGCACTTTCTCAAATGATGTTCCAGGAAAAGAACTCGGCACCTTTCACATGAATATAAGGCCATTGGAAATATCATGGCTTGAGTCAGGGCACCTATAAAGTTCTGGAGGTTGCAAATCTTTACAGGAGCACATAGTCTCACTTTTTTATTTTGGAGTGGTTTGTGGGTTTGAACTCTGACTTTGCAGGTAGTAGTCCAATGCTTACCTGACAATGCCACCAAGACTTCTAAAAACCCAACTCACTGCCACTGAATTGATTCTGACTCACAAAAGCTTTCTAAGGGAGAGTAGAATTGACCCTCTGGGATCCTAAGGCTGTAAATCTTTATAGTAGCTGAAAGCCTAATCTTTCTTCCATGGAGCAGCTGGTGGGTTTGAACTGTTAACCTTGAAGTTGAAAATTCAACATGTAATCCACTATGTGACCTGGGTTCCTCACTAACCACAGTAACTGTAAACTAAATGGGATAATTTATTTTACCTGAGAAATAAAACATAATTATGGTATTCTGCATGGTTCAGCAGTGACATCATCGTCATACAATAAACATATTGATGATTTAATTATTCATTTAAAATTAAATTTTTTTAAATTAAAATTACTTCTTAGTTACCAAACTGACTTAGAAATTTAATTAGTATTTAAAAATTAAATAATTTACCTAATTTCACTGGAAGCTGGAGCCAAGATTGAAACCCAGGAGAGATCAACTCAACAACCCAAGTTTCTTTGATTATTCCTCAAAGCAAGGATGTTATCAGGAAAGATCAGTCCCTGGAGAAGGACATTGTGATGGTAAAGTGGAGGGGCAGCGAAAAAGAGGAAGGCGCGTGACAAGATGAACTGACACAGTGGCTGCAACAATTGGCTGGGCTCAAACATAAGAACAATTTTGAGGCTGGCGGGGAACTGAGCAGTGTTTTCTTCTGTTGGACATGGGGTTGCTATGGGTTAGAACCGATTTGAAGACATCTAACAGCAACCACTTCTAGAATGTAGAATAAGGACAGTAAGCTTCCATTCATCTAGTGCCTGTTCGATGTCACGTGTTGCAATAAGCATTTTCCATGTTGTGGTAAGAGACGCAGAACCTACTTTGGACTTTATCCAATGAGATTCCATCTTTGATACGGAAAATTCCAGAGTCTTGCTTCTCCAGGCTTTTTTACAGCAAGGCACATAGACTAACCTCCATCAATCAAACTTTGACTCAGCAGTGAGTGACCCCAGAAGGAAATATGGTGTTAGAGATTGAATTATGTCTCCCAAAAAAGCCTTAAGTCTGGGCCCCTATACCGCACTCACTGCTGTGCAGGCCACTCTGCGTCATAGCGACCCCATGGGACAGAGTAACGTTGCCCTGTGGGTTTATGAGACTGTAACTCTTTATGGGAGTGGAAGACCTCACCTTTCTCCCTCGGAGTGGCTGGTGGATATAGTATTGCTTGGAAAGAGTGGCTTTGTTATGTCAATGATGCCACACCAGTGTAGGGTGGATCATAAACCCAATCACTTCTGACTTATAAAAGACCGGAATGGATGCAAACACAGATGCAGAGGGAAGAGACAAAAACCAAGGGCCCCCAAGGATCATTGGCAGACACCAGAAACTAAGAGAGAGGGTCACAGAAGTAATCACTGCAGCTGAGAACCCCCTGGCTTTTACTTTAGCCTCCAGAACTGTGAGAGAATCACATTTTGTTCTTTAAAGTCCTGCATTTCACCTGCTTGTTGGGTGTCTGCTGGGGCAGCTCCAGGGAACTAAGAGAGATGGAGCACTCCTCTGGCCACCATGGAAGCATGCTGTTCAGATCTCTCTGAGGCAGACTAGCCAAGGAAACTCCATTTTTGTTAGCTGCTAAGGGACTTGCCCATTCTTCCCTCCCATCTCAGCAAGCTGACTGTTAGTTGACCTGCCTGTTCTCCTTCCCCTGATGGGAAAGTCTCTGCTGGAGATTAATTTTAGAATGTATTCCCATGTTCCCAGGTGCTGGACACTTCAATTAGTTTAGACTGTTTCTCACCATATAATTTGTTTTGATTATTTTCAAGTTTTGTTCCCTTTGATGTTGTAATCTGAATGGTAGAGTTAATCTTGTCACGGTAACCAGGATGTGACAATCAATTTTCATATTGTTTCTTTTATGATAATATTGCTATGGTAACCAGGATGCTATAATCGATTTTAGTATAATTTCTCCTATGATAAGGAATGAACCTTGTCATGCATGCTTACTCTTCCTGAAGTTACAATGAATCCATTAATTTTGCTTTCTGCTTCTGTTCACACTTGCTTGAACCCTAGACAGGTGATAAATGAGTTTGGGGCCTTAAAGATGGACTGAGAAGTCCACTCAGGGCTGTGGTGAGAGGAAACATCTTCAGTTTCTCGGTAGCCCAGCTAGCTGAATACTCTTCTAAATTTCAAGACATTATAGTGGCGGTCGTTTATTTGAACCCATAACATCTCTTTAATACTAGATACTCTAGGCTCCCACTGGTCTGCCTGAGACTTCTGCAGAGGTCCCTGCAATCAGAGGCTCTTACCTGTCCCCCATTCTCCCCTCCGCCCCCCACCACTTCTCACCACACCTGCATCCTGGTCTAATTCTTCCGGTTGATTCCTGCTTCCACACCCCCTTTGTCCTTCACAGGCATTTCTCTCAACACAACGCTTCCATTTCTGATCCTTTCTTGACATCTGCGTCCCGAGGGAGTGGAAGGAACATACTTCGGAGGTAGTGGCAGGTGGGTAGCTGAAAAGGCAAGGTCTGGTGGCAGGATGAGGCGCAGGGAAGCTGAGTGCCACGCACAGAAAAGGCAGCGGATCAAACTGGCGTCCCCTGAACAAACAAGGCAGGCAAAGCTGTCTCTGTAGACAGGTTTTGCAGCCTGGTTTTGGCTCTTGTCGGTGGCAATGTCCTTAGCCGGGGCTAGGCAATGGTGGAGCTAGGGTTTGAACTTTGCTTTTTCGTAAGCGCATTATGGGCCCAGGCTTCCAGTTTAAAAGAATGTGGGGATGGCATGCAGCGCTTCAGTGGAAAGTCTAGCCGAGGACCCTGCCCGGACCGCTTCCCTGGGTAGTGCTCACGGAAGGGAAATTTAGCGAGGGCACCACAACCCTTCCTGGCGGCAGATGGGCTCAGACCTCAAACTCACACTTGGTCTGTTTTCTTTCCTTTTCCACAACCCCTTTACCGTGAGTTTGGTGAAGGCTTCCAGAACAGATCAGTTTTTATTCAACAATTCACGCACGGGCTGGTCCTTCTCATCCGCGGCAATCTTCGGCAGTCCCCTGCCCCACTCCTCCCCCTGTCTGCCCGCCTCTGAGCTCGGCCCGTGGGTAAATGCTGCCCTTTTAATCTTTTTTTTTTTTTGTAATCATTTTATTGGAAGTTCATACAACTCATCACAATCCATCCATGCATAAATTGTATAAAGCACATTTGTACATTCGTTACCCTCATCATTCTCAAAACATTTGCTCTCCACATAAGCCCCTGGCATCAGCTCCTCACTCCCCCCCACCCTCCCCGTTCCCCCCTCCCTCATAGACCCTAGATAATTTATAAATTATTATTATTTTGTCATATCTTAAACTGTCTGATGTCTCCCTTCACCCACTTTTCTGTTGTCTGTCCCCAGGGAAGAGGTTATATGTAGGTCTTTGTAATCGGTTCCCCCTTTCCAACCCACTCTCCCTCTACCCTCCCACTATTGCCACTCTCACCACTGGTCCTGAAAGGATCATCCATCCTGATTCCCCGTGTTTCCAGTTCCTATCTGTACCAGTGTACATCCTCTGGTCTAGCCAGATTTGTGAGGTAGAATTGGTATCATGATAGTGGGGGAGGGGGGAAACATTTAGGAACTAGAGGAAAGTTGTATGTTTCATCATTGCTACATTGCACCCTGACTGGCTTGTCTCCTTCCCGGGACCCTTCTGTAAGGGGATGTCCAGTTGCCTACAAATGGGCTTGGGTCCCCACTCCGCACACCCCCTCATTCACAATGATATGTGTTTTTTTGTTTTGTTTTTTGATGCCTGATAACTGATCCCTTAGGCACCTTGTGATCACACAGGCTGGTGTGCTTCTTCCATGTGGGCTTTGTTGCTTCTGAGCTAGATGGCCGCTTGTTTACCTTCATGCCTTTAAGACCCCAGATGCTGTATCTTTTTATAGCTGGGCACCATCAGCTTTCTTCACCACATTTGCTTATGCACCTGCTTTGTCTTCAGTGATCGTGCCAGGAAGATGAGCATCATGGAATGTCAGTTCAATAGAACAAAATGTTCTTGCATTGAGGGAGTACTTGAGTGGAGGCTCAATGTCCATCTGCTACCTTAATACTAAACCTATAAATATATGCACATAGATCTATTTCCCCATCACCATATATAAACATATTAACATATGTACATGCCTTTATTTAGACCTCTATAAATGCCCTTTGCCTCCTAACTCTGTTCTCTATTTCCTTTGACTTTCCTCTTGTCCCACTATCATGTTCAGCCTTCATTTGGGTTTCAGTAATTCCTCTTGGTCACATTACCCTTGGTCACGCCCTACAAGGCCTCCTATACCCTTCTCACCACTGATTTGGATCACTTGTTGTTCCCTTGTCCCTGGGTTTGTTAACACCACTTCCTTTCCCCCCACCTCCCCCTCTCCCATGTCCCCCAAGAACTGTCAGTCCCATTGTTTTCTCCTCCAGATTGTTCATCCCGCCTATCTTATTTAGACAGACCTGCGGAGATAATAGCATGCACCAAACAAGACAGAGCAAAACAAGCAACAAAAGAAAACAAAGCAATAATAACAACAAAAAAGCCAATGACAAAAACAAAACAAACAAACAGGTGAAAAAGCGGCCATCTTGCTCAGAAACAAAAAAGCCCACATGGAAGAAGCACACCAGCCAGTGCGATCACGAGGTGCCAAAGGGATCAGTTTTTTTATTGAGAATTGGGTGGAGATTTACATATCAGGTGGTCATTTTTGCATCCGACAATCTAAACCACTTATCAACTCTCCCGTGCTGCTAGCACTGTTAGCCCTTCTCCCCTTCACCTCTTTTAGGATAGTGTCTCTCTGTCACCCAGGTTGACACCCATGCACCCACTCTGCCCCTCCCTGCTTCACTTCCACCCCTCATAGCATCAAAGTCTGCTTCTTATGGTAGGAAAACCTCTTCTTAATTTTGTTCATGTCAGCAAACTCACATTTTATAACTTGATTATCTTTCTTGTTTATCCTTAGAGAAGGGGCTTTGGTGGCATATGGTTACGTTTTGGGCTGCGAACTCTAAGGTCAGCAGTTCAAAACCATTAGCGGCTCTGTGGGAGAAAGATGAGGCTTTCTACTCCAGTAAAGAGTTACAGTCTCAGGAGCCCGCAGAGGCAGGTCCACCTTGCCTTCTAAGTGCTCTGTGAGTCAGAATTCTCCATGATTGTGACTTTTATGGGTAGACAGGTATAAGCTGAATGCTTCTTGAAATTCCTTTTATGCTTCATGAGATTCCTTTGCATAGTTTTCCTCTCTTAGCCTCGGGGTGGGGGTGGGGATTGGCCGTAGGCATATTGGTTAGGGCAATGCTAATGCCGTCAGGAACAACCCCCAGCATGGGGTTTAACACAGCGATCTGCTGTAGTTCAGGGTCAGTGTTTCCACAGAAATGACTAGCTTTCCTCCAGGAAGCGATTCCAGGATGCAGACTCCTTCTGTCTCTGGTTGTGCTTTTTCACTCCTAAGACTTCAGAAGCACACAGAGAAAGGGGGTGGAGGGTAAGGCAGTGATTTTTAACCACCTTGGCTGTCAGTGACCCAAATCGCTCTGAGCTCATCCCCCAGGGAGAAAGAGCCATATAGGCCACCGTGGAGAAGGAACCCTGTGACCCATGTGGCCCCGGGTAGGCAGCTGGTTCCCAGTGACAGCTCCAGGAGGTACAGTGTGGAGCATAAGCATGGATTTCAGGTCATTAACCTTCTTTGCTGTGGAGAGCCCTGGTATATCTTTCCATTCCAGGAAAGAAATTTGCATATCAAAATGGAGGTGTGAGGTAAGGGAGACCAAATGCATTCCTCCTGGCTTCAGTCATGAGCCGAAGCCTGCTGATCCCAAGGAAAACCCTGTGCTTTGAAGATTCTGGAGAAAACAGAGGCAAGGATGATCAGCTTCCCTTTGGATGAACTGTATGGTAAAATAAATAGATTGAAGTGTTCATCCTCATTTGTTATCACCACTGTTCCATCAGTTTGTCGCACTGCTGTGGCTTGTGTGTTGCTGGGATGCTGGAGGCTGTGTCACTGGAAGTTCGGTCACTTGGAGCCCTGGCAACACAGTGGGTACAAGTGGGGGTGCGTGATCTGTGAGATCAGCTCGAGCTCACGGGGAATGACGGGGCTTTCGAGAACTCCCCGAAACAGTTACGGTCTTGGAACTCAGAGGGGCAGTTCCACTCTGCCCTCTAGGGTAGCTATGAGCTGGCATCGACTCTGTAACAGTGAGTATGTCACCAGAACTCCAATCCCAGCAAGGTTGCTGAAAGCGAACAAGTTTCAGCAGAGCTTCCGGACTAAGAATAGACGCTGAAGAAGGGATAGGCTATCCGCTTCTAAGGAATTAGCTACAACAAACCTTGTGAACAGCATTGAACATCATCGGGTACTGAAAACCTCATAGGTAGAAGCCGAATATTGTCAGGCAGGGCTGAAAGATGAGCCCCTCCAACAGGAAGGTCCTCCACATGTGACTGAGGAAGAGCTGCCTCTCAAAGAAGCGACTGTACTGACATGGGTAGAGTACAGCCTTCAGGACCTTCATTTGCTGAGGGGGTGCAACTCAACATGAGAAGAAACAGCTGCAAACATTGGAACGTCCTATATTCATCGTTGGAACTTGGAATCTAGGAAGGATGGATGTAGGAAAACTGGACGTCTTCAAAAGCAAAATGGAATGCATAAAGACCAACATTCTAGGTGTTAATGAGCTGAAGTGGACTGATATTGGCCATTGTGAATCAGAAGATCTTGTGGCTTATCGTGCCAGGAATGACAGGCTCAAGAGGAATGGCATGACCTGCATGCTCACAAAGGGCACTTCCAGCTCCATCTTAAAGTACAGTGCTGTCTGTGTGAGAGTAATGTTTATCTGCACACAAGAAAAGCAGTCAATACAACTATTATTCAAATTTATACACCAACCACTAAAGCTAGTGATGAAGCAATTGGAGAATTTTATCATCTTCAGTCTGAAAGTGATCAAACATGCAATCAAGATGCTTGGATAATTCCTGATTATTGGAATGCAAACATCGTGAACAAAGAGAAAGGAAGCATATGATGGAATTTTTCCAGGCCAATGACTCCTGCATCACAAATACCATTTGTTTTTTAAACAACACAGAAGGTGACTGAGTATACCCATGGACTTGGTAAAGTAGAGAGCAGTAAAAAAGAGGAAGACCCTGGGCAAGATGGATGAATACCGGGGCTGCAATGATGGGCTCAAACTGAACAATTGGGAGGATGGTGCAGGACCCTGCAGTGTTTACTTCTATTGTACCTAGGGTCACGATGAGTCAGAACAGACCTGACGACACCTGAGAACAACAACATAAGCCATACAATCTAAATGTTCAACCAGAGGGGAATAGCTAACTAAATGAAACATCACCTTCCTATGAAATACACACACAAAGATGTCGCATGGCAGGAATAATTTAATTATATTAGAAAGTAGTCTCAATGCATTAGACCAAGACAGGAGCCCCTGAGAGTGTTGAAGTTTATGTGTTGGGCTGCTAACAGGGGGACTCTCAGTTCAAGAACAGAAGTTGCTCCAAGAGAGAAAGATGAGCTCCGGCTCCACCCAAATATTTTTGTCTCAGAACCCTCAGGAATGGTTCTCCTCTGCTCTAGATGGTCTATGGGGTTGTTATGAGTCAGATTCGACTACATGGAAATGATTTTTTTAAGTAGGTCAAGAATAAGAAGAAAGAAGATGAGGAGAAGGAAAAGGTAATAGCTAATGACTAAGCCTCATCATTAATTAAAATGAAAAGCATAATAGAGAACTACATACTCTTATAAAGTGGCCTACAGTACATTGGGTTGTGGCTCAGAACACTTCCTGCTTCTCTTCTATACATAATGCCACTTGGGTCTGCTTGGATATTGTGTTGATGACTGTTGAGTAGGAGTGATGCGATCTACCATGAAACCCACAAATAGACTGGCCTCTTTAGCCCGAGTACCAGATTCTCCATAGCTGAGATGGATATGTGCCCTGGTTAATGCGTGAACCTAGCATGGCCGAAAGTGACAGAACATTTTGATCGAAGGGGAGCAGCTGGTGGTTTGGAACAGCTGACCTTGTAGTTAGCGCCTAACTTATAAGCACTATGCTACCAGGGTGCCTATCCAAAAAGAAGACCTTCCTTAACTGAATTAGTAAAGTATGTCTGCTTTGAATATTGTGCTCTTTCCCATCATTATCTATATGAGATCAAATTGACAATGACAATTCAGAGCGCTGGATGGAAAGTGTGTTAGTTACATAAAATGTTGTCAATTTGAAAGGATTAAGAGTGCAGGGGTTGACTCTAGTCTTTCAATCAGGTCATAGCTTGATGACTTCATTTGGAGGCCATCAAAGAGATACGTTGCTCACTGGAGGCAGGACACTAAATCACTCCCTGGGAGATATTGCAGCTGACAAGACACATGGAGCTACACTAGTGCCTTAAGCTGGAGGAACCAGGTGGAGACTCTCCACCAGCGCTGAGATGCTTACACTGCCATTGAATCCACAAGACTTTCTACCCACTGGCCTGTGATCTTCCTGCAATTCGGTGTCATTGCATGTGTTTCGTGAGTTCGAAGAGGACTTTATAGATTGGTATGGAACATAAGGGCTAATATCAGACTTACAGATTTGATCTGAACTGGGTTGGGATGTTTTCTCAATATTCAACTGTTCTTATACACCCATGGGTGTCTATGAATTTGTTTCTCTAGTCTACCCAGACCAACACAGAAAGCTTAGTAATGTCAGTGGTGTAATTGGAAAAGGATAACGAGAGTGGCAGCACACGTTGAGGGGTGTAGCCAATGCCCTGGTGGCACCGTGGATTATGCACTGGGCTGCTATCTGCAAGGTCATCAATTTGAAATCACTCTGAGGGAGAAAGAGGGAGATTTCACTTCCTGTAAAGATTTGTAGTCTCAGAAACCCGCTTGGGCAGTTTTACTCTCTGAGGAGCTAGGGGGTCTCCATGAATTGAACATGACTAGACGCCAGTGGAGTCTTCCTTTTTCTTATTTTAGTTTAACAAGTGTCACTGGATTGCACATGGAGAAATCATTGAAATGGCGTGTCTTTGGCTGGCATACACTCATCCCCTCCTTCCCCCCCATCCCCCCCAAAAGAAGGAAAATCAAAGACAAAAATAACACAAAAATAAAATCAGCAAACTTAACAGAGTGCTTGAAATGGCATGTAGGTGTTTCTTCTGATTTGAAAACTTTGCCAAAAACAACAACAACAACAAAAAAACCCCCAAAAAACCAACAACCACCCTGTATCCGTTTTTAGCCAGGAGACTAGATTATGTTCATTAATACCATAAAAAGGGTTCTCTCCTCGTAGAGATCTTTGCTTTCTGATAAGAACAGTCTCAAAATATTCTGATTGAACTTGATGTGTTCATGTTCCAAGAAATATGGGGGAACAAAGAGGCACTGGGGCCTCTATGCAGGACTTCCTTCATTCCTAGGTTCAGAAGAATGCAAATGGAAGCATGAGGTCGATGCAAGGGTTCCAGGGAGAATGAAAGTCTCTGTGGTCTTCCAAATTAAATTAAAATCAGGCAGATGGTAAATATGAAAATCGAGGTAGTAGCAATGAATTTACATATACTAGATGTGTTGTGTTCACAGAGACCAAACATGAATTGTTTTAATAATGCGGTTATACCTTAGTTATACAGTAACTTGTATTCTGTATGTTCTGAGTAAAAGTTATATAACAGCAAGAACTGGTCAAATAGCAACAAAATTCAATGGAGTAAAGGGAAATTAAAACTTCATATCAGCTGGCTATTTGAATCACTATATTTGAAAGTGAAATTAAAGTCAGCTTCAAGATTAACTTCCTATATTTTTGTTGTTAGATGCCATTGAGTTGGTTCTGACAACCACAAAACACAGCCTGGTCTTAGTGCATCCTCACAATCATTGCTATGCTTTGACTCATTATTGCAGCCACCGTGTCAACCCATTTTATTGAGGGTCCTCGTTGATGACCGTGTACCAAGCTTCATATCTTTTTCCGGGGAGTAGGCCCTCCTGATAACATGTCCACAACCCATGAGGTGAAGTCTTGCCATCCTCACTTGAAAGGAGCATTTTGGCTATATACTTCTTCCAAGACAAATGCATTCAGTGCAAGGTGTGTTCAATATTCTTCAGTCCATTGCCTATCCAAGAGCATAATTCAGATACACTAATTCTCCTTTGATCGTCCTTATTCATTGCCCAGCTGTCATAGGCACAACAGGTGATTTAAAATGCCATGGCATGGATAAGGTTTGGGTATCCCTAAGAGAAGGTGGGAGGTATTTTAATAAAAAGCATAGAGAATGAACCGAGCCATTATTTCTCCATCAAATGCTATCCTCCCCTAGGATGGATTGAAAGGGAGTCCTGGTAGCACAGTGGTCTGCAGTTGAACCCACCAGTTTCCCTGAAGGAGAGAACTGTGACAGCTGACTGCTGTAAATACGACAGCCGTGGACACTCCGTGGGACAGTTTTACTAAGTATGGAAATGAGTAAGAGCTCTGAAACAGTCTAGAACCATCTCAAAATAATTTATTTTAATTTGCTCTAAATTTTTAGAAGAGCTTATTATTTCTCACCTCTGGAAAGTTTATCTGAAATTAGTCAATCATGGCTTGAAATGTGTGGTGTGAAATGTGATGGCGTGAAAACGTGAGCATCACAACCCACAGAGTGACAGCAAAAACTTGGCGCACACACATTTGATAATATCACATATCCAGAATAAATGAAGGACCCCGAACAAAACCTAAAAAAAAGATAGCCATATTGATGAATGAACCAAAGACTTGAATAAATATCTCACCAAAGAGTTTATGCAACTGGTCAACAAGCACATGAAAAGCCACTCAATGTCACTGCTGCTGCTGTTAGATGCCATCGACAGAGTGACCCACTCATTGCCACTCTATCTATGTCCACCAGAATGAAGCACTGCCCGGTTCTGCACTATCCTCACACGCGCTGGGTCTGAGCCCATGGCTGCAGCCACTGTTTCAGCCCATCTTGCTGGAGAGCTTCCTCTCGTTCAGTCTCCACTTAACCAGGCATGACCTCTTATTCCAGGGACTTGTCTCCCTCATAACAAGTGCTAAGTATGTGATACAGTCTCAGCATCCTCGTGTCTACGGAGCATTCTGGTTGTACTACTTCCAAGACAGATTTGTTCATGCTTCTGGAAGTCTATAGTAAATTCAGTGTCCTCCATCAACACCATAATGAAAGGCATCGGTTCTTCTTTGCTTTTCTCTATTCATTATCCAGGTTTTACATGCATATAAGGAGATTTAAAAACACCATGATGGGTCAGCACACTGTGTTAGTCTGGGATGACTAGAGAAGCAACTTCATAGATACTTTTATATGTATAAGAAAGAGTTTTACAGTATAAGACATGAACTTTTTTTATAAAATAACAAGGGTTCAAGATGGATGGAGTGGGGTTGGGGACAGAATGAGCTGATACCAAGGGCTCAAATAGAAAGAAAATGTTTTGAAAATGATGATGGCAACATATGTACAAATGTACTTGACATAATAGATGTATGTATGGATTGTGATAAGAGATGTAAAAGCCCCCAGTAAAATAATTATTTTTTAAAAATAACTTTATATAAAAGAGCAATTGTATATTGAGAAAATACCCCAGCCCAGTCCAGATCAAATCCGTAAGTCCAATATTAGCCCGTATGTTCAATACCAGTCTATAAAGTCCTCTTCAGACTCACACACACATGCAATGATGCTGAATGCAGGAAGATCACAGGCCAGTGGGTGGAAAGTCTTGTGGATCCAGTGGTGGTGGAAGCATCTCAGTGCTGTTGTGGGTCTCCATGTGGCTCCTCCAGCTCCAGGGCTCTGGTTCCATCAGTGTAGCTTCATGTGGCTTGTCAGCAGAAAGATGAAACAGAGTTATGGGTCTGGCCTCCAGTGAGTTGTGTTTGTGTGTGTGTGCACACGCGCATTATTCCTGTTACCCATCTTTTTAATTGAATTCTTTGTGGGGGGTTTTGTGAGCTATTTGTCTCCTTCATTTCTCCAAATGAGGTCATTAAGCTGTGACCTGACTGACAGGCTAAACTCCACCCCTTCACTCTTAATAGTCTCAAGTTGACACCAGATTATGTAACTACCACACACACTTCAGTCCTCAAAATGATATCTTTGCCTGTTAGCACATTAAGGAGATCTTTTACAACAGAACTCTCCAATGCAATACAGCTTTTGATTAATTCGTGGCTGCTTTATGGGTTTGTGATTGTGGATCCCAGTGAAATAGAATCCTTGACAATTTCATCGTGATGTTGCTTCCGGGTCCGATTGTGAGGATAGTTAAAAAGCAGTTGCAACAGGGAACTGTCAGAAATTCAAGCCAGGTTCAGAAAAGGATGTAGAAAAAAGGACATCATTGCTGATTCAAGTGGATTAGGCTGAACTCAGAGACTATCAGAAAGGTGTTTACCTATGTTATATTGACTATGCAAAGGCACTCAACTATGGGTGTCATAAAAATGACGGGTAACATTGTGAAGAGTGAGCGTTTGAGAGCATGGCATTGTGCTCCTGCACAGAACTTGCACACAGACAAGCAGGCAGTGTCAGGACAAAGAGTGGTACAAAAGCACAAAGGGTATGCTGGGGATGTATTCCTTCACCAGGCTTATTTGATGTTTATGCTGAGAAGATAATCCAAGACTACTAAGAAGAAGAATGTTGCATGAGAATTGGAAGAAGTCTTATTGGCAACCTGCAACATGCAGCAGCACAACCATGCTTGCTGAAAGGGAGGAGAACTTGAAGTCCTCACTGATGGAGATCAAAGGTCACACCTGCCACATGGATTACACCGCAACATAAATGAAACCTAAATCCTCACAACTGGGCCAAGAAGCAGCATCATAACAAAGAAGAAAGACTGACGTTGCGAAGGATTTCATTTTATACTTGGATTTACAACCCATGCTTGTGGTAGTTGAGGCTTTGTGTCAACTAGGCTGAGCCAGGAATATCAGTGGTTTGTTTGCAAGTAAGTCATAGTAATCTCCCATGATGAGATCTGCTCAGGAGTGTGGCTTGATTTTAATATAAATGCACACTGTGGAAAAACTGACTTCCTTGTTTTTTGCCTGGTCTGGATCCTGTATCTGACTTGTCATATAGTCTCTGGATCTTTGGAATTGAGCCAGCAGCCCTCTGGACTGCCCGCTGCTCTTGAGGATCTTTAGCAGCCTGTCATCTTGCCTGTCAACTTTGGATTCATTTGCCTCTGCAGCCAGCAGCCTGCTGTCTGACATGTCAACCTTAGGTGCAGCTGTCAGGAGAAGCCCCCAGGCTGACATGAACTTGAAACATCCTCACCTCTACAAATGTATGAGCCATTTCCTCTATATGAACCTGTCTGTGGTGTACAGGATTACACATTGTCCTACAAACCACAAGGTCAGCCGTTGGAACACACCAGCTACTCCATAAAGAAAGGAAACTCCCTGCTCTCAGAAAGATTGATAGCTTCAGAGACCCGGCAGTTCTACTCTGTCCTATGGGGTTCCTGTAAGTCAGAGTTGACTTCATGGCAGTGAGTTTCATTTTGGTTTGTTATATACACATACATAAGTGTCTCTGGTTCTGTTTCTTTGGAGAACCCACCCTTAGAAGCAGCAGTTAAGAAATCAAAGAATGCATTGCATCGAGCAGACAATGCTGCAAAAGAATTCTTTAAAGTGTTAAACAAACAAACAAACAAACACAGCACTTTGGAGACCGAGCTATACTTGCCCCAAATCACAGTGTTTGCTACCAAAATGGATAGGGCAGGCCTCCTTTGCTTGAAAACCTTGGCATCTGAGTAGGTGGGAGAGTACCAAGAGGTGTCAGTACAAGTGCAAACAACCTGTGGAATCGAGTGGGGCATGTGGAGGTACAGCCAAGTGGAGGTGCGGCGAGAGCACCAGGATCATCCTGCTCCTCGTTTGGCAGAGGTGCAGATTGTACCTGTCAGGGTGTGATTGGTGCTGCTGTGAGGGGGTGTATCCATTTGGCTGTTCACCTGGGGCATGGGTACAGGGAGAGCCTGGCTGGTCGCTGGGCTGGGCTTTGCGTATGTGTACCCCCATGCCCCGTGCTTCAGGGAGGGGCTGGGGCTGGGCTTGTGAGTACAAGCATGAGCCGTCTGTGCTCCGGGGAGTTAGTGATGGGTGTGATGGAGCTTGCATACCTCCCCTTTGTTGCATCTACCTGCACCCCATAGCACATCCTGATAATGCAGATGGCAAGTAGGATGACTGCTTGCACAGGGCATTTTGGGGTGACTCTAGTGGTCCCTCTGGGTGTTGGCTTTTCACTAGTTGCCTCCACTGAAAGCAGTTCCTGCAGGAACACCTCGTTGTTCCAACCCTGCTTGTACTCACCAGGGGGCCTGGGGCTCTCCTGCTCCTCCATGGCCCCTTTCACTCCTCAGCCCTGCCCACAGTGTCCCCTCCTCTCACGCTCAGAAGACTCAGTCTGCTTCCCTTGCTCTAGAGACCTTCCCTGTGGCTCCAGGGCTTCAGTGTGCCAACTCTTTCCTTCCACTCATCCTCCCTGGCCCGGGGTGCCCGTCCCTGGCCACCTCCTGCCCACCTTACTGTTTCTTTCCAGGGCCATTCACAGGGGAGCTCTGCTACCAGCTGTGTTCTCTCTGAGGTCGCCTTCATAGATTTGTCACTTGAGGTAATAGTTCTATGCTGTCCTCGAAGGGCCACGCTGCTCTGTGAATCTGTTTTCCTGATGGAAGTTGTACCTCTCCAACTCATGCTCAGTTCACTTCTTTTTTCCTGGCTTTTAATTTTTATTTATTTTAATTAATTAATCATTCTATTGGGAGCTCTTACAGATATCATAACATTCCAGAGTTCAATCACATCAAGCAGTAAAGTAACACTTGCTACCACCATCAATTTCCAACCATTTTCTTTCTTCTTGAACTCCTTGATATCAGCTCCCCTTTATCTCTTCCCCCCCCACCCTCCCCCCAGGACCCCCCTTGTTCTCTATAATAGTTTTTGTGTGTGTTTGCCATATCTTACACATCCAATATATGCATTCACATCCAATTCTGTTGTTCAATCACATCGATTTGGGTTGCAAAATCATCCATGCTATCTGCTCCTTATTCCCCCTCCCCCGATCTCTTCCCGTTCACTCAGGGAACCATTACTCCTGTTACTGTTTCTGAAGGGTTATCTATCTTGGCTTGAACAATCTTAAATATACAAATGAACATATGAAAATCTAGCATGATTAACAAGGTAAAACAAATAAAAAACATAATAGTAAGGGGAGGAAATATTAAAGAATCAGAGGCTAGTTATGTAGTTCATCAGTGCTATACTGCACCCTGTCTTTATCATCCCTTCTGTACGGCCCTTCTGACAGAGATGGTCCAATTATCTTACACTATATCCACACCCCTTCATATTGATTTTGTTGCTTGTTTTTAAACTTCTGATACCTCTTCCCACCTACACCTCATGATCACACAGGCTCGTGTGCTTCTTCCATGTGGATTTTATTGCTTCCCTGCTGGGTGGCCACTTATTTAACTTCAAGCCTTTAAGACTCCAGACACTATATCTTTTATTAGCCAGGCACCATCAGCTTTCTTCACCACATTTGGTTATGCACACCATTTTGTCTTCAGCGATCCTGCCAGGGAGCTGAATACAATGCAATAACCCATTATGAGAACAAACCGTTCTTATACTGAGGTCAGATTTAAGTAGAGACCCAAAGTCCCTGTGCTTCCTTGTTGCATTTGCTCTTATATAAACAAATGCACATATATTTATATTTTTTCATATTTATATAATTATAAATCTCCATATTTTTTCTTTCCTCTATTTCTTTTTTTCTTCCTGCCCCACTATCATGTTTGCCTATTGTTCACCTCTCAGTAATTCCTCTCTGATACAATTTGATTAATCTAATGTGCCAGAAAAGCTACACCCTCCTCGCCATCAGTTTTAGAGCACTTACTGTTCCCCTGTACCTGTCGTTGTTGGCTCCTTGCTCCCCACCCTCGCCTCCCCTCTCATAGCCCCAAAGAACCATTGGACTAGTTGTTAACTCTGTATGATTGCCTATCTTGTATACATAGACACCAAAAAGAATCAATCAATAGATAGATAAATCAGCATACAGACCGCCACAAGTCAGTCCTCTTCTTGAACTCTCTTTTTGTCGCCAATTGTTGGGGTCAGTTTTACCTAGTTTCTCAGGTCTTTGTTGCTTGTGGAATTACAGGGTTGTGTTGCAAAGGTACCATACTGACTGCCAAATATCCTGCCTCCCACGAGTCTCAGGATCCTGTATTTTCATTTTATTCCAGGTATATATTTAAATCTCCTTGCTGTGTTCTCTGAAAGGTCATCAAAGTGACAGGAAAGAAAAGATCAGAGTGGATGTCAAACATGTCCTTGAACTGAGATTAGCTAAAGTGGAAAGAAGAGATGACGTAACAGAGCTGAACAGACAACTACAAAGTGCAGTCTGAGAAGACAGAGTATCATAATTAAATCTGTAAAGACCTGGAATTAGAAAATCACAGAGGAAGAACACACTCAGTGTGTCTCAGCTGAAAGAATTGAAGAGAAAAATCAAGCGTAGAGTAGCATTAACGACATACTCTGTGAGGAGAACATTGAACGATGCAAGAAGAAGCCAGAGAAGATGGGAGGAGCACATAGAATCACCGTACCCCGAGAACTGGCCAACATTCAACCATTCCAGGAGGAAGCATATAGTCAACAGCCAATGGCATGGAAGGAAGAAGTCCAAGCTGCTCTGAAAACATTAGCACAAAATAAGACTCGGGGGAACAGACAGTCAAATACCAATGGAAATGTTTCAATAAACAGACGTAGCCAAGAAATTTGGGAGACGGCCACCTGGCCAAAGGCCTGGAAATGATCCATATTTGTGCCCATCCCACAGACAAGTGACTCAAATTCAGAAATTATCAAATAATATCATTAATATCACACACGAGTTGAATTATGCAGGAGATAAAGAGTTGTAGCTGTACGTAGACAGGGACTTGTCAGAAATTCAAGCCAAATTAAAAAGAAATTTCACTGATGATATTGAATGGATAGTGACTAAAAGTAGAAACTACCAGAAAGATGATAGTGTTTTATGAAAAGTTATTGTCTATGAGAAGTTATTTGACTGTATACCTCATAACACACTCGAGATAACATTTAGAAGAATAGTAATTTCTGCCCACCAGGCTGTGAGGACGATGTTCCCAATTAGAGCAGCCAGTCCACAGAGAGGACCACATGGCCGGCCCCACTATGAGACATGACGTCCCTCACTGATCCATAGCCCTACAGGGGACAACACCGGAGACACAGTGTGGGAATTGCACTCGATATGATCCTGCCACACCTAAGCAAAACACTAAGGGGTACAAAAGAACAGCAAGGGAATGGAGCGGCGAGGTCCCCAGGGAATGCTGAAGGTGGACTTTGGGGTCAGGGCATGGTGCCCCAACAGACTGGACTGGAAAACACTCCTAAAGGCCAACAAACAGTCCCTGAACTAACTACAAGCTTTTCTTTCTTGTTGCGTTTTTTTTTTCTCATTGTTTTGTTGTTGTTGTTTTGTTATATATTGTTGCTTGGTTTTTCTCTGTCTTGTTTTTGTGCATGCTATTATCTCCTCGGGTCTGTCTAAATAAGATAGACTAGATGAACAATCTGGAGAAGTAAACAACGGGACCGACAGTTCGGGGGTGGGGGGATGGGATAGGGGGTGGTGGTGGGAAAGGTAGTGGTGTTAACAAACCCAGGGACAAAGGAACAACAAATGATCCAAATCAGTGGTTGCTGCGGTCCAGCCACAGCAGGGCGGGGCCCCCTCAAGGTGGGTCACGGCGTGGGTGAGTGGGAGACAGAAACCACATGACTCAAAGGTTGCGGGTGACTGTTTCAATTTTATTAATGCAAATCTTCAACTTATATATTCTTTTTCTTGGCTTAAAGCTTATGGCCTGAGATCCTACATTAGGAAATTCTCAGGCCACAAGACCATAACAAGTTACATCAATCACATCATGATTCTTGGTTAAAATTTAGTACATCTTGAAACTAAAACTTTCTCAACTACAAGGGTGATAGACATAAACCTTCTAACAATAACTGAGCACACTTCATCCAACTAGGGCGCATTGTTCTATGAAATCAATAGAGCACTAATACATTTCATTATAAAAAATTACTTGACAGGCTGTGGCTGTTCTTTCTGTTCTTTCTTAGGCTGCTCCTCTGGAGCATTCATTTCTTTTTCTTACTTTTCCACTAAGTTCCCATAAATTAAACCCCCGAAAGTCTTTCTGTACCAAGGTGTGAGTTGCCTCACAATAGGTAGCTTTGCTTCAGTGGACTTCAAACATCACGGAGGCCCTCTTCTTGCTAACCGTTCCATAAAACTTAAACTACCAAAAGGAACTTGTACACTTTTCTTTGTTAACTATTCTTATGCCATTTTCATTATAAGCCCCTATATAAGGTAAATCAGGGCCAGGAACTCTATTTCTCTTTGGAAAGGGGAAAACGTGGGAAGAGGATGATAAACTTTTTTAGAATCTAGCACAAAAACTTCCAAACGAGCCTCTGAGAATTCCATGGGTTTTGGTTGCAATAGCTCAGCCTGCTCAAGATCTAACATAAATTCCTTAAGGGGATTTCTGGCTTCCAGTTTCTAGCTTTATTATACAATACACTTTGCACGTAGTCAGGATATGGATCTTTCAAAGCCATAGGAAGGGAGGTAACCTCAACTTCTGGGGAATATTCCTCAGTTGACATCAGTTGTTTCCCAAAAAGAGGAAGTGATCAAAATTATCAGGAACCAGAGTGCAGCTACAATTATCAATAATGACATCAGGCCAATAATTTCAAAGGGTTCACAGAAGAGACCTTCCTTGGTGGAGCCTTCTTTGAATGCTCCTTCTCCATATGCTGACTTTGTCAAGGTCCATGGTTGGAAGTGGTCTCGGCAGGTGGTGAGGAGGGTGTAGGAGGCCTGGTAGGGCATGATCAAGGGTAATATAACCAAGAGGAATTGCTGAAACCCAGGTGGGGACTGAGCATGATAGTGGGACAGGAGGAAAGTCAAAGGAAATAGAGGAAAATGCTTGGAGCCAAAGGGCATTTATAGAGGTCTAGATAAAGACATGTATATATGCAAATATATTTATATATGAAGTTGTGGAACTAGATCTATGTGCATATATTTATAAGTTTAGTATTAAGGTAGCAGAAGGAAATTGGGCCTCCACTCAAGTATTCTCTCAATGCAAGACTACTTTCTTCTATTAAATTGGCATTCTGTGATGCTCACCTTCCCAACACAACCGCTGAAGACAAAGCGGGTGAATAAGCAAATGTGGTGAAGAAAGCTGATGGTGCCCGGCTATCAAAAGATATAGCACCTGGGGTCTTAAAGGCTTGAAGGTAAACAAGCAGCCACCTAGTTCAGAAGCAACAAAGCCCACATGAAAGAGGCACACCAGCCTGTGCAACCAAGAGGTGTCAAAGGGATCAGGTATCAGGCATCATCAGAACAAAAACTCTTATCATAGTAAATGAGCGGGTGAGTGCGGGGTGGTGACCCAAAGCCCATTTGTAGGCCACTAGATATCCCCTTCCATAAGGGTCTAGGGGAGGAGATGAGTCAGTCAGGGTGCAATGTAGCAATGATGAAAATACAACTTTCCTCTAGTTCCTAAATGTTTCCTCCGCCCCCCCTGCCCGCCCCAACACTATCATGATCCCAATTCTACCTTGTAAGTCTGACTAGACCAGAGGATGTACACTGGTACAGATAGGAACCGGAAACACGGGGAATCCAGGGTGGATGATCCCTTCAGGACCAGTGGTGTGAGTGGTGATACTGGGAGGGTAGAGGGAGGGTGGGCTGGAAAGGGGAACCCATTACAAGGATCTACATGTGACCTCCTCCCTGGGGGACAGACAACAGAAAAGTGAGTGAAGGGAGATGTCGGACAGGGTAAGATATGACAAAATAATAATTTATAAATTATCAAGGGTTCATGAGGGAGGAGGGAGCAGGGAGGGAGAGGAAAAAATGAGAAGCTGATGCCAGGGACAAACATTTTGAGAATAATGAGAGCAATGAATGCACAAATGTGCTTTACACTATTGATGTATGTATGGATTGTGATAGGAGCTGCATGAGCCCCTAATAAAATGATTTTTTAAAATAGTAATTTCTAAACATTGTGTTCATGTGGAATCTGTCAGTTGACCAAATGGCAGTCATATGAGCAGAACAAGGGGATGTGGCATGGCTTAAAATCAGGAAAGGTGTGTGTCAGGGTGAAATCCTTTTACCTTACTTATTCAACCTGCTCTATGCCGAATAAATAGTCCGAGAAGCTGGACTACATGAAGACGAGCACAGCATCGGGCAGGATTAGAGGAAGACACATTAACAACAGGTGATATACAAAGACACAACCTTGTTTCTGACCATGAAGAGGACTCCGGAGCACTTGATGCAAATCAGAGACTACACACAGACACCCTTCAGGATGGATTTACACGTCAACAGAAAGAAAACAGAGATCCTCATAACCAGATCACTAAGGTGCATCGTGATAAATGGAGAATAGATCAAAGTGGTGAAGGATTTCATTTTAATTAATGCACAACCCACGGCCATCCTCCCCAAATTACCTGTGTTCATTTCTGTGTCACTGGGCAAGCTGTGGCTCTCCCCGCTCTCAATAGGTGTTTCTCCAGCTCAGGTTGGGTGTGGCGGGCTGTCTTTGATCTCCCCGTGCATCTTTCTCTCCCTGCAGCTTTCCTTGGCCAGCTCTGTGCTCTTGGGCTTGCTGGGGAGGCTGTTTGCCAGCAGCTTTGGGATCAGTCTGGGTCAGCATTATGACAGCTCTTGAGGCAAATCCACCTGACAGGCCGCTCCTGTAGGGTGTGCCTTTTAAAAGAAGAAATATTCCCCTAGCCAGCGTCCTTCTCACCTGTGAGGGGGACCTGCTTCGCTCCTTTCTGAAATGTATCTACTCCATGCTTAAATAATCGTTTGCTGTACTTTTTGCTACAGTGTGGTATGAGCATATAAGGGTGGTTTATCTCTGGCATTTTACAGTCTGCTGGGCGGGACTGACTCGGACCCCCAAGGACAAAAGCAGGCAGCAGAGCCTGGCATTCCTCTGCAGGACAGAACATCATGGTGTATAATTGTTCATAAGTATTTCCTCGTCCCATTTAATTCTGTAGGGTCAGTTGCAGTATCCCCTGTTTTTTCTTTTAGATGTGTTACTTGCACATCTCTCTTTTATGTTTCACTATGGTTGTTTTCAGCTTTGTTGATCTTTTGAAAAGAATCACGTTTTGTTTTGTTGATTCTCTCAGTTGTGTCTCTCTTCTTCATTTCGTTGATTTCTACCCTACTCTTTAAAATGTCCTTCCTTTTGGTTGGGTCAGCTTTGTTTGCTCTTTCTTTCCTAGTTTCTCTAGGTGTAAAGGTAGGTTCTTGACTGGGCCTCTCCGGATCAGCTAGTTCACTCTCACCTGGCTTTTCTTCCCTGGGTCCCTGGGTTTATAAGGCTCCCCAAATGACTTGTTGGACCACAATTTGTTAAAAGTTTATCTGTTTGCTATCTACATAGCAGCTTTCAAGGGATTGTCTAGTCTGCTACCCACTTAACATGGATTGGTTGTGGGGGCCTCAGTCCATTAGTTAATGTTTACTGGGATTGGTGTCAAACCCTTTACCAAGACCTTTACCAAGATTGGTGTGGGGCCTGCCCAGTGCCTACTAAAAGCCCTAGAACATGAACACTCAAACAGGGCTTTGTGGTCCATGAGGGCTGGGGGGGGGGGGCGGGGAGCTTGTCCTCGAAGAGCAATGAGTCAGGCCACATGCGCTAGCGCTGAAGACTGGGAGAACTCTGTTGTAGCTGCCATTGAATCTACTCTGATTCATGATGACCTGAAGATTTTATCTTCTTGGGTGTCTCAACTGGAAATTTTCCAAGATAAACCAAAGAATTTGTCATGGGTTGACTTGTGTACTGCACACACACACACACACACACACACACACACACACACACACACCCCTTTGCCCTACTCCCCAGTATGTATCAGTGTGACTGGACTATGATCCTCGGTGGTTTGGCAATCACATAATCCTGTAAATTGGTTATGTAGTCTGGACATCTTTCCCAGGCTGGCATTGCCAGTGGGCTGCATGAAGATTAGGGAGAGAGGCAACACCCTCCTTCAGGTCTCAGCCCTGGTCCTAAGGAAGGGGAACTTCCCTGGGCTGAGGCCTGCATAGAGATAAAAAAAAAAAAAAACCTTCCCCAAGTTTGACCTCAATGACTGGTCTGCTATGAGGAACCAAGAACCCGCATGCCAAAAACAACAGGGAAACAGTTAACTGCAAATGAAAGAGTTTATTTCTGGACTCTCCGTTCTATTCCATAGACCTATATGCTTATCCATGTGAGAAAGTGCACTACAATAATAAGTAATTTAGTGATAAAGTTGAAAGAAAATATTCAGGAGGCTTTTATAATAGAATATCATTTATTTTAAGCAAGTCACAACCTGATAAAGTTTGCTTTTTAAAGTGGATAATTCAGTGACATTTGAACCATCCACCATGTAGTGCTGATGGAGGAGCCCTGGTGGCCCAGTGGGTTAGCTTTGGGCTGCTAATCAAACCCACCAGCCACTCTGGGGGAAGACCCAGCTGTCTGACTCTTACACAGACTGACAGTCTTGGGAACCCACGGGCATTCTATTCTGTCCTCTACAGTCTCTGCGTAAGAATTCACTCAAAGGCAGTGAGTTTACCTTTTTGAGTTTGAGGAGCATAAAATGTTTGTCCTTTTGTGTCTTATTTATGTCACTCAATATAATCTTTTTGAGGTTTTCATGTGGTTACATGTAGTAGGAACTTCATTTCTCTTTATGGCTGCGTAGTATTCCATTGTGTGTATACCATTAAAACTAAAAATCCATTCCTCTGTTGATGGACATTGAGCTGTCTGTAGATTTTTGAAACTTGTGAATAATGCCGCAATGAACACTGGTGTGCACACATCCCTTTAAGGCCTAGCTCTTAAATCTCTTTGGTGCACATCTAGGGGTGGGATGACTGGGCTCTGTGAGAGTTCTATAGTTAACTTTTGCAAGAATGGCTGGCCTGTTTTCCATGGTGGCGGCGCTGCCCCTTTTGACATTCCCCCCAGCACACCAGGAGGGCTTGCGTTGCTGCTCCACATCCTCACCAACCTGTTATTTTCCTTAAAATAAAAAATCAGCTTAAATTTTTAAAAATGTGAATGAGGTGTCATCTCACTGAGATTTCGGGTTGCATCTCCCTGGTGACTGCTGAAGGGTCTCTGGCTGCTCAGTGGTGAGGGCTTGGAGGTTTGAAGTCACCAGCAGTTCCACCAGAGAAAGCGTATGCTTTGGAAACATGATGGGGCAGAGCTGCACTGTCTTATAGGGTCTCTGTCAGTCTGCCTGTCTTGACAGCAACATACTATGATTCTGAATTAAAAGGCTGCAACAGGCTTGGTTTATAAAGTCTAATAACATTGGACATCTTTTCATGTGCTTATTGGTCATCTATATAAAGTCTTTGGTGAAATTTTTATTCAAGTCCTTTGCCCATTTTCCAATTAGGTTTGTTCATTTTTCTATTAAGCAAGGGGAGTTCTTCGTTATATTTTGGATAATAAACCCCTATCACATACATCAGCGGTTGTCAACCTGTGGGTTGCAACCCCTTGGGAGGTCGAATGACCCTTTCACAGGGGTCTCACGATTCATAACAGTAGCAACACTAGAGTTATGAAGTAGCAATGAAAATAATGTTCTGGTTGGGGGGTTACCACCACATGAGGAACTGTAAGAAAGGGTCGTGGCATGAGGAAGGTTGGGAACCACTGGTATATTGGGTTAAGAGTTGGGCCTATAGCCACGTCGGCAATTTGAAAACACTAGCCACTCTCTGGGGAAAAGATGAGGCTTTTTGGTCCCATTGAAAGTTACAGTCTTACAGATAACCCCACTTGAGGGGAGCAAACACAGAATTGTATGTGGATACACTGGATGCAAATAAATAAATAAATAAATAACAATAAGGGTTCTGGGAAGGTGGGGGATGGAGGGGATAAAGGGAACCTGATATCAAGGAATTCAAAAAGAATGTAAATGTTTCCAAACTGACTGTGGTAGCAATCGTACAATACTGCTTGATGTGATTGAACTATGCCATGTTATGATACCTGTAAGAGCTCCCAATAAAATGATTACCCCCCCCAAAAAGTTACAGTCTTAGAAATCCACAGGAGCAGTTCTACCCTGAGCTATGGGGTTATGAGTTGGAACTGACTCAATATAGGTTAGCTTTTAATCTTTATCAAAGCAGACTGCCAACTCTTTCTTAGGCAGCAGCTGGAGGTGGGAGGGGGTTTGGTGGAGGGGTGTTTCCAATGCGGACCTTTTGATTAGCAGCCCAGCGCTAATCAAGCCTGGACTTTTCTGTCCAGTGCATCCCAGGTATGACCATATTTGATGGACACAAACTGACTTGCTTTACACGTTACATTTTTTTTTCTTTAAAACTCCTCCCCGCCTTTCCCCTCTGGGACTCCAAACCCATTGTGATCTAGTTGATTCCGACGGATCCAAGAACCCTATCTAAGGCTTGGGAAACTGTCTTTTTTTTATTTAAATAAATCATTTTATTGGGGGCTTATACAGTTCTTTTTTTTAAAAAAAATCATTTCATTGGGGGCTCATACAACTCTTATCACAATCCATACATACATCAATTGTGTAAAGCACATGTGTAAAATCGTAGCTCTCAGGGAAACTCAATCTTTATGGGAGTATTCAGCCTTATATTTTTGAGTTTGAATCGCCCACCTTGAGGTTAGCAAGCAACCCAACGCCGATTCCTGGGGGTAGGAGCAGGGAGCAGGGCTTGCGTTCCTGCCAGGCTTTTCTCTCGCCCGCCCCCCCACCCCCAGGGCGTGTTGCCACGTCTCTAGAGCGCCCTGCAGCCTGTTGCATGGTGGCCCACCTTTCCAGCCAGGTGAGGGCTCCCGGAGCTGAGCAGGAGCAGGAGCAGGGCGCTCTGGAGCCTCGCCCTGCCTGCCGTGCGCCCGCAGGGGGAGGCGCGCTCCAAGCGCCCAGCCGAGTCGGGCGTTGCTCCTGAGTCCGGCCGCCCTCTCCTGTCCCCGGTCTCCAGCCCTCCGCCCTCCCCTCTCCGTCCCGCAACGCACTCCCGTGGGGTTCATTTAAACCAGGGCACGCGCGCCCCACCGCGACCAAGTTGACTTTGTTTTCCCCCTCGTTGGGCTGGCCACAGGCAATCGCTGGGAGATCGGGCTGGGTCACCTCATTCCACGGCGGAGTTCGAGAGCCCCCCCTCCCCGCCCCGGGTGCCCCACGCCGGGTCGCCTGTCCCCTGCCGTCGCCTTGTCTGCGGGGAAGCCAGCGCTAAGGCGCGGGCTTGGGCTGCAGCGACCCCGCGAACCAGGCCGGCGGCGGCCCGCAGAGCGCGCCCAGGCGGCGTCCAGGGCGCACCGCACGGGGCGTGGTGGCGAAGGGGCGGATGGGCCGCCGGACCCACGCCCACCGGGCTGAGCGCGCGGGGACTTGGAGCGCAGGTTCCCACGAGGAGTGCCCTGCGCGGGGTGCCCCGACTCCGGCTGCGTTCCTGGGCCCGCGGCGACGATGCCTTCCCTCTGGAAAGAAGTGCTGCTGGAGACCCTCCTGGGTAAGCCGAGCGTTCGCGCTCCCCGCGCCCTGGCGTCGGGCCTGGCGCCCTGGCGCTCGGCGAAGTCGCTGAGCTCCGGAAGGGGGAAAGCGCTCTCCCTGCCCGGAATGGAGATGCTTATCGTCGCTCCGGAGCCGCAGGGAGACAAAAGAGAAGACGTAGATTTAGGCGCCGAAGCTCGACGTTCCCAGACGCTGCTGCCCGAGCGCCCGCGGAGTCCTGGGCTTGCCTCCGAGGGGCGCGATTCTCAATACGTGTCGCCTAGAAGTTTTGAGTTTAACTTTAAAAAATTCAGTACAGAACAGTAGCCTTCCGAAGGCAAGGGGGTCCCGTTTCCCGCGGGGTGAGCACCGGGCAGACATTGCTGACCTGAACCTTGGTGGGGCCGGAGATTCCAGGGGCTTAGCTGCACACAGGCCTGTGGTGAGAAGCTTGGACTGGAGTCCCGTATGCTTAGTAGCTTTGCAAAAATCCCGTGGACAATGATTCGTGTAATTGTGTCAGGTCTATAAGATTGAAATCAGTTACCAAACACTTGCTAGAGTGCTGACATGCCACAGTTCGGTGGGAAACCAGGTGGGAAACCTCTAGCCTGGGAGCAGGCGCCTTCCTGGGAATTTCTTATTCAGTGGGAGCTGAATTCAAGGTCTCTGGTCTTTCTTTTTTTTTTTTGTGGCTTAGTCAGTGCCTCCATTAAAAAAAAATGCTGGTTTCCAACTCCTGTTGACCTCATGAGAGCTCTACTGTATCGATGCCCTTGGGCGTTCTCTGAGTCACGGTGACACTGTGACAAAGTAGAACTTTCCTGTGGGGCTTTCTGGGCGGCTCCCTTCCTGGACTGAAGGTGATTGCTATGTCTTACCTGTGGGCCTGCTGGGTGCGTGGGAACCTACAACCTTTGGGCCCGCTGACCAGGGCTGCATCTTTGAGTGGAGCTTTTGTCTATGTGTTCTAAAGTAGGTGAATCACTCCCTTACTCATTCACTCACTCACTGCCAACCAGTCGATTCTGACTCATGCAACCCTAGAGGATAGGGTAGACTGACTGCCCCTGTGGGTTTCCCAGAAGGTAACTACTGTCACCATTAGTCTCTCTCCCTCCTTGGCTGATGGTTTTAAACTGCTCAACTTTCTGATAGAGGCCCAAGGCCTAAGCCCACGCCTGCAAGGCTCCCTAAGTAGGGGGATGTAATGTGAGTAATAATCAGTAATTCTTCAGGGATCTAGGTAATCTGTGCACTCGATTTCTTTTCATCCTATTAGCAAATCATTAGCCCCCTGGGAAGCGCAGTCATGTACTTGTTCAACTGCTAACCCACAGGGGTTGGGTTGAGGTTGCCCAGAGGGGCCTAGGAGGAAAGGCCTGGTGATCTGCTTGATCTTTTAGCTGTTGAAAACCCTACAGAGCATAGTTCCACTCATATATATGGGGCACAGCATCCGAGGCCTTAAATATCTTCATTTTGCCGATCACAAAAGGGAGGTTAGGGAAAGTAACTTGGGAGAAACTTACTGGACATGGTGGTTACACAAATATTAGGATATTTTTGGAGCCAGGCTAGCGGGATTTACATTCACTCCGTCATTTGCTACTTGTATCATTGTGGATATATAATCTTATTTTCTGAGTCTCAGGGTCTTCTTGTTTAAAAGTGTCTGTATATGACAGACATGTACATTTGTAAATATATTTATGATTATGGGGGAAATAGACCTATGTGCATATATTTATAGGTTCAGTAGTAGGGTAGCAGGTGGACATTGGGCCTCCTCGTGCACACTCCCTCAATACAAGAGCACCTTGGCTCAGCTAAACGGTCATTTCACGATACCCACCTTCCCAACATGATCCCTGAAGACAGACGTGTGCCATAAGCAATCATGGTGGAGAAAGCTGATGGTGTCTGGCTATCAAAAGATATAGCGTCTTGGGTCTTAAAAGGCTTGAAGGCAAACAACCAGCCATCTAGCTCAGAAGCAACAAAGCCCACAGAGAAGAAGCACACAAGCCCAAGTGAACACGAGGTGTTGAAGGGATCAGGTAGCAGGCACCAAAACACAAAAACCATCATTGTGTGATCACCTTCCCCACATAAACACTGAAGACGAATGCGTGCATAAGTAAGTGTGGTGACGAAAGCTGATGGTGCCCAGCTATCAATATATATAGCGTCTGGGGACTTAAAGGCTTGAAGCAAACAAGCGGCCATCTAGCCCAGAAGCAACAAAGTCCACATGGAAGCAGCACACCAACATGTGTGATCATGAAGGGCCGAGGGGACCAGGTATCAAGCACCAAAGGTTGGGGGGGGGATCATATAATCGTGAATGAGGGAGCTTATGATGGGGACCCAATGCCCATCTGTAGACAACTGGACATCCCTTGCAGAGGGGTAGTGGGGAGGAGATGAATCACTCAGGGTTCAGTGTAGCAGTAATGAAACTCAAAACCTTCCTCTAGTTCTTGAATGCTTCCTCCCCCCCAATTATCATGATCCCAATTCTACCTTGCAAACCTGGTTAGACCAGAGGATGTACAGCGGTGCAGTGGGGATCTGGAAACAGGGAATCTAGGACAGATGAACCCCTCAGGACCAACGGTGAGAGTGGTGATACTGGGAGGGAAGTGGGGGTAGGAAAGGGGGACCGATCTCGGGGATCTAAATATAACCTCCTCTCTGGGAGATGGGTAACAGGAAAGTGGGTGAAGGGAGATGCTGGGCAGTGTAAGATAAGATAAAATAATAATTTATAAATTATTAAGGGTTCATGAGGAAGAGGGAAGCAGGAAGTGAGGGGGAGGAAAAAAAGGAAAATGAGCTGATTCCAGGAACCCAAGTGGAAGGCGAATTTTCAGAATGATGAGGGCAAAGAATGTATAAGTGTGCTTTACACAATTGATGTATATGTATGGAATGTGATAAGAGTTGTATGAGCCCCAATAAAATGATTTAAGTTAAAAAACAAGTGTCTGGATATGGATGTGTGTGTGTGTGTGTGTGTGCATTTGTAATTCATCCACTGCCAACGAGTCAATGCTGACTCATAGTGACCCCCATGGATTTCTGAGACTGTAACTCTTTATGGGAGTAGAAAGTCCAGTCTTTCTCCTGTGGAGCTGCTGGTGGTTTTCCACTGCTGACCAGGCATGTCGCGGCCCAATGCATAATGACTACATCACCAGGGCTCCGTGGTGATTTGTAAAAGAGCAGTAAAATAATTTCGATCTGAAAGGGCCTGAGGTTGTGCTAAATTGTTTTAGCATATGGGAAGGCCCGTGCATATTTTCATTCTTGCACAAGATTTTTGAGAGATAGAGAACTAATCTCAAATTTGTATATTTATTCTCCCACATCACACTGATTCCTAAGAACTTAGCCATTGCCACTGAGTCTATTTCAATTTGTAGTGAGCCTGTAGGATGTGGTAGAACTGCTCCCTCATTTTTCTGAGACTGTAAATCACAGGGGAATAGACAGCCTTGTCTTCCCCCCAGGGAGCAGGCTGGTGGAACTGCAAGTCCAACTTGTAATACACCAGGGCTCCTTCAGGGCTGGAGTTTTGATAGATTGAAGATTGTTGTCTTAACCAACGTGCCTTTGATGCTACTCTGAGGTGGGAGTCTTGTCGCTCCTTTTGGTTTTTATATTTCATATTAAAAAGGGCTCAAAGTACATAAGGAAATGTTACCAATCCGTGAAGAAGTGAAATTCGCCACCGATGGTACAAACAAAGGGAGGAGATAAGGAGCCCTGATCGTGGAGTAGATTATGCCTTGGGCTGACTAACCCCAAGGCCGGTGGTTCAAAAGCACCAGCTGCTCTGTGGGAGAAAGACCAGGCTTTCTGTTCCTGCAAAGGTTTATGGTCTCAGAAATCCACAGGGGCAGTTCTACTCTGTCCTGTAGGGTGGCTCTGAGTCAGAACACCTCGGTGACAGTGAATTGGGGGATGTAAGGCTACAATGATAAGCAAGGGATGTTGGGGGTCTTGCAACCACCTGGGCCTGATGAGAAAGGAGAGAGCTTATGTTACTGGAACCTCGTGAAGGCCAGAGTCATGAGGGAGGTAGCCGGTGGGAGCCATGTGTGGTGGACAATGCCTAAGTAACAATCTCCCTGTTTTAAATCTTTTTATAGGATACGTTTCTTGGTCTCTCTACCATGGCCTGGCTCCAATGATCTATTATTTTCCCCTGCAAACATTGGAACTCACTGGGCTTGAAGGCTTTAGCATAGCCTATCTTTCACCGATATTTCTAACCGTGACTCCTTTCTGGCAACTGGCTAATAAGAAGTGGATTCTAAACCTGTTGCGGATCCTCACCGTTGGTAAGTGTAAAAATTAAGGGTGAAGGCCCAAACTGTTCTTTGAAAGCTAACTGCCTGAATAGTAGTTGTTTAAAACCAAAGATGGTCCTCCCCTCATTACTACTTAGAAACATCTTAGAAAAATTGGAAGTTCTAGAGTAAATCCTAATTTTCCTCTGAGAGCAGAAAAGGCTCAAACTCCCTGCAAGGAAAAACATGTCAGAGAACTTGACTTTGTGATCTTTCTAAAACTTTGATAAATAAAAAAACCCCTAAAGCCATCCAAAAAGATGGTTAACTAATAGAAAAATTTAAAATTCAGTGACATCCAGCCAATGCTGACTCATAGCAACACTCTAAGCTGGGCAGAACCACCCCAGTGAGTTTCTGAGACTAACTCTAGAAGCCCCATATTTCTCCCGAGGAGCAGCTGGTGGTATCAAACTGCTGACCTTCAGGTTAACAACTCAACGCATAAGCACTATGCCACCAGGGTTCCTCAATTAACTAATACTGTGTAGAAAAAACAAAAATGATGGATGACAAATACAGCAATAAAAACAGTCAAAATAACAAAACCAAAATAACCCAACCCAACTCCCATTAATTGGGCCAATTTCAACACATAGCAACCCTCCAGGACAGAGTGGAACTGCTCCCTAGGGTTTCGAGGCTGTAAATCTTTAGGGGAGTGGACAGCCTCATCTTTCTCCCACATACCAGCTGGTGGCTTCGAACTGCTGATCTTTGGGTTAGCAACTGAATGCTTTACCACTACACCACAAGGGCTCCTCAAATAACAAAATAAATAAAATATTTGCAACTCTTATTCCAAGGGGTGATTTCCCTAATATGTATAACCAAACCACTCAAATTAACTCTACATGGGTTTCTGAGACAGTAATTGATAGGGAGCAAGAGCCTCATTTTTTTTTCCAGGCTGGCTGGTGACTTTGAATTACAGACGATGCAGGGAACAGCCCAATACTTAACCCCCAGCGCCACCAGAGCCGGATACTAAACTAACTAACTGACTACTACCAAGTAGATTGACTCATAATAGCCCTATGTAGGGTTTATGAGACCGAATCTCGACAGCCTCATCTTTCTCCTGAGGAGCAGCTGGTGAGTTTGAACAGCTAACTGTATGCTTAGTAGTCTAATGTCTAACTTATAGGGCCACCAGGCTGTGGAAAACATTCAGCCATAAAAAGGAATGAAATACTAAAATAGACTACAACCTAACACCAGGATAAACCTGGAAAAAGAAAAGAGCACTATGTGAAAGAAGCTAGATGCAAACCACCACCTGCTTTGGGATCCAGTTACCCGGAATATGAGGATGGCGCTCCTGTAGACACACCTCTTCTACTCTTCCGAGTTTGAAGGTGGTCCTGGCAGTGCTGCCCAGACTCAGAGCATTGAGTGGTGTCAGAAATGCTTCATTCTCCCCTTATCTGTCTGCAGGCAGCTTAGCCTCCTTCCAGGCTCCAAATGCCTGGCTGCGGCTGGTGATCCTCGCCCTGGGTGTGGCTTCCTCACTGATCGTGCAGGCGGTATCATGGTGCTCAGGAAGTGGGCTGCAAAGGTACGGTTTGTGTCTTCTACTCTTATGGACAGACAAGTCCGGCCAGTTACCAAAGCAAAGCATGGATATCAGGAGCCCCAAATCACAGTTCTGAGTTCCATTACTTACCTTCCATCACTCGCTCACTCACTCACTCGTTCACTCAATCACTCATTCACTCACTCAATCACTCACTCAATCACTCACTGCCATTGAGTTGATTCTGACTCATAGTGACCCTATAAGACAGGGTAGAACTGCCCCTGTGAGTTCCTGAGACTGTAACTCTTTACAGGAGTAGAAAGCCTCATCTTTCTCCTGGAGAGAGACTGGTGGGTTCATACAGCCAACCTTGAGGTCAGCAGCCCAATGTGTAGCCCACTGTGCCACCAGGGTTCCCCTACCTTCCGTATGGCCTTTCGAAGGACCTCTGGTGGCCCGGTGGTCAAACACTCAGCTTCCACAAGGAAGGTCAGCAGTTTGAAGCCACCAACTGCTCTATGGAAGCAAGATGTGGTGGTCTGCTTCTGTAGAGTGTCGCCTTGTCGACCCTGTGGGGCAGTTCTGCCCTGTCCTCTAGGATCACTGTGAGTCAGACCCACCCCATGGCAATGGGTTTGAATGAAGGGGTTGATGGCCTTGCAGAAGTTTCCCTTTTCCTTTCCACAGAGTTGGGATGTTGTGTTGGACAGGATTCTCTAGAGAGACAAACCAGATTGCTAGTAACTATATATAAATATATTTATAAGGATAGATATATAATTCAAGAAATAAACCATTAAATAATATACAGATAGATAATACAAGAAATTAACAGTTAAATTTTAAAGCAGTGAGATACTAGCAGTCCTTCAAGTTTTGAGAGCTGCCAGGTACCAGTTTTTTTCTGTAGAGAGAGCTGGGCTATATATACCCAGGCAGCAAACAGCAAGGCAGGTCCTCAACTGTCATCAACTGTCGGTCCCCAGCTCCAGAGATGAACATTCCAATCGTGTGGGCTTAAAGGGACCTCAACTTACAGCGACACAGTCCACAGGCTAGGCATCCCACAGGTAGTGTACCCCTTTAAACTGAGGCACAGAACAACCAAGGTGAGGCTCACCGAGCCATTTATCCCTCTGTCCTTCAGTTAATCCTACTTGTGTTTATCGGCCAGGCTGGCACAATAAACTATAGCAGATGTGAACAATGGCTGTCAACCACAAAAAAGTTTTGAAAATTAAAGTTTTGAGATGAGCTCTGGCTATCCCTGCACATGAAGAGTCCTGAAAAATGCGTTTACACTTACAGGCATTTCCGAATCTGGGGATTCATCCTGGGGCAGATGCTTCTCCTGGTTCTCCGCACATGGTACACGTCTGTCAACCCAGTCTGGAGCCATCCGGTGCCCAACAGGGTGATCCTGACATTAAGTGCCATCGCCACGCTGGATCGGATTTACACAGGCAAGCGCATGCCCACTTGCTTCAGGAATTTGTCTCTGTGGAGAGGTCACCCTCTTGAAAAGAAAATTCAATTGTTTTTATGTATGACGCCTCCATTTCCACCTCCTTTCCCTCTGAAAGGCAAGTGCCCTGCCTGGGGAGCTACTAGCCAAGCAGTAGGCACCTTTACCTTCCTGGGACAGGCCAAGCCCGTTGTCACTGTGGAGTTGACTCTGGCTCAGGGTGAGCCTGTGTGTGTCAGAGTAGGACTGCATGCCATTGGGTTCTCAATGGCTGTCAGAGATTGCCAGGTCTTTCTTCTGCAGTGCTACAGGTGGCTTCCAACCAGCAGTCTTTTGGTTTGTACCCCGGAGGGAGGTTCCCAGACAGACAGAAGGTGAAGGCAGAAGACTCCTCTTCGGCTTGCACGCGGTGGGAGTGAGAGAGAAGGCCCAGCAGGTGCGCTTCAGCTCCGTCGTCCTCTTCTTTGCTCTGGATGGAGTCTTTTGGGATGTCATTCTCCACCAAGATCCACCCCCCCACCCTTGCACAACCTGGCCCAGTATATTTCCAACTCTCAGGGAAATTACCTGTGAGCCAGGGTGGTAGAACTACCTGCTTCCCAGCCCCACCCTGAAGTTCAAAGACAGGTAAGCTCTACATCTGAAACTCTAAAAGAGAACCTGTCCACTCACGTCCCTGCTTTCAGGTCCCTGGCATCAGCTCTCTGGGGCTTACACATACCCAGCTCTGCCTTTTGCTTTCGAGGCTAACCTGAGCCCTCTGGAAAGAAGGGAGAGGTGTTATCAGGTGCCGATTCCCTTGTTCTCCAGCCTTTTGGGGATCCTAGTGAGCCCCTGTTCCTTTGTCAGTGCCCAGAGAAGTAGTGCACATGGGTGGGGTCTAGGGGGAGTTGACTCCCCTGGAACAAAGAGTTTCTAGAACCCGCTTCTGGCCTACTAGGGGGAGACCATGCAGGTAAATGGGCCAGGTAATACTCATGTCAGTATCAGTTATAACATTCAGAACTTGATCTAGTCCCCAAATTCATGTTGTATACTTTATGAACCACTCAGGTCTGGGGGTTGGAGCCTCGGGCAACAGATTTCATAGGTACCACTGGATACAGATCAGGACATCAGATTGTGGATCCAAGTAAGAGAAAATCCTGGACAACCTCTGTCTTTTCTCCATTTATCATGATGTTACCTATCATCCAGTTGTGAGCAGTTTGGTTTTCTTTAGGTTGAGTTGCAGTCCAATGCTGCATTGTGACTCCAGGCTCAGATGGGAGCTCTGTTAGTTTGGGGTACAGAGAGCAGCCTCGTGTACTGGAAATGTTCCATTCAAGTGGAACCATGTTTGTTTCCTGAATGTGCCATGTACTTTTCTGGAAGATACTTTTGCTCAGATGACTAACTTTACATCAAGTCAATAACTTTCATGTTTCCATTTGCCAAATTCCCAAATGGCTTATTCTCCCTAAAGCATCCTGATGGAGCCTGCCTGAGACAGGCTCTCCCACCAAATATTTTTCAGCATGTGTGCTTCCGATCCTTTGATCAGCTGAGCTCCCAAGACCAGGAACCACTTCTCACTTGGTGAAAGGTTGGTCACAGAAACCCAGAGGGTTAGACTTGCACATCCCTGACCCTTTCCCATTTTTCAATTCCAGATGGTGACTGCAGGAAACCCAAGGGCAAGGAGAACGGCGAGGCAGCCAAAGGGCTGGTCTCCAGCGCTGACTGGCCGCTGACAGGAGCTGCCTGGGGCAGCCTCCTGTTCCTCACTCATTGGATATTTGGAGAGGTCTCTCTTGTTTCCAGATGGGCAGTGAGTGGGCATCCACATCCGGGGCCGGATCCTAACCCGTTTGGGTGAGTGTGGTGTTGGGAGCAGTCAGGACCACAGCAATGATGGGCAGAGGAATGGATACCTTCGTTGGGCAGCTTGATCTGTGGCAGTCAGGTATTTCATCTTCCACACGTTAGATCTCATACCGGTGGCTCAAATACCCCAGCGTCACTGCTATAAAGGCACGGCGGCCAGATCTGAACTCCTCTCTTGACAACACAACCTCCTGCCACCACACTCTATTCTTCCGCTGCATTAAATCATTGGAATTGCCAGAACTCACAGGCGAATCACATCATTTGGGGGCTTTCTTAAGGAAGTTAACAGGTTGCCACGAGTCAGGATCAGAAAACAGGAAAGATGCAGTCATTAGTCCACAGGAGCACCTCTCCAGTCCTCAACCTCTCAGCCACTTGGACCCTGGGAAGCTGCCTCCCTGGGCCAGCTCACTGCCCTGCCTCACAGTCTCAGAGTCTCGATGCCATTCCTCTTCTAGCTCATGGCCTCCTGGTCTCGACCTCTGGTCTCGGCCTGGCTCTCCTGCAATGCCCCCTGGTCTCTGTGCCACAGCTTCTGCTCTCTCTGGTCTCAGTTTCCACCACTTCAGGCAGAGATCTTGAACAAGGTCCACTGGTGGCTCTTCCACCAGCGGTCCTGGGATTCTCTGTGTTCCTGCTTCTGAGATGGCTTAGACACGGAGAGGAGTGATTGATGAAGGGATGGTTTCTTCCTCTCAGCCAACCATATCCCCAAGGAAACAAAAAGTGGTGACTTCAGTCGCACCCTCTACTAAGGTGGAGACTCAGAATGTATCTCACCTTAATTCTGTAACAAGAGAACCCCTCCTAAATGGGTTTATAATCACAGGAAGGGAGGCTAGAAATTACAATGCATCACAAAAGGGAATATGGCTGGAAGGGCCCTGTCAATTGACTGTATTCCGTTATTCATGAGCTACAGATTTACGGGGAGCTTGTAGACAACATGGAGTAAGAAGAGAGATCTGGCAAAATGTTTACTTCTGAAAATTAGCCAGTGAGGCCCTGGGGATGACGACAGACTTTCATCTAATACGGTGCTGGAATATGGCCCTCCTAGGGTTGAACCTCCAAATGAACCCACTGCCATCTAGTCTGTTCTGACTCACAGCAACCTTGTAGGACAGAACAGAACTGCCCTTAGGCTTGGCAAGGCCACACATGTTTAAGGAAACAGACTGAAACACTGTCTCCCACTGAGCAGCTGGCAGACTTGAATAGCTAACCTTTTGGTTAGTAGCAGCTAAGCCCTTAAACTCTGTTCCACCAGGGCTTCTTCTTAGGCAGGAATCCAAAAGCTCACTGCTGTTGAATTGATTCTGACTCAAATTTACCTTGAGCTGTTGGTATCAGCCTTTGGTATCAGTTCCTCATTTTTTCACACACTCCCTCCCTCATGAAGCATTAAAGAACTAGAGAAATGTTGTATGCTTCATCGTTGCTACACTGCACTCTGACTGGCTTGTCTCCTCCCCGCAACCCTTCTTTAAGGGGATGTCCAGTTGCCTACAGATGGACTTTGGGTCTCCACTCCACACTCCCCCTGATTCACAATGATATGAGTTTTTTTTCTTTGATGCCTGATAATTCATCTTTTAGACACCTCGTGATTGCATAGGCTGGTATGCTTCTTTCATGTGGGCTTTGTTGCTTCTCAGCTAGGTGGCCACTTGTTTACCTTCAAGCCTTTAAGACCCCAGATGCTATATCTTTTGATAGCTGAGCACCATCAGCTTTCTTCACCACATTTGGTTATGCACCTGCTTGAACACCGGGGTCTGTTTGGGCACCCTCACAGAGTAGAGTGACTCCCTAGGGTTTCTAAATCGAAATCTTTCGGGGAACTATCAGCTTCATTTTTCTGCTATGAAGGGGCTGCTGGTGAGTTTGAACTTCCCACCTTAGGTCGGCAGTCCAGCGTTTAACCCAATGTTGTGCCAGTGCTCTTTTCCTGGTTTGGAAAGCACTCAAACTGCACAATGGCTTCAACCAAGGGTTTTTAGCATACCAGCTATTGAGAAGATGATGCTGGATTGTAGTTAGATACTAGTGAGTTGGTTCTGACTCAGAAGGAACAACAAAGTGAAATGTTGTCCCAACATGCGCCATTCTCACAACTGCGGCTATAGTTTAACCCTTTGTTGCAGCCACCGTGTCAATCCATCTTGTCAGGGTCTTCCTCTTTTTTTGGTGTCCCTCTACATCACCACACGTGATGTGCTTGTCCAGGGACTTGTCTTTCCTGACAAAATATCCAAAGTATGTGAGACAATGTCTCACCATTCTTACCCCTAAGTGCACTCTGGTTGTACTTCTTCCAAGACAGATCTGTTTGCCCTTTTGGAAGCCCATGTTACTTTCAATATTCTTCGCCAGCACCATAATTCAAATGCGTTGATTCTTCTTTGGTTTTCCTTATTCCATGATATGGAATAACTTTACATGGTATGGAATAACTTTATATAAAGCAATAGAAAATACCATTGGATCAGGCACACCTAAGTCTTCAAAGTACCATCCTTGATTTTCCACTTTAAAGAGGTCGTGTGCAGCAGATTTACCCATTGCAATATGCCATTGCATTTCTTGATTATTTCCATAAGCATTGATTGTGAAACAAAGTAAGGCAAAATCTTTGACAACTTGAATCTTTTCTCCATTTAGCATGATGTTGCCTACTCGTTCAGTCATGAAGATTTTGGTTTTCTTGCGTTGTCATCCATACCGATGTCTGCAATCCTTGATCTTCGTCAGCACATGCTTCGTCGGAACATGCCTCACTTTCAGGAAGCAAGGTTGTGCCATCTGCATGTTGCAGGTTGTTGATAAACCTTCGTCCGATCCTAATACCACATTCTCCTTCATACAATCCCGCTTCTCTGATGGTTGGCTCAGCACACAGATTGAATAAGTGTGGTGAGAGGATACAACCCTGACACACACCTTTCTTGACTTTAGATCATGCAGTATTCCCCTGGTTCGGTTCACACAGCAGTCTCTCGATCCATGTACAAGTTCCGCAGGAGCACAGTGAAGTGTTCTGGGATTCCCATTCTTGTTAAGGCGACACATAGTTTGTTATGATCCACACAATCAAATGCCCAGCATTCCCCAAATTATGTTCTGGGAAATGTTAGCACCTTGAAATTGTATAAGTACGAAGCCTTCAAGATCAAATAGCCAGGAGGTCTGGTGGTGTAATGGACTATGCATTAAACTGCTGAGAAAACAGACCATACCTGACCTCACCTGGCTGCTCAGGGGAGACAGGGTCTACATCTCCACAGCTGCCCAAGACTGACTGCCACAGGAAGAGGTCAGTTAGCCCCCCACCTTCCGTCTGCCCTAGCCTGTTCTGACATCAAATGTTCCTCTCCTGCTGTTCTACCACTCGGCTGGCTTCTGTAATCACTTGCACTGGCCACACAGAACTCAAAGAGCAAACTTACAATTATGAAGGCTTATAGGGAAGTCAACAGGTTACCACAAGTCAGGATCATAAACCGTTAAGGTCCACAGCAACACTTCCTCTCAGGCAGTAGCCTCTCAGCCACGTGATCCCTTGGCCTCTGCCTCCTTGGACCAGGGAGCCCACTGGCCCCTCTACCTCACTGCCTCATAGTCTCAGGTCTCGGGGTCCAGCCCCTCTACTCTGTTTCCATGTGGCTCCTTTGCTCTGTCCCATGGTCTCTGTGCCGTGGCCTCTGGTGCCTCTTGTCTGAGTCTGCCACTTTAGGCCAGGATCATAAATGTGCTCTGCGGGTGTTCATCTTCCTTCTGGACCCGGAGCTTCTCTCTGTATGCTTCTGTGATGGCTCTCTCATACACAGGTGCTTGGCAACTAAAATGGACCAAACTGACCCGTCCCCTCTACTTGTGCTTCCCACATCCTATTTGCATGGTCCCGCCCATTTTGTGGGCATTACAAAAACATGGATGGAAGAGTCACAGGAATTTTACTTCACCCCAGCAATTTAATCACACCAGTGGCTCCTTGCAAGAAAGATGAAACTGTCTGCTACCATAAAGCTTTCAAGTCTTGGAAACCCGAAGGGGCAGGTCTACTCTCTCCTATCGGTTGCTGGTTGCTGTGAGGTGGATGGACGCAGTGGCAGGGGAAATACGGCATCTGACTTCCCTCGCAACTGTAGAGGAATCAGTGTGTGCTCTTTTCACTGCAGGGACCATGTTCAGGAAAGAGTGGCTGCACCTCTGGAGCCCAGCATACGAGGCGCTGTGAGGGCGGCACTGGACTGGGCAGCATTTCCTCCTCTGGAGCATTGGGTCCCTATAAGTTGGGATCGACTAGACGACATCGAACAACAACATGCAGGGAAAATCTATATACACATATTACACTGGATGTAGGAGGCACCAGTCTACACAAGTGAAAACTGGTGACTTCATTACAATTTATTTGCACACCGATTCATACAGTTTGTGAAACACCGAAATTAGAATACACTGTGTGTTTGGCTGATTTTGGTTGACATCACAGGTAGGTGATCCACAGGGTGGATTACGTGTGGGGGGACGTCTTGTGTTGGGCGCTGGGCTCTAAAGAGTTCTAGTCCTGATTTCGGGAACAAGTTTCAGTCATTCTCAGACATAGTACAGCTTCCAGGTAGGATCAAAAACGTTGGGAGCAGAAGGTCACCCTGCTTTGGCCAAGTACCTCGGAGCTGTGAAGATTCGTCTTGGTACCAGGGTCTTAATTCCTAAAAGTGGCTTGGTAATCAAAGCTTTATAAGTAGTTTGGGAAAGTCAGCTAAGACAAGTTTCCAGACCCTTTCAAGCAATTCTCTTATCATGCTCTCATCATTAAGAAGTCTTTTGGCCCACTTCACAGAAAAGACAGCTGTGCCAAGCTTTCCTCCACGGGTGTATTTCCTTCACAGCCTCACTTAACCAGAAAGGGAAATTGCCTTCTCAGATTTATGGTTTCTAGCAATGAATATACCCAGATACAGGCTTATCGGGGTTCACAGGCATGGATTCTGAGGCAGGCAGGTGGTTAAAATGGACAATCTAATCCAGAAAGAACTGAGTTAAAATGAATCATGTAGTTTGGATTTTAAAAAGCAGGAAGTGGCGGTACTTTATGAATTTCTCCTTTATACAATGTAGTAGAGCCACTTGGAAATTTCCAAAATTCATTCGAGCATGGATTTTTTTTCCTTATAATTTATTCTTGTCACACTGTTGAGAATATGCACAGCAGAAATACACTGCTCCAAGCCTTTCTCCACAGACCATCAGTGGTCGTGATTACTTCCGACTGGCTGTGCAGCCCTCTCACCCACACCCCCAAATGGCCCCCCTGTTAATGCTCTGCTCCTTAAATTCCCTGCCTAATCTTTTGGGTTGCTGTTGTTAATTGATCCTCTATAGACAGTTCTTAAAAGAGACATTCTTTACTAGTTATGCTACATTTCTGTGTGTGTGTAGAAGACTTCAGGGGCAATAGTTTGGGGAATTTATCCAGATTGCTTGGTTCCCAAAAGTCTAGATTGAGTGAGAATCTGAAATTCTGTCCTTCTTTTACCTCCTTTTGGTAAAAATTCTTCTACAGAACATTCGATGAAGATGTTCAGTAGTGTTAGCCAGGCACCACCCAGCTCTTCTGGCTGCATGAGAATTCTTTTTGAAAACACCTATGAACTTCTTAAGGACCCCTAGTAGCCCTGTGGGTTAGGCGTTGGGCTGCTAACTGAATGACCAGTGGTTCAAAACCACTGTTCTTCCAGAAAGATTTACAATCTCAATAACCGTCTAGTGTTTAAATGAGTCTGAATTAATTTGAAGGGAGTGAGTTGGTATTAACCTCTGAAAAAGTGGTGTTGCTCAGAACCTTCATTGATAAATACTGCATTAGACCATCCTTGCTCACCACATCATACTAAAAATTGCCTTCTTAAAGCCCCTAGATTCCACTTAGTGGAGATAAGTGATCATTGGCACGTTTCCATGCCACAGAGAAGGGAGGGAGGAGGACACGCTGGGTCTGTGCCATGCGTTCGTGCGCCTCCCATCTCCCATCTCAGTCTTGGTAGAGTGCTCTTCTCTTCTGTAGCACCTCCACCTCTGATCGCTGCTGCTTTACTTAGGAGTGTTAGTTACATTTATTGTTAGTCTCTCTCCCACACCCTCTACCCGGGAAAGGGATCTCTGCTCACTTAGGTGTCCTCGACCCTGGGTGGTTTTCAGTGGCCTCCCAGGTGTCCCCATCCCCTGGCTCATGATGACTCAGAACACACCAGAATGAAATACTGTCCAGTCCCATGCCATCCCGGCCACTAGTTGCAGAGCGGGCCATTGGGATTCATTGGGTTTTCATTGACTAATCTTCAAATGTAGATCACCATACTTTTCATCCTAGTCTGTCTCAGTCTGGAAGCTCAGTATCTCAGGGATATGCATTCCCCTGTGTAGTGTCCAGGAAGGCATATGGTGACTCTATGAGGTGCACTGGCTTGAAAGCAGGTTCATAGGGGAGACAAGAGTTCAATTACCAAGCCCCCACTAAACTACCGAGTGCCAGCTCCCCATGGACACAGAGGGGGCTCTCAGAAATATGTGCTGCTGAATTGGAAACTGAATAGAAAAACACCAGAACTGTCCTGTACAATCCTTCCTCACATTCGATTTTCTAGGAACCCACCACGATCTGTAAGCCTGGGAGATAACAGAACAGAGGCCCCAACCCAAAGCCTGCTGGCTGCATGCGACCTCACACAGGTTCCTTTTCGCTCTTTCCCTCAGTATGTTGTGCTGTGGATTTTCACCTTAACATTTTAAAATTGTAGCTATTTAATGAAGGGCAATGTTGTAACTATTAATGCTGATGGAGGATTTCCCTTAAAGTGTAAATTTATGACCCCACCCCAACCCTTTGGCAAATTCAAGACCTTGCCAAAATAAAAGAATAAAATAGCTCAGGGCTTTCTTAAACAAAAGCACACAACTGTGAACTACTGACATGAGCCCCACGAAGGCGGCAATGGGGTGAAAGCAATATTGAGATAGGGGGAAGAAAAGGAAATGAGGCAAGCTCGATAGAAACGGTCTCCTTTTGTCTTTGGCAGCCATTTGAAGTGTCAGATGGCCCATGTGTCTGAGAAAACACAATTACAATGCTTGCCGTGGCCCCAAAAGACTTCAGATATTATCATTCTCGGGCCAGAGTCTTCTTATCCGGAGTGCTGGCTCCAGGCGACGCTCATTATCTTCGTTGTTATTTCACATGCATGTTAATTCTCAGAAGCAGGAGATCAATTTCTGTCTTTAAGATAATAACATGTTCATACTTCTGATACTTTATAGCATGCCTTTATTTTTTTTCTTGGACAGAGGCGCAGTTTTGCTGAGCTGGGCGAGCGGATTGATGCTTTCAGGTTGTTCGTGGTTTCCTGGTACCAGTTTAATCTGGTGGGTTACAGGTATGTGGAGTTTATCTGCGGGAATACATTCCATTCTTGTATTCCAGTCAATGCATGTGCCAAGGTAGCCATACCAATAGGTATTGTGGCCAGGTGGGCTACTAGCAACAGTGGCAGTAATTTAGCCCAGGTATAATCAAAGTCATTGGTGACTGCTGACTCCACTCGCTCGCTCACTCAGTCAGTCACTCACTCACTCGCTCACTCACTCACTCAGTCACTCACTCAACATTGAGATATTGAGTCGATGACTAGTCTTAGCGACTCTCTAGGACAGGGTAGAACTATCTCTTTGGGTTTCTGAGATTCCATCTCTTCACAGGAGTAGAAAGCCTCGTTTTTCTCCCTTGGAGCAGCTGGTGGCTTCAAACTGCTGGCCTCAAGGTTAGCAGCTGCTTCCTTTTACTTCGCTCTCCCCATGAGTATCTGCCACAGCCCTGCACAGCTGGTTTACCTGGAAATTTGAGGAGGACAATGGGAAGTCCACCTGCTACCACACTGCTAGACCCCTTCTCTTCTCCAAGGTTCCTGGTTTCTTTCTTTTGCAGGTATATCCCCTCCATCTTGGAAAGCCCAATTTCCATTTCTCTTGACACATACCACTTTAACGCCCCGTCCCCCGCCCAGAGTTTGGGTCCATGTTTTGCTTATTCACACACTTGGACCACTGGCTCCCAGTCACACCCTTTAGGAACCGAGAAATCTTGGTAAATCCGTTGCGGTCAGGGAAAATCCAGCTCCCCTATGTGCCATGAGGTTTTCGATGCCCCATGACTCCAAGTGGGCATGAGCTTCCAGCTTTTGGGTTAGCACCTTAGGGCCTTCACTGTTTGCACCAATCAGGTTAATCCTGTTTTCTCCTCTCCCTTCACAGAAGGAGCCCTGGTGGCATAGCGGTTACATTTTGGGTTGCTGACTGCAAGGTCAGCAGTTTGAAACTACCAGCTGCTCCTCAGGAGAAAGACAGGGCTTTCTACTCCTGTACGCAGTTATAGTTTCAGCTACTCACAGGACAGGTCTACCCTGCCCTATAGGGTCTATGAGTCAGCGTGGACTTTATGCCAATGAGTTTAGTTTAGTTTTTGTATTTTAATCAGTCTTTGTGAGTATGAGAGAGAAATGTCCTTTTTTCCCCTGTGGGTTGATTATGTAGTCCTCCTTCCCCTCCAAAGGCTGGTATGGTTTTAATCAGTTTTGGTGTTAAACAAAAGTCCTTACTCTGTAAGAGATTAAGTTTTACAGTTTGATTGCTATGTGGATAGATGTCTCATGTAAATTAATTAAGCAGGTGATTCATTCAGAATGTTGTCCTGGATATTTCCCGTGGAGATGTGGCGCTGTCTGCATCAGTAATGGAAGAAGTGGGCTGATACCACTGAAGGACATAAACCCTGGTGGTGTAGTTGGTTACAACACTCTGGCCTGCTAACAGTGAGGTCAGTAGTTCGAACCCACAAGCCAGCCTCTCCTCCGGAGAAAGGTGAACTGTTCTGCTCCTGTAAAGCTTTATAATCTTAGAAACCACAGGGAGCCACTCTACCCTGTCTATAGGGTCACTATGAATCAGAATGGACATGATGGCATGGTTTATTTGGTTTGGTAGGAGCTTCATTGAATTTGTTTGAAAATGAATATATCACCCGAACAGACTGTTAATGAATGTGGTTGTCCACCTGTCCACCCTCCTGGAGCTGCAGCCCTGTTGAGCTGAGCTTTCCCTGCTTGTACACTCTTTGCATTTGAACTACAGGGTTGAAAGTACCATGTTCTGCCAAAAGAACAAACAGATCTCTCTTGGAAACAGTACAGCAGAATACTCCTTCGAGGCAAGGATGGTGAGACTTGGATTCACGTCCTTGGGAACATGCTGTCAGGAGACACTAGTCCCTAGAACAGTGGTCCTCAACCTTCCTCATGCCGTGACCCTTTAATACAGTCCCTCATGTTGTGGTGACCCCCAACCATAACACTATTTTGTTGCTACTTCATAACTGTCATTTTGGTACTGTTATGAATCATAATGTAAACATCTGATATGCAGGATGTATTTTCATTGTTACAAATGGAACAGGTTAAAGCATAGTGATGAATCACAAAGCAATATTAATTATATTTTGTGAAATATTTATTTCTAATGGTAAATAAATGAAATTTTTACTTGTATGTGGGCAGACCCGCCTGGAGATGGATAGAGGAGCGGTGTCTCAGTTCCTAAAACCATCAGAAATATGTGTTTTCCAATGGTCTTAGGCAACCCCCGTGAAAGGGTCGTTCAACCCCCAGGTTGAGAACAGCTGCCCCAGAAGGACATCATACCTAGTAGAGGGCAGCAAAGAGAAGGCTCTCAAAAAGAGGGCTTGACCAATGGCTGCAACAATGGGCTCAGGCATAAGAGTAATTGTGAGGATGGGGCAGGACTGGGCCGTGTTTCATTCTGTGTGCACAGGATTGATACGGGTTCCCAGAACTGACTCAATGGCACCTTGCAGCAGAACCCTTTTTGGAGTTCTGGGTGGTGCAGATAGTTAACACATTTGATTGAAAACTGAGAGATCGGGGGTTTGAGTCCACTCAGAGGTGCCTCTGAAGCGGGGCTTGCTGATTTCCTTCGAAAAATCAGCCTAGGGAAGCCCGATGGAGCACAGTTCTACTGTGACCCACCTGCAGTGGCCATGAGTAAGAATTTCCTGGAGCACGTGTTGGTTAGTTGGTTGTATATTTTTTGATAAACGTCCGTCTGTGGTCTGTGTATGCAGCAGGGACATTCCTCCCACAAGAGAGCGGCCTCACAAGGACTGAAACATGAGGAGTAACAGCCTTGGTAACACTAGTTTGCCGGAGCACAGATAGCTCCCCATCAGTACACATTTTTGAAAGGTAACAGGTGTATCTATACCATACCTTCTCTCACAGAACACAGACACACAATCTTTTCGTTGACCAGGTATGGTAGTTAATCAGCTCCATTTTAAACATAGGGAAGCTGAGCTATGTGGAATATAAACAGAGTCAAAACAGAAAAATTGTGAGCATTAGATGGATACTTACTTTCTCAGATGAGTCAGGTTGTTGTCTTGAGAGTCAGATCTTACACAGTTTGCCTTCTCTCCATAGTGGTAAATATATGAGTTTCAAAGAGCCTTGGAATAGGCAGATATAAGGCTCCTAAGACACATTGCCTTAAATCTGCAGCATAAGACCTCTCTAAAGTGTTGAAAAGCAAGGATGTTACTTTGAGGACTAAGGTATACCTGACCCAAGTCATGATTTCTTCATTTGCCTCATATGCATGTGAAGGTGCACATTGAGTACAGAAGACTGGGTGCATTTGAATGATGGGGCTGGGGAGTATTGAAAGTACCACGGACTGCTACAAGAGCAACAAACCTGTCTTGGAAGAAGAGGCAAGAATGGCAAGAACTCGTCTTACATACTTTGGACATGGTGTCAGGAGAGACCAGTCCCTGGAGAAGGACATCCCACTTGGTCAAGTGGAGGGCCGTGAAACAAGAGGAAGGACGTTGACAAGATGGACTGACACTGTGGCTGCAACAATGAGCTTGAACGTAAGAGCAAGAGCAACGATGGCGCAGAACTGGACGGTGGTGTGTTCTGTTGTACACAGGGTCACTGTCAGTCAGAACCGACTTGACACCCAACAACAGCAAGAGGCTGTTTGCAGTGGAGAGGAAACAGACAAACTAAATAAAAACCAAGCTGACAGCCATCCAGTTCATTCTGACTCAGAGGGACCCTACAGGACTGAGGAGAACTTCCCCTGAGGGTTTCCCAGGCTGAGAAGTATGGAGTAGAAAACCTTGTCTTTCTCCAGCAGAGCAGCTGGTGGTTTCAAACGACTGGCTTTGCTGTTGGCAGCCCAACACACAACCACTACGCCACCAAGGCTCCTGGGGAGAGGAAGGCAAGGTGATCATCATTCGGGAGCTGTCTCCTTCTCTGAGGCCTGCTCTGCTGGAATAAGTTGGAGTCCATACTTAATTACCCTGACTGCTGCCCGCCGTGATTCATCTCTAGAAACCACAACATAAGACAGCATGCCACCAAAGGCAGCCTACTTTCCCACCATACAGAGAGAGCTTGCAGTTTCACCCGGTGGAGACTTAACATAAATTTCATTAGGCAGTGGCCGACAGTTTCATGAAAGCAATGATATGGGAACAATTAAGTTAGTAAAATCAGAGTTCTGGAAAAGAGGTGTAGATGTCCTAAGTGCAGAGAATTGGACCCCAGATACAGTGTGCATCTATTTTAAAAAAATCATTTTACTGGGGGCTCTTACAGCTCTTATAATATTCCATGCATCTATCACATCAAACATTGTTTTCATGTCTTACAGAGATTTCTGTCTCCCTTCACCCACGTTTCTGTTGTTCATTCCCTTGGGGGGTGGGCATTATACATTGATCGTTGTGATTGCTTCCCCCTTCCTCCCCTCCTTCCCCCACCTCCTTCCTACCCTCTTGGTATCGCTAGTGCCATTTCTTTTCCTGAGGGGTTTATCTGACCTGGATTCCGTTTGTCATAAGCTCTTATCTGTACCAGTGTACATGCTCTGGTCTAACTAGAACTGAAAGGAAAGATTGGGGTCATGATAGTGCGGGGTGAGGATGCCTAAAAGTACCAGAGGAATATTGTGTGTTTCATCGGTGCTATACTGAGCCCTGGTTGACAAATCCCTTCCTTGTGAGCCTTCTGTGAGGGAATGTCCTATTGTCTACAGATGGGTTTGGGGTCACTGTTTTGACCGCCCTCATTCTCAACAATGTGTTTTTTTTATTTTGTGTTGGGTCTTCTGGTGCCTGTTACCTGATTCCGTTGACACCTTATGATAGCACAGGCTAGTGTGCTTCTTCCATGTAAGCTTGTTGCTTCTCTGCTAGATGGCTGCTTATTTAACTTCTATCCTTTAAGACCCCAGATGCTTTATCTTTTGATAGCCGGTGTGTTAGTCTGGGTATATTAGAGAAACAAATCCATGGACACACTTAATTGTATAAGAAAAAGATTTATATACAAAAGCATTTGAACATTGAGAAAACATCCCAGCCCAGTCCAGATCAAGTATAAAAGTCTGATATTAGCCCATATGTCCGAAACCAATCTATAAAGTCCTCTTCAGACTGATGAAATGCATGCAATGACGCCGAATGTAGACGATCACAGGCCACTGGGCAGAAAGTCTTTGGTTCCGGTGTCATTGGAAACATCTCAGCGCTGACAGTGGCCTCTCTGACTTCCGAGGTCTGGTCTGGTTGTGTCCATGTGGCTTGTCTTCTGCAATGTCTCCCAGGGAGTACCAGAGAGAGAGAGAGGTGTCTTTTGCCTCCAAGGTGTAAGTACCAGATTTCCCAGAATTCTCAGGAGAAGGTCATGCCCACAAAAATCTCATTGGCTCTCTCCAGATTGACAGCCTAGACTCCTAATCCTAAAATTGACACCAGATTAGGTGACTACCACAGCTGGGCACCATCAGCTTTCTTCACTGTATTTGCTTATGCATTCATTTTGTCTTCAGCAATTGTGTTGGGAGGGTGAGCATCACAGAATGCTAGGTTGATAGAACAAAGTGTTCTTGCATTGAGGGAGGGCTTGAGCAGAGGCCCAAAGCCCATCTACTTCCTCAATGTAGTGCCATATAAATATGTGTACATAGGCCAATACCTCTATTTTTATGAATTAATATATTTGCATAAGTACAAGCCTATGTTTTATACCTCTATCCATAGCTTTGCTTCCTAAATATTTCCTGTTTCTTTTTACCTTTCCCCTGCCCCACCATCATGCTCACCCTTCTTCTGCCTCTTCGTAATTCCTCTCAGCTACATTCCTGTTAATCCAACATCACTGGGATCTCTATGTCCTCTTCGTTGTTGTTTTTAATTCCCTAGTTGTTCCCTTGTCTGTGGTGTTGTTTTATCACTACTCCTTTCCCCCAAAGTCCCCCCAGAACTTTTGGTCCTGTTGCTTTCTCCGCAGGCTTGCTTCCTATGCCTACCTGATATTGGTAGGCAAAACAGCAAAAACAGAGACAAAACAAGAAGAAAACAGAAGATTGAAATAAAAAGAGAAGAAACAAACAAACAAAAAGAAAAAAAGGAAAAGAAAACTAGTTAAAAAAAAACCCAAACTCCACCCCAAGATAAAAGAGCATACATAATTCCAGGTCTGTTCACTGACCTTTATGACTCTCTTCCCACTGGTCCTCAGGGGTTCCAGAACTGACCCTCCTAATCTGAAGCCTATTTTGGGGACTTCTCAGGGGGCTTGTGGATTGGCTTTGCTCCAGTTGCTGATCTGTTATGTTCCCTTCTTGGTTCGCCCCACTGTGGGAGTGGTCAGACCAGACACACTCCGTGCCGTGTGTCCCCAGCATTGTTCTCTGTCGAAGTATGCACCAGCGAGGGGCCATCATGTCTCGAGCTGTTATCAGCACTACAGTACCTCTCTGTGTCTTAGCAGCTCCATGCAAAGATGTCATTCATCTTCAAGGCTCAGTGTGCCAGTGTGGGGTCCAGTCCCTTGCTCTCTCTTTTTTCTTCTTGGTTTGCTTCTGTATGGGCGTGGCAAGTTGTCCCCTCTCCCTAACCTATAGGTTTAGTGTTGTCCTCTGTCTGTAGCACATACTTCTAGGTGAGGGGTCAGTTTGGCTCTGATTAGGGCTGGCCCTGTAGATCTCTCTGTACATGAGTTGCTCCATGTGGTTATGTTTCCCTTAAGGTTTGGTGTGCCATGGTGGGGTCTGCACTCACACTCCCATTTCTGTGGAGAAATAAACAATACCCTCCCCCTGGGTGGATTACTGCCCTGCTCCCCCAGTGCCATCGTCTCCCTCTTTTTTTATTCTCTCCCTATTCTCCCTCCCCACTCCCGCCTTTCCCCTTCTCTGTGTTGGAATGACATGTACATCCTTGGGTTTTTTCTGTCCTCTGCCCAAATGCCTGTACCTCAGCCTGTAAAGTGTGAAACAAGTGGCATTTCCTCTATAGCTATTGCCAAATTGGACTCATGTTTGTCCTTTCGTGACTGGCTAACTTCACTGAGTATGATCTCCCCCAACGCTTCCCATGAGACCATGTGCTTCATACGATCAGCGGTAGAACCTTTTAGTAATGCACACTACTCCATTATGGGCAGTGCCAGAGTTTTCTAATCCACGTGTCTATTGATGGAGATTTAGGTTGTTTCCAATTCTCTGTGACTGTGAATTGTGCCCCAGTAGACATCGGAGTGCAGACGACTGGCCTTGGTGTCTTTCTTACCTCTTCTTGGTATATGCCCAGTAAAGGGATTGCTCAATTTCTATTTGCTTTAAATATCGCTAGATGGATTTCCACAGTGGCTGTACATATCTACACGTCCACCAGCAGTGGAGGAGAGTTCCTATCTTGCCACATCCCCTCCAACATTTGTTGCTCTCTGGTTTTCTGACCTGGGTTGTCCTTAGGGTGTTAGATGGTCTCACATAGGTGTTTTAGTTTGCATTTCTTTGATGGCTAATGATCAAGAGCATTTTCTCACATGTTTATGAGCCATTCGGATCTCCTCCCGGGTGAAACTTCTGTTCAGTCTTTTGCCCATTTCCACAGGGGGTTAACTGCTGTCTTCTTTTTACAGGCTAGGAGGGTGTTGCAGATTTTAGTAATAAACCCTTTGTCTGTAGTGTCATTGCTAAAAATCCTCTCAGTCTGTGGATTTTCTTGTTACTCTCTTGGTGAAGTCTTTTGATGCACACAGGTGTTTTATCCTTAGTATATCCTATTTGTCAATTTCGGCTTCATCTGTGTGTTTACCCTTCCCTATTGCAGTTAGCCTACGTAGTCCCTGTGCCAAGATTCTTGGGTTGGTCCTGATCCCTTTGTTGATGGTCCTGATAGTTTGGGGTTTTATTTCTAGGTCTGTGAGCCACCTTGAATTTGTTCTTGTGCATGGATGAGGTAAGGGTTTTGTTTCATTTTTGTACAGGTGAATATCCATCGTTTCCTGCTCCACCTGTTAAAGAGGGCATCCACCTCCCACTTAATGTTTTGGAGACCTTGTCAAAGATCAGTTGTCTTGTCTATATGCTGATGGTTTTATTTCTGGGTTTTCTATTCTTTTCCATTGGTCTGAGTATCTGTCATTATTCTGGTACCACACTGTTTTTGACCACTGTGGCTGTATAGTCAGTATTAAAGTCAGATAAGGTGAGCCCTCTCACTTTCTTCTTGAAGAGTTCTATGCTGATTCTGGGCTTTCCCCCTCTCCATATGAAATTGGTGGTCAGTTTTTCCAATTCTTTGAAGAAAGTTGGTATTTGAATTGGGATAGCATTATACTTACATAGTGCCTTGGGTAAGATCGACATCTTTAGTACATTGAGTCTTCTGATCCATGAACATGGGACATTCTTCCATTTGTGGAAGTTGCTTTTCATTTCCTGTAGTAGGGTTCTATAGTTTTCTTTGTATAAGTCTTTTTTGTTGTTGTTGTTAGATATATCCCTAGATATTTCAGTTTATTCTTGACTATTATGAAGGGTACTGCTTTCTTGATCTCCTCTTCTGTGATCTTGTCTGATGTATATAGCAAACCAATAGACTTCTTTTTTTTTTTTAATCTTGTATCCCGCCATTCTTCCGTATTCCTCTCTTGTTGCCAGTACTCCTGTTGTGGAGCTTTGGGGGTTTTCAATATATAGAATCATGTAGTCTGTAAATAGTGGTAGTTTTATCTTCTCTCCCAGACAGATACATTTAATCTGCTGCCTTATGTTGTTAGCGAGGGCCTCTAGTATGATGTTGAAAAGAAGTGGGGACAAGGGAAATCCTTTTCTGGTCCCCCTTTTTTGAGAAATTGTGTTAGTCTTTTCTCCGCTGACTATGATGATGGCCATTGGCTTTTTGTAAATAGCTTGTATTAACTTGAGGGATTCCCCTTCCATTACTATCTTCTTAATTGTCTTAATTAGGAATGGGTGTTGGATGATGTCAAATGCTTTTTCTGTATCTATTGATATTATCATGTGATTCTTATCCTTTTTCTGATCAATGTTGCCAATGATATTGATGGACTTTCAAATGTTAAACTATCCCTGCATTCCTGGAATGAATCCCACCTGATCATGATGCATGATATGTTTTATGTACTTTTGTATTCTATTGGCAAATATCTGGTTGAGGAATTTTGCATCTATGTTCATTAGAGGTATTGGTCTATAGTTTTCTATTCCTGTGGGATCCTTGCCCTATTTGGGTATCAAAGTTATATATACTGACTTCGTAGAATGAGTTTGGGAGTTTGCCATCTGTGGCAGTTACATAATCTGGTGTCCACTTGAGACTCTTAAGAGTGAAGGGGTGGAGCTTAGCCTGTCAATCAGGTCGCAGCTTGATGGCCTCATTTGGAGGCACTACAGAGACAAATAGCTTGCTGGAGGCGGGATATGCAGACTCTGTTTTATCTTCCTGTTGTCAAGATACATGAACCTATACTAGAGGCCTGGAGCTGGAGGAGACACATGGAGACCCCTGCCAGGGCTTAGATGCTTCCACATCCACTGGATCCACAAGACTTTCCACCCACTGGCCCACGATCTTCCTGAATCTGGCATCATTGCATGTGTTGCATGAGTCTTAAGAGGTATTTATAGGTTGGTATTGGACATATGGGCTAATATGGGACTTATTGGGCTTGATCTGGACTGGGCTGGGATGTTTGCTTAATATATAATTACTCTTTATATAAAGCTCTTTCTTATAACCATATAAGTGTCTATAAATTTGTTTCTCTAGTCAACCAAGACTAACACACCATCTTTTTCTATGCTCTGGAATAGTTTGTGGGGGATCAGTGTCAGCTTTTCCCTGAATGGTTGGTAGAGTTCTGTGAAGCTGTCTGGTTTAGGAGACTTTTTTGTTGGTAGTTTCTTCATAACCATATCTATTTCTTACTTTGCTATGGGTCTGCTGAGGCTTCTGACCTCTCTCTGGGATAACCTAGGGAGGGATTGTTTTTCCAGGTATTTGTCCATGTCTTCCATCTAGTTGAATTCATTAGATTACAGACTTTCATAGTACTTTGTGATTATCCTTTTCATCTCATTGGGATCTGTTGTGATTTTCCAGGTTTCACCCCTCATCCTGGTTATTGATGTTTGCTCCTTCCTTTCTTTAGTTAGTTTTGCAAGTGGACTGTCAATTCTGTTGATCCTTTCAAAGAACCAGCTTTTGACTGCATCGATTTTTTCCATTGTTCTTGTTTTCTCACTCATTTAACCCTGCCATGATTTTTATTGTTTCTTTTCTTTTGCTATTGGAGGGGTTATTCTGTTGACTCAGTTCTAATTGCTGGAGGTTTTGTGATAGTGTGTCAGTCATGAGACTCTATTCTTTTTTAACATATGCATTAATCACTATCAAACTTCCTCTGTCAAACTTTTGATGTATACCGTAGGTTTTGGTACATTGTATTCTCATCCTCATTAGTTTCTAGAAATTTCCTAATATCCTCTCTAATCTGAGCCAGTACCCATTTATGTTGCAGAAGATCATTATTCATCTTACAGTTGTTTGCTCTTGCTTTTCTGTTTGTCCTTTTGTTGATTTCCAGCTTTATTATGTGGTTGTCTGAGAGAAATATTTGAGTGATCTCTATGTATTTGAATTTAATCAGTCTCAACTTGTATCTCAGCATGTTTTTGAAAATAAGCCATGCACACTTGTGAAAAGGGTGAATATATTTTCATTTGGGTGGAGAGTTCTATAAATGTCTATCAGGTCCAGTTGCCTAATTGTAGTGTTTAGCTCTGTAGCCTCCTTGCTGAGCTTCTTTCCCAGTGATTTATCTTTCTCTGATAGTGGTGTATTAAAGTTTCCTTGTATGATTGTTGAGTCTGTGATTTTTCCCCCATCTTTTGAGTAATCTGATGAATTTCTTGGGTCTTTCATCAGGCACTTATATATTTATTATGCTTACTGTTTCCTAATCTACTGATCCTTTGAACATTACATAGTGCCTGTCCTTGTCTTTTGTTATGGTTTGCACCTCAAGGTCAATTTTGTTGGAGATTAGGATTGCAACCCTGTTTTTTTTAAATCGATATATTTTCCATCAGCCTTTTATTCTTAGTTTAGTTTGTCTGTGAGCTTAAGATGTGTTTCTTTCAGGCAGCAGATTGATGGGTTATGTTTTCTGAGCCAGTCTGCTAACCTTTGGCATTTAATCAGTGAGTTGAAGTCATTGAATTAAGAGTTATTACCACCATCTGTGGATTCATTGCTGTTATCTCGTACCTTTAGTATTGGGTGCTTTCCTATCTTCTTTCCTATCAGTGTGCTTTGTTTATGTGGGAGGCTTCATTCTTGCCTTATTTTCCCTCTGAGGCAATGGTATCTTGGTAATTGTTTTCTGCCCGTTGACTTCTGGATAGAGTTGAGCTATATGGTGATCTCCTGCTCGTGCTTGGTGGCTGTTGGTCTTCTAACCACAGTTAGTTGGTATGTTAGTCTGGGTAGACTGGAGAAACAAATTCATAGATACTTATATGTGTGTAGGAAAGAACTTTATATACAAGACCAACTGACTATTAAGAAAACATTTCAGCCTAGTCCATCAGTCTGGTATTAGCTCATATGTCTGATATCAATCTATAAAGTCCTCTTCAGACTCATGACCCACATGCAATGACACCAAATGCAGGAAGATCACAGACCAGTGGGTGGAAAGGTGTAAAGTCTTATGGATCCAGTGGTGGTGTAAGCATCTCAGTGCTGGCAGGGGTCTCCACATGGCTTCTCCAGCTCAGACACTAGCATAGTTCCATGTGTCTTGTCAGCTGCAATATTTCCCAGGGAGTGATCCCAGAGAGAGAGAGTGAGCCCAAGGAAGAATACATTAGTTACCAGAATCCTCAGGAGATGCCATGCCCACACAGAGGCCTCATTGGCTATGATCTGATTGACAGCTAAACTTAATCCCTTCACTCTGAATCCTCAAATTGACACCAGATTTTGTAACTACCACAGTTGCCAAGGATTTCCATAGGGTTGGGTGTCTTATGGTGTAGTCTGAGTTTTTCCTCGTCTGGGAAGACTCTTACCTCACCATCTATTTTAATAGATAATTTGGAAAGGTAGAGAATTCTCGGGTTAGTGTTTTTTCTTTCAATTTTAGGAAGATGTTATGTGCTGTTAGGTCTGAGAAATTCTTACCTGAACTCCATTGTACGTGACTACCTTTTTTTCTCTTGCTGTTCTTAAAATTTTCTCTTTTTCCTTGAAGTTGAATAATTTAACTATTATGCGCCTTGTGAGATCTTCCTGATGTTTAATCTAGTTGATGCCCTAAATGTATGATTCTCATTCATTAAGTTGGGGAAGTTTGCTTCCAGGAATTCTGTTGTTAATTTAGCGGTAGACTTCTTCATTGTGTCATGTTGTGGAAGACCAATTATTCAAATATTGTACATATTCATAGCATATGTCATTGGTCTCAGGTTTTCTTCTACTTCTTTGATGACCTTGTTTGACTGTGTTTCCCGTTTGTTGAAGTCTGCCCGATGGCCCTCTAGATCTCCAGTATGATTTCTCTACCTCTTCTAGTCTGTTGGTTAGGTCCATTATCTTGTGTTTTGCTTCTGTTACCTCATCCCTCTATGGTGGACTTCATCTCCTCTATCATCATGTCCTTATTCTGCATTGCTTCCCTCATAACCTGTATTACTCCAAGCAGCATTGTGAAGATTTCTTTTTGTTGCAGATCAACATCTGTTTCTTCTAGGGGTGTCATTAGGTTTAGGATTTCTTCCACTGTTGCATTGTTTTTCTTGTTTTCTCATTGAGGGTGTTGAAGTATGTCGCTGTATTCATGTTGTTTTGGAAGAACTGGGTGCCATGTTCCCAGGAGACTGAGGGACCCAGCTCTATCTATGTGTGACTGTTAATGTTGGATTCAGGGACCACCTGCGCCCTAATATTAATGGTGGGTGAAGTGGCTGTGTAGGCGAGGTGCTGTGGTGACTCAGAGGCTGGAGGTAATGGGGGGGCTAAGAGGGTGTACTGAGCCCAATGACTGTAGCTATGCTACTGGGCTGGGTCGGGGCAGGCCTGCAGCATGGGCACTGGTCTAGTATGAACTGTCTGGCCACAATTTGGAGTCTTTTAAAGACTCTCTGTGGAGCCCAAAACTGGTAGAGCCAGGTTTGGGCTTGGACTGTGGTTTCAGCTTTTGGCTTTTCCTGTTTTGTTATGTTGAAATCCTAGGCTGTACCCTGGGGATTAGAGTTCTGTCTGTACTGTTATGCTAATAGTGTGCTAATCGATCAGGACCAGGTTTCTGGCAGTTTACAGTCAAAGTTATGCAAAGGAACACAGCCTGGAATTATAAGATTTTTTTTTAAAACCCACACTGGCAGGTGCAGAGCTGGGGAGATGGGGTATGAGATGGCTGATGTAGTCACTTCTGTAGTCACTTTGTTCCTAACTGGAGAGGGAGGATGCAATGCCCAAGAATACAAGAGCAGGGTGGATAACAGAGAGAGAACTCCAGAGTGAGGTCTTGTGGCTAGTTCTCAGAGACTCTCTGCGGGCCTGGAATTAGGGCCAGCAACTTGGGGAAGTTACTGCATGTTGCCTGTCTCCTATCTTGGCCATAGGAAGCGGTGGTGATGCCATCCTGTTGGATGTGGTGAGGGGTTAGCAGAGCTCACGGGCAGATGAGGTGAACGTAGGGCATTTCAGCAAGTTCTTGAATTGCTCCGTGTGTGAAAATCAGAGGGGAAGGTCTGAACCAGGCCCTAGTACCCTGAATCTATTTTTAGCACCCAGCCTCCCAATATTGGCCTCCCTACCTCTTAATTTTCTGATCTAACAACAGGAGCACTGGGCAGGTGATTCTATCTGGTCACCATCTTGACTCACATGTCCTGTGCATCTAATTTTATTGTATGAAATATGAGTAATTTGAAAACAAACATGCCCGTTATGATAAATATCATGGAGATACTCAGTTACCACTCATTCTGCTTGATACCTTGGGTTATATTAAATACTAAAAAGATTATTTTAATATTTATAAAGTTTTAAGGGTGATGGTTTGGAGGACTGTTTCAAACACAGCCCAGCATGTATACAGTTAAGTGATAAAGGGATTCACATTGTGCATCCTGTGTTATGGCAGGTGTGCCAAAAGGGCGGGAAATTTACATGCACTTGCAGGAAAACCTCAAAGATATGGCAGGTTCCAGTCTAGACCACTGCAATAAAGTGATCATTGCCATAAGGCGAATCACACAGTGCCTTCTGGTCTCTAAGGGCATATACAGTTTTGTTTGCACTTGATTGTAGTCTTAGTGTAGCCATAACTTTTACATGAACTGGGAAACTCAAAACTCTGTGTCTCACTTTACTATGACATTCCCTTCACATCTACACTCCACTGTGGTATATTAAAGGAGCCTTGGTGGTGCTGTGGATTGGGTGTTGCGCTCTCCCTGGAAGGTCTGTGGTTCAAACCCACCATCCGCTCCTCAAGAGAAAGATGAGGTTGACTACTTCTGTGAAGATTTACAGATTCAGAAACCCTATGTGGGGTCTCTGTGAGCCTGAGTCCACTCTATGGAAGTGGGTTTGGTAGCCTTGTAAGTGTGCAATGTATTATGAAGATGTTTGAAATTATTGAGGGAATTATAAAAATGTCTCACAGAGACACTAAGCGAGCACATGTTGTTGGAAAAATGACTTGTCACAGACCTCTACTTTGCTCTAAAATTATGTAGAAGAAAACAATGAACTTTGGAGGTATTCACTCAGGGTACCTAGTGGCTGACAAGACAGAGGGGCTCTCCTGCACCTTTTTGATTTTATATTTTGAATTTATTTTATTTAAAAATACAATTTTTATAGCTCTACAAGCATATAACCTATTTTGAAGTAGAAGCCAAGTGAAAAATAAAAGCAATAGAAATTAAGGGACATTTGAACAGACACTTCTTTTTCCTCCAGACAATTCTCTCTAGGAAAAGATCCGGATGTCAAGTTAAGACCTGTTCTCTTTCATTATTAATCATTGTAAACTAATAAGAAAAATTTCATTTCATGAATAATCAAAATTCCACTTATGTTAAAAATACTTTTCTATATCCACAGGAAAAACTCAGACTTACATGTAACAATTGAGTTTCTATTTAAGCAATTATTTTATTAAAATAACCATTTTTAGGATCTAAGTATTTGGAAATTTCACTCTAAAGTTAAAATCCATGGGTTGTAGAGGACCCTGGAATCCAGTCCTCATAATCTTTGAGTGATACTCATTGTTTTAAATTGTTAGTGTGGTGAAATTCATATAGCAAAACATTTTACATTTCAATACCTTTTACTTATGACGTTCACTGCCTTCATCGTGTTGTATCTTATTGCCTTTGAGCCCATTCCAATGAGTCACAACCATGTAGGACATGGTCGAATTAGTCCAGTGGATTTCTGTGGTTATTGGCAGATATAATCATAAAATCCAGTAGTTCACATCAAAAAGAGTTGTACAATCATCACCAAAATCAGTTTTGGAACATTTTCTTCGTTCTTTTCAAAAAATTATTTATTTTTACCATATCTCATTTTCTTCTCTCTTGTACACATCGTTATTGTCTCCCCACTTCCCCCCACCCTCTCTCGCCATATATAGCTCTTTACAGAGTAGAAAGCCTCATCTCTCTCCCTCAGAGCAGCTGGTGTTTTTCAACCACTGAACTTGTGGTTTACAGTTTATGGAGTAACCACTACACCACGAGGACTCCTTGTATTATATAACTGTCATTATTATTTGTTTCCCGGGTTTTTTCACCACCCTTAATAGAAACTCAGTGCCTTTCATCCTTCAATCTTTCCTTGTTAACCTCTAAAATACTTTCAGTCTCTGTAAATTTTTTCCATTCTAGATAATCCATGCAAGTCTGGTCATAAATAGCTGACCTTTTGTGTCTGACAGATTTCACTCAGGATAACACTTTTAGGTTCACCCATGTCATAACATGTATGGGGAGCTTCAAAAAAATTGTGGAGAAACTCCATTATCTTTTAATTCCATTTTCCCACAAACTTTCTGAAGCCCCCTCACATCAGAAATTCATTTCACTATATGTTTGCATCACATCTCATTTTATCCATTTATCTGTTGGTGACCACTTGAGTTGTCTCTACCTTTTTAAAAACAGTTTTATTGACATATCATTCTCATATCATACACTTTAATAGTTTGGTCACATTAAAAACAGTTGCACAATCATCGCTGCATTCAGTTTCTTCCTTCTTTTACTCATTGTTATTAACTCCCCGTTTCCCTCCAACTTCCCCTCCCATGCCCCCAGTGAGCCATCAGTCTACCTACTGTCTCTTCGATTTACCTAGCCTGGGTTTCATATTCTGGAAAACATTTAAAAAACAATAACAAACAAAATAAACAATAGAAAATCTCCATGGGAAAGAAAAAAGGACAAATTTAAAATTTAGATTTTAACCAAACTAGTTCTCCAACAACCCACTTTCTGTTGCACTTTTCATTGTGACAGGCTGTTCACGTCCCTGATCCATGACCAAAGAGCTTGATCCACGTGCATTTCACCTTCCCTTAAAAGCTGAAACAAAAACCAGAGAACAGCAAATGCTGGGGAGGGCATGAAGAGATTGGAACTCATACACTGCTCATTTTGGGGTCGGCCCCTGTTGTATTTTGTTATTTTTGTAGCCTTCTTGACTCTCTGTTATGTGTTTTTCTATGTTTTTCGGGATATGAAACCCAGGATTGGTGAATCTCTGGAAACAACAATGAGAATAAGGGTCCCTGGGAAGTACAATGGGGAAGGTGGGGAGTAAGGGGGGACTAATACCAAGGAGTTCAAGGAAGAAAATATTTTGAAACTGAATGTGGTAGTGATTGTACAACACTGACTGCACTCTGGAATGGTATGGTGTCTGATAAAATGATTTGGGGAAAAAATAGGTCAAAAGAGAGATCAACTGATAAGGCATTACATGGTACCCAGTTATATCTGCCACAATTGAGTCTACAATCCTCTCTGTCTGATAGCACGGCTTTTCACATTCCTAGACCATGGTCAGAGGTGATTCACGTGAGGCTTTATTCATGTAGGAAACCTGCATATGAGTTTGGGGCTCTCTTGTCACCTATAGCCTTCCGCAAGCCAGTGTTCACTATTTAAGCTCTACTATAATTTCCTCCTTCAGTTTTGGATGTCATTATTTACAATCCTTGGGTCACACAGACTTCCATGTGGACTTAGTTGATGCTTCACTTACATTGCTGTTTGTTTGAAAACAAGCCGTTATGTCTCTACCCTTTGATGAGTGCAGTGAATCAGTGGGAGTATAAATATTTGTCTGAGTATATGCTCAAGCAGTGGACTTATCAAATTGTGATGCTCTTTTGGAATTGAGGGATAGAAAATCTTTTGGCATTTTGGACATGGTGATGAACCTGAAACACAGGGCATTAGAATCTGGCTTAAGCCACTTGCTGATCCCCATTCCTCCCTTGTATTTGAGTGTGTGCTTCCAGCAGTGGGCATCTGCTGTAGATACCTATGAATGGGTGGGTCACAATGATACAGAACTGACTAGTTGAGAAAAATGTCATATTATTTATGGGAAAGTGTTATAGCTATTGTTTCAGAATAGGATGCCATTGAACCCTGAAGTGCTGCCCTCAAAGCTTATTTCACAAGAATTGGGAAAACGTCAGCACTGGCTCCACAAACTGACATATATTTAATGAGTACCTCCTGGGAAAGATACACAGCCCCCAACACAACTGAATAACGAATGAACTTATTGAGGAACGTTCTCTTAATACTGCAATTTATCGAACATTGCTTCTTTTATTAGTCGTATCTACCTGTACGTTTGGGAACATTTATTTTCGTATGGTAGGACAAGGGGAAGTACTTAAATGGAGGTGGGGAGGGTTCCTAAGGAAAGTCCCTTAACAAAAGCATGTGGAACCCACACTGTATCCCCACCCCCTCTAATGTCCTAGATCTGAGTGTTTAAATTTAGTGAATCTGTTTTTGGTGATTATAGAAAATTTGTGTTTTAATGAATGCTAAAATCTTAACACAAATAATCTAACGCCACCCCCTCCCCAAAATTCATCCCTGCCTCTGCTCTGGTAAAAACTAGCACTCACTTGAGATGGCCTAGACCCGCATCCACCTTTAGTTGTGGCAGTCACTAGTGATGTGACCTTGCACTAGCAATGTGACCTTGAGCAGATCCCTTTAGTCCCAATAAACCAACAAACAAAGAGACCAGCCCTTTGCTCTTGAGTTGAGCCTGGCTCATGGTGTTCCATAGAATTTTCTCGACAGTAATATTTATAGAAGCAGATCACCACACCTTTCTTCTGTGGTGCCATCTGGATAGATTCCAACCACTAGCCTTTAGCCATGTGGGGGTCCTCCCGAGTTTTCTTATCTGTCAAGAAATCGGACCACGTTCTCCAAGGGGGCCTTCAAGCTTTCAGCAACTCTACATTGGTCAGTCCCTTGACTCCCTTTTTGAAATTAGGAAGACGCGAGAGACTAATGGTGTCTTTTGACTGATTTTTCTGTTTTTCCTTCCTCTCACAGGAGCAGCGTCAGCTGCAGGTCTCCTTTACCTGCCCACCTGGGCAGCTGCTGTTTCCGGCTGTGTGCTTGCCATCTTCACGGCATCCCTGTGGCCTCAAGCACTCGGACGCCTTATTAGCTCTGGGTCAAACCCTGGGAAAACCATGACTGTCGCCATGGCATTTTATCTTCTAGAAATGTTTTTCTGTGCATGGTGCACAGCTTTTAAGTTTGTCCCAGGTGGTGTCTATGCTAGAGAAAGATCAGATGTGCTTTTGGGTAAGTACATTCGAAGGGGCGGAATGCAAGCCCTGACTCAAGAATAGACCTCCCTAGTGGAAATGAAAGGAGACTTTATCACACAGCGGTGAAAGCATGATTAGGCTGCTGACAGGAAAAGTTGGCGGTTTGATTCCCCCAGCTACGTGGAGGGAAGAAGATGTAGCAGTCTGTTTGCATAACGATGACAGCCTGGGGAACTCAATGAGGCAGCTCTCCTCTCTCCTCCAGGCTTGGCATGACTGGGAATTGACTTGATGGCAGTGGGTTTGGTTTGGTAGGGATAAATAGTATGGTCTTGCCTTTCTTCGGGAAATAGACTTTCTAGAGCAGTGATTCTCACCCTTCCTAATGCCGCCACCCTTTAATACAGCTCCTCATGTTGTGGTGGCCCCCAACCATCAAATTATTTTCTTTAAAAAAAATCATTTTATTGGGGGCTTGTACAACTCTTGTCGCAAACCATTCATAAATCCATTGTGTCAGCACATTTGTACATTTGTTGCCATCATCATTCTCAAAACATTTGCTTTCTACTTGAGCCCTTGGTATCAGCTCCTCATTTCATAAAATTATTTTTGTTGCTACTTCATAACTGTAATTTTGCTACTGTTGTGAATCATCATGTAAATATTTGATATAATGGATGTATTATCATTGTTACAAATTGAACATAATTAAACATAATTAAAACATCATGAGTGATCACAAAACAATATATAATTATATGTTGTGAAATATTTGTGTTTCCCGATGGTCTTAGGCGACCCCTGTGAAAGGGTCATTTGACCCCCAAAGAGGTCGAGACTCACAGGTTGAGAACCGCTGCTCTAGACACTATTCCTTCTAATAGCCAAGCACCATCTACTTTCTACCATTTACTCTGTAAAAATTTAGTGAGCACTTCACTGGTTGCTAGCCGTATTGCCAGGGGCTAGAGATCCAGGACACTCTCCCTGCTCATTTGGAACTTTAGTGGGAGAAGCACCTTTCATAAAAGGAGACAGAAACAAGTAAAAGTCCAATAGGATGAGTCTTATTAAGGAGATGTGAAGAACACTATTTCCATTCCTTTCCATCCCCCACGGAGTCCCTGCAATATAACCAACTGCTCTGTCCATTGCCTCATGCACTTGAATATCTCCCGTGGAGAGGACTGTCGGGAGAGGCTGCATGAAGGAGTTTCCAAACACCTTTGGAGGATTGTGTGTCTCTGATCGTTGCTGGCCCCTATCTCGGCAGAGAAGGCACTGCTGTGTCTCCCCTAGGATACCCTTAGCTCTGCCAACTTTGTGTGTCTTCTGGTTTCTTCCAGGTGTGTCTGATCTGTCCGCTCTCTCAGCCTGTCCCATGCCCTGCTTTTCTCACCCCAGCTTGTGTAGGGGCAGCCCTGTGGAGAAAGCGAATGAACGTAAGAGCCCACGAGCGTTCCATTCGGGGCATGCGTGGGTTGCTCCCAATTGTTAGCAGGGGTGCTTTCTTTGGGTTCCTTCTCACTGCCTATGGGGGTGCTGAGACTGCCTTCTCAGAGCCTCGTAAGGCTGAGAGTTTTAAAATAAGAATTAGCAAACCAGTGACAAGGCCATAGAGAAAGCTTGTGAGCCCTGGTAACATGCATAGTGGCTTTTAATACAACCGAGTCACAAGGTTTCTACATGATGTTAGAACTTAATTATAAATTTATTTTCTAACTTTCTATTCTTTTATGGAAATTTCTTCATAACTTTCTTCTTTTTTTGTTAGCTTAAACCATTCCTTGTCACTTCCTGATTTACACATTGCTCAGTTATACATCTGTTTCCAGTCTTAGTATGTAGGGTTTAAGAAGCGATAGAAACCTTAATTGTCAGCAACATTGTAAAGCATCATATCTTAACTCAGCATCATTGGCCACCCTTACTGGCACAGTGTGACTTCTGAGAGGACCCCATGCCCAGAGTCTCTGTATCCCAGATCAGAATGATTGTCATATGGAGAATCTACACAGCCACATGGTGTTGTTTATGTGGTCTCTCCAGTGGAAAGGACTGAGTCCCTACGCCCACTCACCAGCCTTCTTTCTCGTGTGTTCTGACCTCTCCTTCCCAGCCAATAACCTCATGCCCAGCGAGTTATGCTGTTAGCAACGTCACAACTGGGAAATGCACAGGAAATTAGAACAAATTCATGATTAGGAGCAGACTGAGGTCCTCTCAATTAGAACATGGTTCTGAGAAGTCCAGCAGATTTCTTATAACGGCCCTAATTATTAAACTTACTATGACAGTGGTTTACTGAAGAAGGTCGTGAGCTACATGAATTCAGTGGCTAAATTGTCAGGCTACGTTCATTAAATGACATCTCAGCTCCTAGAGTAGACTATTGGGAGGACGGGGTGGGGGGGGGGATGGGAATGTAACCTGTTCTTTGTTTCTCTTTTAATAGGGACAATGATGCTAATCATTGGGCTGAATATGCGATTTGGGCCTCAGAAGAGTCTTGCTGGTCTCCTTCAAACAAAGCGCAGTTCCAAAATGCTTTTCAGACAGAGTGAAAAATACACGACACTTTGTAAGCAGAGTTCTTTGCTTTTCTTAAAGCAAGCAAATGAGCATCTTCTTATATAACTTGTCAAATACAGAGGACATTAGTTTATAGAGAGAACCTCAGGGACCCTTCAGTGGACTTTAATAATGTTCTTCATCTTTACCAATTGCTGTTAACTAGCTTTGCCCCCCACCCCTACCTTTTTGTTGTTCTTGCTCTCATCGAAGTGCCTTAAATTCTTCTGTATTCATTTTTAGGAGCTGTGTGACATAGTGGTTACACATTGGGCTGCTAACCTCAAGGTCAGCAGTTCAAAACTACCAGCTCCTCCACAGGAGAAAGATGAGACTTTTTACCCCCCTAAAAAATTACAGTCTCTGAAACACACAGGAGTGGTTGTACCCTGTCCTGTAGGGTCTCCGAGTCGGAATCAGCTCAATGGTTGTGAGTTTGATTTTGGTTTGAGTATTCAATTTTGCCTCCCTTGTAGTGTGGTCAAGATGATTTAACAGATAGAATTTCCAAAGTGCTTTGCTCTAGTAGTTAGAATTTTTTTTCATTCCTAGCTATCATTTTTGGGGGCAGATTAAATGGATTAATGTTTGGAATGTTGAAAAAACCCAAACCTGTAATTAGTTTACTATTCAGTTTCTGACTCATTCCTGCTAGACTGGATTAAATGAAAATATTTGTTGAATGCCTATAGGGTCCAAATTGTGTTTGAGGTAGCTGTTATGTGGTCTAGAACGATGAGTAAAAAATATTCCTCACCCTCAAGGAGATGATGTTTTCCTAAAGGAAGTACATGATTTCCTTGTAATGAAGTCCGAAATAGTTAAAAAGCTAAGTAAAGTGTTAGTGTACATATTTATTTCTAGGAGAAATGTTATAAAATGATACCATTACATAAAAACTTCTATACGTGTTTCATCATAAGTTGTAAACATTATGAGGGAACTTCATAAAGGTTGTGGGAAAATTCATGGCCAATCTGCTGTCTCTCTTGCCCTTTGAATTTTAATTATTGAATCTTTATTCTCAGAAGTCTATTTGATGCTTCACACGCATTTCTAGTCATTCATTACAGCTTCATGCTCCTCAGTTGCTTTTTTTCCTTTTTTAAAACATGCCAAACACTTCTTTTACATCCTGTTTCAGGAAGTTCCTGTATTTTGAAATCTTTGTGATTTGATTCTACAGGGTTCTCCCCACTTCTTGCTCAGAGAGATTTTCCAACGAGTCTCTGTGATCAAGGACCATGACTTAACGGGGAATGTGTATTGGAATATTTTTGTGAGGATTATTTGAGGCCTGGATTTAAGTTGTGGGTTATGTTATGCATGTTACACATGAAAATGAACCCATTAATTAAATATTTCCCCTTTGCATAAAGTTCTTGGTTCATAGATGCAGTGCAATCATGAAAAAAAAATTTTTTAATCAGTAAACTTGGCTTCATGAAACTCAGTTTCTTTTAGACAATTGTTTCTTGGTCTCGTTTAGTCTTGTGGCTGCTTGTTGGTATGGGCTTGCTGGGATTAGGACTACGGCAAACAACCTATCAGAGAAAACTGGTCAAAGAGGTAAGTAATTTAAAATTTTTAAATAGAGTTTTATATGCTATCTATTTATATGCATACCTTTATGCATTGAACTGTAGAAGAAGGAAAATCTTACAATGATTGCTTTTTCAGATTCTGGGTTGTTTCTGTGTAGATGGACGGTAGCATTTTTCTTTTCTCTTGTTTTCCCTACTGTTGACTATATTTTTGAGTATTTATTGTACTTTTCTCTTCTAAAAAGCTGGGCTGGAGCAAGGCATTGCAATGTTGTGCTTTGTATTGGCTCCAATCAAAATTTTGAAGTGTTTTATCGTGAGTTAGGGTTTGGGCCGAAATAAAATTTGAAGCTTAACTGGGAATTTTAAAATTCTCTACTATCTGGCAGATCTTTCATATAAAGTAAAAATGTGTCATGAGGGCAGAGATTATGCTTCTCTTGTTCATCTTTGTCTTCAACACCTCATAGAATGTTGGCAACTATTCAATTCTCCGTAATCATTTGTCTAAAATTACATAGTGTATTAAATGGTCGCTTTCTTTTGCTCTTTAATTGTTAGCTGCTATTATTGTAACTACAACAACTATAACTATATATATATATATATATATATATATATATATATATATATATATATATATATATATATATACACACACACACATACCTGGTGGCGTCGTGGTTACTGTTGAGCTACAAACGGCCAGGTGAGCAGTTAGAATGCACCCGTGGCTCTACCGGGAGGCAGAGGAGGCTTTCTGCTCGCATAAAGAAGTGCAGTCTGGGAAACTCGCAGGGGAAGTTCTGTCCTACAGAGTTTCTATAAGTCAGAATTGACTCGGTGGCAGTGACTATGGTTTATTATTATGTAAAATCCATCAGGGAGGATGCCTATGGTCAGCAAGGGTTGTTTTTCAAAGGGAGTTATTTGAATTGGATTGAATATGTGTTCTTTCTTTCATTCATTTGATAAAAGTTTATTGAAGACCTCGTATATGCCTGGTACTAGGGATACAGAATTACGCAAATTAGACACGATACTTGGCTTCAAGGAGTTCACATTCCAGGAGGAAAGAAATAATTGCACAAAATGCACAAAGTCTGCCATACTTGATTGGGTTGCTACGAAGGAAACTGGACGATTGAGCATCAGGATGGCTCAAGAAGGCTATTGTGAGGAGAGGACATTTGATTTGAGACCAGGAGGTTGAGAATAAGCCGTCTATGCAGAGCTGGTGTTAAAAGCATTCAGATAGAGGAGACATGGGGACAACACTGAATTGGGAACCAGCTTGACAGCTTGACATGTGGCTGGCCAGTGTGGCTGAAGCTTTCTGAGTAGGAAGAGATAATAAAAGGTGAAGTTGGCTAGGCTAGTGAGAGCCACGTCACATAAGGTTTTGTAGCTCATAGGACTTACTTGCAATGGAATCCACTGGAATGTCTTCAACAGGAGAGTGAAGAAACCTGTGACATATCACTGAGATGGCTTTGGGATGAATGGATTGTAGGGGGACACAAAAGTGGAAGCAGAGAGATATGTCCTGGGGCTTTTTCAGTTGTCCCAGAGAGACATGATGGTGGTTCGAACTAGTGAGGTGGCAGTGGAGTCAGGAGAAGTAGACAGATTTAGAATATAGTTTGAAAGCAGAGCTGATTTGGCTTAATTGGCTTACTGAGAATGAGAATAATAATAGGTTTTCATTGATTCAACTAACAATTACATTTCTGTACTTCTAATTTTTGATGGTCTTATAAGCAATTTGCTTATATATAATTATAATCTATTACATAATATTATAATATATAAGCAATTTACTTACAAATAATTACTTCTCAAACATCCCTCCTTACATTCAAGCTTAAGCTAGATGGTTAAAGAGGATTTAATATGAGATTTCCGTACAGGGAATGTCTTCTTATTTTTATGAATTAAAAGTGGGCACATGTTTAGGGTCACCATTCACGTGTAATTTTGACCTTAATAATAAAACCGCAACATCAAGATTAGAGGAAGACTCATTAACAACCTATGGTGTACAGATGACACAACCTTGTCTGCTGAAAAATGAAGGTGACTCGAAATGGACATAATTAGCTTGAAGATGACGATGAAAATCAAAGACTGGCCTTCAATATAAATTGAACATAATAACAACATAAAAACCACAATAGCCTCACAACTAGACTTCAATATAAATTACACCGCAACATAAAAACCACAATAGCCTCACAACTAGACTTCAATATAAATTACACCGCAACATAAAAACCACAATAGCCTCACAACTAGACTTCAATATAAATTACACCGCAACATAAAAACCACAATAACCTCACAACTAGACTTCAATATAAATTACACCGCAACATAAAAACCACAATAGCCTCACAACTAGACTTCAATATAAATTACACCGCAACATAAAAACCACAATAGCCTCACGACTAGACTTCAATATAAATGACACCGCAACATAAAAACCACAATAGCCTCACGACTAGACTTCAATATAAATTACACCGCAACATAAAAACCACAATAACCTCACGACTAGACTTCAATATAAATTACACCGCAACATAAAAACCACAATAGCCTCACAACTAGACCAATAAACAATATTTTATGAAAAACGGAGAAAATATTGAAGTTGTAAAGGATTTCATGTTATTTGGATCCATAATCAATGCCTATGGAAGCAGCAGTTAAGAAATCAAGTGACGTATTTCACTGGGTAAATCTGCTGCAAAACACCTCTTTAAAGCATTAAAGAGCAAAGACGTTACTTCCAGGACCAAGGTGCGCCTGCCCCAAGTCATTGTATGTACAGTGGCCTCACAAGCCCATGAAAGCTGGACAATTAAAATGGAAGTCCACAGAAGAATCGATGTCTTTGAATTGTGAGGAGGGTGAAGAATATGGGTTCTTCTTCCAGAAGAATGAGCAATTCTGTCGTGGAAGAAGTACTGCCTTAGAGATGTTCCTAAGAACAGAAGATGGGGAGACTTTGTCTTGGGCATTTTGGAAGTGTTATCAGGAAAGACTAGTCCCTGGAGAAGGAGGTCGTGCTTGGGGGAGGATCCTCACAAAAAGGGGGAACATCCTTAATGAAAGCAATTGACATAGTGTCTGCGACAGCAGACTAACCCGTAGCCCTGGCTGTGAGGATGGTGTAGGACTGGACAGTGTGTTTGTTCTGTTGTACAGAGAGTTGCTGGGTTGGAAGTGACTCGGTGGCACCCAACAAAGCCAACAGAATGTTGGAGGATATTCCTTTGCTGAAACGTGGTACAGAGGTTATTTTGGAGTATTTAGAGTGTGGTGGAGAAAATGGGTCACTGAAACTGCCACTGTTCATAGCCATCATAAATCACCATTAAATCAATTCTTCAGGCACCAGCCAAAGAGGTCTCTGTCGCCATCTGGCCTTTCAGGTTTGGATACGACAATGAAGGATGGTCTAATCTAGAAAGATCAGCTCAACTGCTCAATCACACAGGTAAGTCAATCACACGGGGGAGAAACCACCATTTCATTTTGATTTTGATGAAGGCCATAAGTCTTAGGAGGAGGACTTTCTGGGTCATAAACTATCATCTTCACAAAGAGTTACTTTGCAGCTTCAGGAAGATTAAAGCGTCTGTGACCACATAGGTCTTGTTGGAAAGAAATCCAGTTGATTCTGAATACAGCATCCTACTGAGTAGCTTCAGGGAGTTCTTCTCATACTATAGTTACAGACACCCCTGCTGGTGGCTCCTGTCATTTAAGGACCTTGTAGTAGGGATCCAGAAAACTGTTGGAGAAAAGGGCAGAAGGAGGCAGATTGATGCTCATTTTCAAGCCATTTTCTTTCAAGAGTTTGAGCATTAGTTTGAGGTTACCGTATATACTTGAGCATAAGCCGAATTTTTCAGCACGTTTTTTAATGCAGTTTTTGTGGTTAAAATTAGGTGCCTCACTAGATATTCGGGTTGACTTATACTCAAGTATATAGGGTATTTGATTCTTTCCCCCACCCCCACCCCTTCTCACCACCCATCCCCAAGGTATTTGATTCTGTGCCCTGTGCAGAATACCCCAAGGTATTTGATTCTGTGCTCATCTTCAATGAAGCATCATTTAAAATGTATAAGCATTTGGTTCTTAGATCACCTTACATGGAGGGAAATAAAGGGGTAACTCTTCTGGTTATTCCTACTGATCAGCAAGCATGTTCCCTGAGAAACCTTAGACTCTGTATGATTACTATGTTAATGTATCGCGTCTTTGGCCCTTAGCCCTCATTTAGTTCTGCTGACATATCTGGCCAGGGTCTGGAAAACTAATCAACTTCTGTGTCACTAGCCAGGGTAAAGTTCGTGCCAATGATTAAGTGCTTAACGATGAGCTGAAAAGTTGGTGGTTGGACCCAATTAGAGGTGTCTCTGAAGACAGGCCTGGCAATTTGCTTCAGAAAGGCCCCAGCCCTGAAAACCCTTAGGAAGCAGTTCCACTTTGCTTGGAAAATACATGGAGTTTCCATGAGTTGAAATGAGCTCATTGGCATCTAACGACACTAGAATAAAATGTTATGTGCATTCTTGAATTATTTCCGAATATAAATTGGTTATTTGACAAAGGCACTATAATTATTTGAAGTTTTGACTATTTAAGAAAGATATTCAGAATATTTGAAACTGTAGGTTATTTATGCTTTTATCCCTTCCTGCCCTTCTTGGAAGTATCTTATGTTTTAATTACCCTTGCAACATGGGGAAAATTCTTGATAGATCAGATTTGAACCATTCCACTTTAGTGACTCCTTAGCAAAGACTTTACTTTAAATCTAGAAGTAAAAGGAAAGGGGTTAAGTGTGAAGAATAAAATTTTAATAGTTATTTTTTGCATTGTGCATTTAATTATTATGTTCATTTCTCCCGCCCACTACCAGGTGCAGATTTTATAACAATTTTAGAAAGTGATGCTTCGAAGCCCTATATGGGGAACAATGATTTAACCATGTGGCTTGGGGAGAAGTTGGGTTTCTATACTGATTTTGGCCCAAGCACAAGGGATCACACTTGGGGGTGAGTATGTTTTGGGAATTAATCCTGAACTTCTCTCTGAAACTCATTAAGTAGCAAAGGCTTGGGGTGAGATCACCAAGACCTTGTTCTATGGAATTTAGTGATGTTTCTTAGGAGATTGAATTACTTAAGAATAAATATTAATGAACCCTTCACACAGAGCAGATAGTCCAGAATTCCTCTCCACTGATGGTCTTGAATATATATATAATTCTTACCAGAAGTGGGCTGGCTCATTTGGTACCTTTCCCTCTGTACCTTAAGAATGCCAGTTAAGTGTATCTAGAGCATCACTGAGTACAGTAGTCACAGCAGTGGCTCAAGGCAATAGGTGTCATACAGTCACTGGAGAATTCTGGAAAGTTTACTGATGCCTGAGTCAGAGGCCAGGCCTACTAAGTCAGAGACTCAGCAAAGAGTTGAAAGGTTGAGTCTGGCAAGAATGATAAAGTCTTGCATCTTAAATGATAACAGGAAGGTGCAAGCAGAGAGAGAGGGGGTTAGGTTCCCAGCACCATCCTTATGAGAACGCCACACCCACAAGGAGGTACTATCAGGCTGTGATCTGACTGACAGGATAGATTCCACCCCTACGCTTCTTCTGTATCTTCAAGTTGATACAAAATTATGTGACTACCACCTATACTTTAGGCAACTTATATAAACTCACTGCCATAGAGTCGATGCCGACTCATAGCGACCCTATAGGTTACAGTAGAACTGCCCCTGTGAGCCTGAGACTGTAACTCTGCTCGAGTTGAAGCCTCATCTTTCTCCTTTAGAGGGATGGGTAGTTTCCAGCTGCTGACCTGGCAGTTTGTTAGCAGCTCACAGGTAACCACCAGGGCTCCCTAGGCAATTTATAAAAGTCTTCAGAGTTAATGATGAGACATTGAAGAGTGGAAGAAAAACTTCTCCCCTCGCTGAAAGTCAACATCAGTAGATTACTGTCAGCCTCAAGAAAGAAGTGATATGTGTGTGTAACTGCATTTTGCATCTATAATGGTGTGGCAAAGCCTAGAGTGTCTGCTAGTGCATACTGGTGGTCCACAGTTCCAACTACTATTTGGATTTGAGCTCTTTGTTGCTTTTTCTTAGATTAGTGGGTTTTTTGGTTATTGAGGTGATTTGCATGTAACAAAAAACTCACCCCTATAAAGGGCACCACCCGGTGGTTTTAGTACATTAATGATGTTGTCAACTGCCGCCACCATCTAACTTCAGAACATTTACCTCACCTCAGAAAGAAACCAGGTCCCTCCTGTCACTCCCATCTCTCTCTCACCACCTCCTCCCAGCCACTGATTTCCCACCTGCAGCAATTGACCTCTTCTGGATAGTTCATCTGTATGGAATCACATATTTGTGATTTGTGTCTGGTTTCTTTCACTCAAACCAAGTCAAACTGGCTGCCACCATCAAGTCCATTCTGACTTACAATGATCTGTGGTCAGAAGGGAGGGACTCCCATGGTGCTTCTGAGGCTGTAAATCCTTAAAGGAACAGACAGCTTCCTCTTTCCCCTGCGGACCGACAGATGGTTTCAAACTGCTGACCCTTGGTTAGCAGCTCAGCAAGCAGCCTGCTGTACCACCAGTTCCCTGTTTCCACTAAGCATGCTAGGTTGGAAACCCACCCGTGTTGCAGCATGTCAGTGCTTCGTTTCTTGTGTGGATGAGTCCATTGTAGCCGTTGATAGATGTTGGCTGATAGGAATAATGGTCCTGGGAATACCTGTCTATAAGTTTTGTGTGAACACACATTTTTAGTGCTTTTAACTGTATCCCCAAGGCAGCCTGGTGGCATAGTGGTTACAGATGGCGCTCATCCTCCCAAGGTCAGCAATTCGAAAGCGCCAGTTCCTCCATGGGAGAAAGAGGAGGCTTCCTACTGCCTTAAAGTGTCACAGTCTCAGAACCCCCAGGGCCTGTTGGACTCTACCCTATCGGCTCACTCTGATTTGGGATCGGTAGTGAGTTGCGTTTCATTTTGCAAGTTGTTGCTTTGTATCTTCCCTGGCAAGATTACATAGTCTCACCTGCTTTGATTCCTGTTAGATTGTGTTTCTGCAAATAGCTAAGGAGCCGTGTAATATGCTTTGCACGTTATTACTCATGCTGCTCATTAGCTCTGGTGATGGAGTGAGTCACTTCGTTAGGCTGAGTTGTTTGAAAAAGCAAGACCTGTGACACTCATATCTGCATGAGGAAGAATTTTGTGTCAAGAAGTAATTTCACGTCAAGAAGGCATCCCCGCCCGGGACAATTAAGTCCATTGGTCTGATGTTCGCCGGGGCTCTCTGCAGACTCATGTAGCTGTAGCCCAATAATGCCGAGAAGTGGAGCCGGATACAGCAAGATCACAGGCCGGTGCTACAGTCAAGGGGATCGAAGGTCAACGGAAACGTGCAGGCTGCTCTTAGGTTCAGGTGGCCCACGTGGAGCCACCGGTGGAGGCAGGCACAGAGTCCCAGCAAGCAGGAAGGCAAAGGGGCAGAGAGACGTTCCCAGTTTCTCCCTTATGAAAAAGCCACACCCCCAAGGAGGTGTCACCATCAGCCTGACTGGCAGGTTGGACTCCGCCTCTGCACGAGTACAAGTTGACAAAAATCTAACCACCGCACAACTCACCGCAAGGTCGGTAGTATGAACCCGCCAGCTGCTCTTTGGAAGAAAGCAGAGGCTGTCTCAGCTCCCATGAAGATTTACAGCCTTGAAAATAGGGGCAGTTCTGTTTGGGCCTGTAGGTGACTGCAGGGTTGGGGTCGACTACAAGGCCAAGGGTTTCATGCCACGCAGTTAGTGAGGGCGTGCTGCTGCTGTTTGCCGTCTGTCTAGTCCATTCCGCTCCGGCGGCCGCGTGAGTTTCCTGGGCTGGAGTCTCCATGGAGGGAGCAGATGGTCAGGTCTTTTAGTTCTTTGAAGCTGCTGATTGGGTTCAAGCCGTTGACATTTTGGCTAGCAGCTGATTGCTTAAGCTTTGCACCACCAGAGCTCCTACCCAAACCGAAAGACAAAACCCACTGTCCTCAAGTGGATTCCAACGCACATTTCCAAGCCTATGTAAAGCTTTATGAGGTCATCCAGCATCATCTTCCCGAGTTGGTGGGCCTGAGTCACCGGTGGGAGCCGGCAGGCACTGCTTAACCCACTGTCTACCACAGGCTCTTTCCAGGGCTTCTTCCAACCAAAGCAGACTCCCTGCCATCGAGGCCACGCCAACTCCTGGAGACACAGCAGAACCGGATAGAACTCTCTCAGGGGCTTCCAAGACTGCCCTTATGGGAGTACGGAGCCTCATCTTTCTCCCTCAGAGCCCATGGTGATTTTGAACGACTGGCACTGTGTTTAGCCCTAACAGAATTGAGAACCCCTGGTGCCAAGTGTCACTGCAAGACGCGTGGTGGGGCAGAGATGCAATGAACCAACAAGCCCACGACCACTCTCTAAGCTGTGCCATTGTCCGTGCCGGCGTTACGCTCGTTCCCCTCGGTGGGTGTTTGCCGTGGTCCTGTCTGCGTGGTGCGGTGGGACCAACAGTAATGCCCGTGTCTCCTTTCCTTCCGCACAGGATCATGGTTTTGTCCCGATACCCCATCGTGAGATCGGAGCACCACCTGCTTCCGTCACCAGAGGGCGAGGTTGCACCAGCCATAACCCTGACCGTCACCATCGCGGACCAGCCGGTGGATTTTGTTGTGACACACTTTGGAAATTACGAGTGCGTTTCCTTAGCCGGTTTATTATGACACAAATGCAAAGAAATCCTAGGATTAACATTTTAATTCCCCCCAAACAACCTTTATTTCCTTCGTTCCCCACAGAGGATTTTCCCCGGTGCGGTACGTTCTCTGCACTGTAACTAAGAATCACTGCCGCTCTGAAGATGCCTGTGCCTGATTTTGAAGGACATTAGGATGGGAGAAAGATGGGGCTTCCTGCTCCCAGAAAGAGCGACCGTCTCAGACACTCCCAAGGGCAGTTCTACCTGTCTAAAGGGCTGCTGGGGCCAGCTTCCATATTATGCCCTTGAGTTTGAGGATGGATGCTTCCTGGCTCCGTGGTTCTTCTTTGGAGTGCTAACCACAGGTCAGAAGTTTGACAGGAGCCTCTCTGGGGGAGAAAGACGTGACTGTCTACTTCTGTAAAACATTGGCATTGTGGAAAACCACAGGGGGCAAGTTCTACCCTGTCCTAGAGAGTCGCTGAATCGGCATCGACTCACCGGCAGTGAGTTTGGTGTTTGGTATTAGAGGCTGAGGAGGTTCAATAGCTTGGGCCTTCATGGTCACACAACTAGGTGGCAGGTGAGTCAAAACCCTAAAGCCTGCCAGTGTTGGGGAACTCTTGGCTGCCAGCAGAAAGGCTGAAACTCTGAGGTCACCAAGAGGCTCCTTCGGAGCCCTGGTGGTGTCGTGGGCTACGCATTGCACTGCTAACCCAAGTCAGCAGTTTGAAACCACCAGCTGCTCTGAGGCAGAAAGAGGAGGCAGTCTGCTCCCATAAAGATTTACAGCCTTGAAACCCACAGGGGGTAACCAGACCCTCACAACTATCATGGGTTCAGTAGGCACAACTGTATGATGTGATATACAAAGATTATAGTAAAGTTATAGGGAATAGGTGAGGTGGGAGAGAGAATAAAATAAAGAAGTCAGACACATTTCATGGTAGCAAGCTCACCTCAGCTCCTCTTGGTGGTACATTTGGAGGTAGGAGATAGAGAGCAGGAGAGAGCTCAATTTATTTCTAGCCAAAGCTTGTATATCTTTGAGGACATGCAAGCCTCCTGATTACAGATAACAACCGATGTCATAGAAAGGGGTTGTAACATAAGCAATACAAGCAAGTGGAGGGGATGACCTAGGGGTGTACACGCAATAGTAAAAGGAGGGAATAGAGATACATATGTGGCAAGATGGACGGACCCTAGACTCAATACAGTAGCCTAACCCTTAGTCATCCTTGAGTGGCCCTGACCTTGCCTTCAGGCTCTCCTTCAAGGGAGCAATCATTGTCCTCATCAGAAGGGGGTGGGTCCTACTTAAGGAGGGTCAGACATTATAGTCTGGTTGCTCTAGATGGCTGATAACCCCTGGGGAGAATAACCTCTGACCTACTTTCGTTGACCTCCTAGTGTTTACCATGTGTAGCAAGCTGTGTCTTGGGTTTGGCATATATTTTGGGGAGACAACTTGGGAGAAATCTTTCTGAATCCCACAACAGGGGGCAGTTTTATTCTGACCTTATTTTGAGTTGGAGTCAACTCAATGGCAGTGAACTAGTTGGTTAGTTGTGTTTTAAAAATAGTTTCATTGGCATATCATTCATATATCAAACAATTTAATCACTCAATCATAATAATATTTGTGCAGTCATCACCACAATCAAGTTCAGAACATTTCCTTTTGGTCCTCATTGTTGTTAGTTCCCCATCTCTTCCCTGCTTGCCCCTAGCCAATTATCAGTCCCATTACTATCTTTATGGGTCTCTATACATAAAATCCTACCCTGGATTTTATATGCAGAAAATCATACAAAACACTAACAGGAAAAGCAAAGAAACAAGCAAAACCAAACAGGGATGACTAGCCAAAACCTGGAAAAGCAATAGAAAAGAAAGCAGAAACTATTAAAAACGGAAACAACTTCCAAATGGGTCAAAAGGAAGGCTCCTTTGGAGCCCTGGTGGTGCTGTTCAGTAAGCCTGTAAACCTTAGATTGCGAGCCACCAGGCCAGCAGTTCAAACCCACAAGCAGCTCCAAGGGAGAGAACTGAGAGTGTCTGCTCCTGCAAAGATCCGCAGTCTCGGAGGCGCTGGTAGGTTCGCTGGGCTTGGGATTGACTCCGTGGTGTGTGTTGAGAGGCTCCTTGGAAGAAAGGCCGGATGATCTGTGTCTGAACATTCAGCCAGTGGAAACCCGGTGGCGCTCAGTGCTACTCGGACACACCGGAGGTTTCTGTGTTCTTTATTTTCATTGCCTCAACGCGGCAAGGTCTCCTATACAGTTGTACTCAAGAAACAGATGACTGTTCTCTGTCCCCTTTTCCCCTCATGCCTAACCTCCCCCTACAGTGGAAAGAACAGACTAAAAACAGAAACTGGGCGCAGACAGACCTGGGGTGTGCTCAGAAAGTGGGGGGTGTCCCTTTCTCACTCTGTACGGAACCCCCCAACGGATGCCACTCCCTTTATCTCGGCTCTGCTCACACGCTAGCTTCCACCGTGGTGATGAGGCAGCAACAGCAAGAGCCTACATTCCCCTAGCGAGAGGGAAGCATTGGGATTCAAGGGTCAAGCACATGGGTTCCAGAATCACAATCTGGTTTGAATCCTAGTACTGTCATTAGCTGTTACTAACTTCAAGTCAATCAATGTTCTTGTGCTTCCACCCCGTCCTCTGGAAGCCAAGGGCAACCATCTTATCTAGCTGATAGGCTCCTTGTGAGAATTAAAGGAGACCTCATATGAAAAGGTAATGAATCCAGTAAGTGCTCAGTTAATGCTAGCCACTAATTATCCTTAAACCAAATCAGACTGCTCTAAGTCTAAGGAGAGTCCTTTTCTTGCACTGCCATCCAGGTGACTCATAGTGACCCTGTAGGGCAAGTTAGAACGGCCGCTGTGGGTTTCTATGACTGTAACTTTGTACAGGAGTAGAAAGCCTCATCGTTCTCCCGTAGAGTGGCTGGTGGTTTCGAACTTCTGACCTTATAGTTAGCCTTCAGGTTAGCAACCCATCTCATAATCACTCACAATCAGGGCTCGCTCCAAGGCTGAGTTCCTGGGTAATGCCAACCGTTCATTACTTGGCTGCTAAGGAAAGGTTGGCGGTTGCAATCAACCCAGAGGTGTCGCTGAAGAAAGGCCTGGTGAGCTACTTTGGAAAAACCAGCCATTGAAAGCCCTGTGGAGCCAAGTTCTCCTCGGACACCCATGAGGGCTCCGTGAGTCAGAGTTGATTCAACAGCCACTGTTGCTTGCTTGTTTGCTGCTACCGTGTACGTTAGAAAGTTTACAAGACACGTTCATCAAACATGGGTTGGACATCATCTACATCACAGGCAGGCCTGGGACACAGCCTTTGCCCTTGGCCCGGTTCTGTGTCGGTTCTTAAAGCACACACCTGTGTTTGAGGCCATTGTGGCATCTTCTGTTGTTGTTCTTCTTGCTGAGAATAAATACACAGATCTCATTTTCTAGTGATTCTAGCTCACAAATGTGAAATCCTATTAGGAGCGAATTATACACTGAGGGAGTGTGTCCTTAGCTGGGTCAACGGGGCTTTTGAAATTATGGACCACAAAAATCTCTCTCTTACAATCCACATGTAGGAAGCAGCCATACTTCTTAGGGAGCCATTGAGTAAACACCATAAGTAAAACTGTTACACACACACACACACACACACACACACACAATATCTGCTAATCTGATCATTTTTACAATGATTGCGGTCAAGTGAAGCATGTTCCATTTGAACCTTGTTTGGGAGGTGCTGTGGGCCTGGGCCCTTCGTGGGTGGGACCACAAGTGGCGTTAAGTTGTGCTACTCAGAGGCCTGGTCCATTCTTTCTAGGGTAACTTATTTGTTTCCGGGGAAGGTTGACATCGTCACTGTGGTTCTCGTTCAGCAATCTCCGCACACGTTGTTCAGTGACACTGGTTCCATGGGTTACATGCTGGTGGGTCAGTGGTTTGAACTCTGCACCAGCCCCGAGGGAGAGGGCTGAAAACCGTCTGTGTCTACAGAGATGGCTCTCAAACGCGCAGCCATGGAGTTGACAGGATAGAACTGCCCCAGTGAGTTTCTGAGACCGGAACTCTTCTTTTTTTAATCACTTTACTGGGGGCTCATATAACTCTTATCACAATCCACACACATTGTGTCAAGAGCATTTGTACATTTGTTGACATCATCATTTTCAAAACAAGAGCCCTTGGTATCAGTTCTTCATTTCCCCCCTCCCTCTCCTACCCTCCCTCCCTCCCTCATGAACTCTTGAAAATTTATAAATTTTTGTTTGTTTGTTTTTTTCATGTCTTGCACTGACTGATGTCTCCCTTCACCCACTTTTCTGTTGTCCATCCCCTGGGGGGAGGTTATGTGTGGATCTCCCCCTGGCCTTCACCTTCCCTTCTGCTATCATTATTCTCATTACTGTCCCAGAGGGGCCTATCTGTCCTGGATTCCCTGTGTTTCCAACTCTTATCTGTACCCATGTGTATGCTCTGGAGACCATGATTCTTTCTGGGAGTAGAGAGCCTTGTCTTTCTCCTTCAGAGTGGCTGGTGGTTTCAAACTGCTGACTTTATGGCTAGCAGCCCAAATTGTAACCATTATGCCCCAGGGCTCCCTCCATAAAGAGTACAGCCATGAAAATCCTCTGGGGCAGTCCTACTCCATCCTACAGAGTTGGCTTTGAATCAGAATTGATTTGATGGAAGTGGGCTTGGGTTGGTTTGGGGACCATGTATCAGAGGGAACAGAACCTAATGATGAGCTTACTTGCCAAGATGCTAGAAGGGTCAAAGGAGCACATGCGATCCTGGAGCACTCAGATCATTGTCACCGTACATCCGAAAGGCCCCATAGAGAAGACTGTGTTTCCAGAGCCCAGTGAGGTCCCCCTGGACCTGAGGAAGGAGGCCTCCTGACAAGAGGGATACAACTGCCACTAAAGAGTCAGCCCCAAAGGAAGTGGGAAAGATATACCCCGAGCTTTCTCTCCTCCCACCCTTTCATCTCCTGCTGATGCCTTGAGTTGACCAAACCCAACTGGAAACCAGCAGGGCAGGGAGCCTGCAAGGTGCAATCTTCACGCTCAGTCTCCCTGGACATTCACCAGGGCAGAGAATGGGTCTGTGAGGGCTAGAACGCCCCACTCACTGCCATTGAGTCAACTTTGACTTGGAGCGACCCTATAAGATAGTGTAGAACTGCCCCCTTTGAGCTTCTGAAATGGTTAACTCTACGGGAACAGAAAGCCTCAAAAGGTCTCCTGCAGAGTATCTGGTGGCTTTGAACAGCTACGCCATCAGGGTAGATTGAGAATAACCATTGACAAGTCCCTTAGCCTCCTGTAACAAATGGAGTTAAGATCAGCCACACCATTATCGTTAGACTTCAATCTCACCCGGTGCAGTACCTGGCAGAGGTAGATAGATGTTTACCAAGTGACGCTTCTGTTGCTTGTCTATTTCTGGTGACATTTAAAGATACTGACTTGGTCAAGTCTACACATACTTAGTCAAACTTAAGTCCTAGCTTCAGATTCGATGACAGTGAGGAGCCTCTAATCTTCCAGGTCCTGGGTAATCTCCTTCCACCTTCCTTCGACATGGTTTTCTCTGTTGCCTCCATTTATTATCTATTTTTCTTAGCTAGTGGTGCTTTAAAGACACCTATGTTGGTCTACGGGAGAACGAGACGGCTTTTTATTCCCATAAAGAGTTACAGTCTTGGAAACCACAGGGGAGATTCCATCTTGTTCTATAGAGTCACTGTGCAATGGAATCCATTCAATGGCAGTGAGATATTGGTCTGTTCATAAGATTTCCCTAAGGCCTAAGGGGCCATTGTTAGAACAAAACCAGGGAATTCTATGTGGTGTTCAATGAGGGCAGGTGTGCATCAGGGCTGTATCTTTACCGTGCATAATCTATATGCTAAACGAATAATCTGAGAGGCGAGACCATGGGAAGAATAACGAAACATCAGGATCGCAGTTTTAAACCCTTAAAACCTGATCAAGAGACAACAACCTGACAAATGGAGGGAAGGTTGAAGTTGTCAAGGATTCCATTTTACTTGGATCCACAATCAACCCCCATGGAAGCAGCAGTCAAGAAATCAAACCGTGTATTGCCTGGGGCAAGTGATCTTTACAGTGTAGAGACTCAAGATGCCACTTTAAGGACTGGGCTGTCCCTGACCCCACCCATGGTGCTTTCGGTTGCCTCATGTACACGTGAGAGCTGGACAAGACCAGCCCCTAGAAGCGGACAGCATGTGAGGTACAGTAGACCAGAGAGAAGGTGGAAGACCCAAGGAAACGGATGGACCCGTGATTGCAACAATCTGCTCCAACAGAGCAACAGCTGTGAAGACGAGGCCATGTGTGCCTTTGATTGTGCGTAAGATCGCTGTGCATCCTAGCCAACTTGACGGCACTTACCAACAGGACCGTGTTGGTCGGTAGGGTCGCTATGAGTTGGAATCGACTCCATCTCAGTGGGGTTTTTGTGTTTGGTTTGGTTTATGTTGGTCTGTGGGCAATTGGCCTTGGATCCAGTTTGTGTCCTTGTTTTTCTCCTTCTCTGCTATCCATACTCCCGTCCCTCTTGTCTTCTGACTTCTTGGTAGGTTCCCAGGGGGAGGCACTCGTGGAAAGTTGGAGGGAAGCAGGAGGAGAGAAGCCAAGGTAGTTTTTCTTTTTCTCTGTTTCCTCTGGTGTTTCTGGAGAGGCTGGGTCCCTTCTGTGGCTCTAGCTCCTCCTTATACCTGGTTCATAGTTCCATCTCACCAGCCAGTGCTGGCTTCTGCCCTCTGGTAATGCCACCGTCTCCTGTTGTCCCTCCATCCCTAGAAGCACCACTGGTTCCCAACAGCTGCTTACCTCTGGTTGCAACTTTGTTTGGTTTTCCATCATCATCTAGGGGACCGGACTCTATGTTAAATTTACTTAGTTTGAAATATTTATAGCTGGTTCTGTTTTCCTGACTGGATTATGTCAACTGGATCCCACCCCCATCCCCCAGAAGACTAACTCTAACCCCCCACCACCACCAAAGCTTGATGTACCTGCCGAATGATCATCGTTAAAGTGCTGCCGTGGCGTTTGGTTGTACCTGTTGTCAAGTCGGCCCCAGATTCACAACACCTCTGTACACAACAGGGCAGAGCACTGCCAAGTTCTGTCCCCTTGTGACTGGCGATCAGACCATTGTGATCCATAGGATTTTCATGGACTTGTTGCCCAAAGTAGTTCTCCAGGTCTTTTTCTTGCGAATCCACCTGATCCAGAAGTGCCTATGAAGCCTGTTCAGCATCGTAGCAGCATGCAAGCCTCCACTGACAGACTGGGGGTGGCTATGCGCGAGACGCATTAGCCAAGGACTGAACCTCCATGTCCACGTGAACGTGAATTCCCTCCTTGAGGCCCCACTGCCTCCCCGTGATACCAGCATAGGAAAAGGACCATGGTTAGGAAGTAGTTGGCCTGGAGTGTCGGGAGGCTTTTAGATCATCCAGTGGAAGGAGCTGAGTGGGTTACATGATCCTGAAGTGTTCTGTAGATGCTAAGATTCTCCTTCCTACCAGTGTCTCTATATCATTTGCTTTTCTGTGATATAGCAGTTGTAATGCCTGCTTCCCATCATCCTTGTCACCACTGCTGTCATTGCTGCCGCCACCGCCGCTGCTTCTGGTGGAGCTAACAGAAGGCAGAGTAATGGGTGGTGGCAGTGATGGGGACCGAAAGGGCAGCAGGAGTAGAGCACACCCAGCCCTGTTTGCCAGAGCTGCAGGGGCAGCCCAGGCCCCACAGCCAGCAGCCACCTACCCACCAGACACACACTCAAGTGTCAGGTGCTCTGCCTCACCTGCCTGTGTCCTACCTGTTGTCCAGTGCTGTAAGTCTAGGTGCAAGGTCTTTAAAACCATGAGAGGGAAATTAGAAACAAAAGGAGAGCTGTTCTCCATGCAAAAGGAAAAAGGAGCCAATCTGACAGGACCATAGCTGCTCCCCAATTGGACATTAGTCCATGCACACCTGAAAATAGAATAAAACAAATGCTGATTGTTCTATTTTCTAATATATATATATATCCCAATCAGCTTGACACAAATGATTTATGGAGAAGGGTCATGTTGCTCTTAATCGAAAGTTTGTAGCCTACCTAGTTGAAGCCCTGTGTGGTAGTTACATAATCTGGTGTCAATTTGGGGCTTGAGAGGATTAAAGTGAAGGGGTGGAGTCTAGTCTGTCAATCGGATCATAGCCAATGAGGCCTCTGTGTGGGCATGGCCTTCTGAGAATTCTGGGAATTCCTGAATTTCATCCTTGGAGGCGAGAGAGACTCTCTCTCTCTCTCTCTGCCCCCTCCCTTGGAGACGCTTTGCTGACAAGACACATGGCACTATGCTGATAGTCCCCATGCCCTGGGAACTGGAGACGCCACATGGACCTGCCCTGATGCAACCAGCCCTCTGGAGCTGGAGAAGCCACATAGAGAACCCTGCCAGTGCTGAGATGCTTACAACACCACTGATCCACAAGAGTTCCAACCAACTAGCCTGTGATCTTCCTGAATTCGGCATCATTACATGTGTTTCATGAGTCTGAAGAGGACTTTATAGATTGGTATCGGACACATGGACTAATATCAGACTTATGGACTTGATTTGGACTGGGTTGGGATGCTTTCTCAATATTCAATTGCTCTTGTATCTAAGCCTCTTTCTTACACATGTATGAGTGTCTATGAATTTGATTTTCTAGTCTACCTGGACTAGCACACCCTGTATCTCTTGTTTGTTTGCAATGCTTTAAGGCCTTTGCCCATGTAGTAATTCATCTGGCTTTGCGTGCTACTTGAAGATAGTCTTTGGGAATTTCAGTATGACATTTAGAAGTTACTTTGCAAATATGATCAAGAGATATATCTCTGCATTTTTCAGAGACGACCTGGACAGGAAACTTCAGGCAATTGCTGCTGCCAAGCTGCTGAAAAAGAGCTCTCATCAAGTGATCTTCCTGGGATACATCACCTCTCCGCCTGGCTCCAGAGATTATCTCAGGCTAATTGAACATGGCAATGTGAAGGTAACATGATCTCCATAGCATGTGTGGTGTCTTAAATAAAATGCTGCTTTCTTTCTGTGTAATAACCAACGCCACAATGTAATGTGTGTTCTAATTATCTACTGCCACATAGCCAACCACCACAAAACACAGAGGCTTAAATCAACAGCCATCATTTGTTTGCTCACAAGTCTACCCTGGAGGGCAGGCTTACTAGGGCCCGAGGAGCCGGGACAGGACAGTGGGTGGCTCGCCAAGGTCTGCAATCTGAAACCCCCAGCCACTTCGTGGGAAAAGGGTGATCCTCAGAGGCCCACGGGGCAGTTCTCTTCTGCCTGTAGAGTCAGTATGAGTCGGGACCCATGGCAATGACTTTAGTTTGAGTCAGCAGGGCCTTGGTGGCACCTGTGGTTAAGCACTGGGTTTCTACCCAAAAGGGGTCCATTTGAACCCACCTAGCAACTCCTCCAGCACAAGACCTGGTGGTGGGCTTCTGTAAAATCCACAGCCCAGAAAGCCCTTTGGGGACAGGACTGCTCTGTCACACAGAGCCCCTGGGAGTTGAAAGGGGCTTTGCTGCTCTTTGCTCCATGCAGCGTCCATGAAGGGGCTCAGGTGGTCTTTCCTGAAGGCAGCAGGAGTCTAAGAGAGGGCACACCAAGAGAGCCAGCCCAAAGCTGTGTAGACACATATGACCCCGCCTTTTGTAGTACCACATAGTGTTATTCCTACCGTAGGGGCCAGCCTGTTCACATCCGATGGGAGAAACATCCAACTCACCTCTTGTCATGAGGCCTAGCCAAGACATGGGGTGGTGGGGTGTGAGACACTGTTGTGGCCAGGTTTGGTCAATAGGACCTGATCTCACACATGACGTGATTTAACGATGCTCTTGGTACAAATGAAATGCCACATAGAGAGGTGAGCCGATCGGCTGGGCAGGACCACACCAAATCACAGAGCATCAGCCTCTAGCTTTCCCAGTCCAAAACACTTGAATTTGTCTGCGTACTTGGATCTGATCGCACTCTGGGGAACTGATATGCAAATCAAACCTTCCAGCAACTGACATGGACATTAGCGTGCTGAGGGCCGTCGTTTGCAGGGAGACATCCGTGTTTTCCTCTTTATTGAGGTTCGTGTAGCTATTTTCTCATTTTGCTTCTGACTTCAGGTCTTTCAGCTCCTGTCTACAAAGTCTCATCCACCTTATGCTGATTTTAGGTCTTTCACTCTTAGAGCAGGACGTTATTTACCCCACCCTTGGACAGGGGAGAGGGAGGGTGGTCTGATGGGGGTTTTCTGTATGTGACAGAAAACACAAAATAGCAGTGGCTGCCACAAGATTGAGTGGAGCCCTGGTGATGAGTCATGAGTTGGCAGATGGTTATGCGTTTGGCTGCTACCCACAAGGTCAGCAGTTGGAAACCACCAGCCACTCCGAGGGAGAAAGACGATACTGTCTACTCCCGTAAAGAGTCACAATCTCCGAAACCCACGGGGCAGTGATGTCCTGTTCTATGGGGTTGTTATGAGTCGGAATCGACGTGACGCCATGAGTTTGGGTTTGGTTAACAAGGGAGTGGTGGATAAGGGAAGAGAAGAGAGGTAATCATCTCAGAAAAGCGATGAAGGACAGATAAGAAGAGTAAGGGGACACCTGGAGAGGGTGTGATCCTGGAGATGACATCAGTTATTGTCACTGTGTATGAGACCTCAGACGGCACTGGGTTCTTATTGACTGGAAGTTCTCTGCTCTTGTTGGGGTTCACGTCTACAGTAGGGGGAGACTCACCTGTGGCTGGAGGGTGTAAGATGGCCCCACTCACTGGGTTCTAGCTGTTGACTGGGTCTTTTTCTCATTATGGTCTGTGGTCACCCCCTAACCTAGCCTGGGCTACATTTGCCAGGTATGTGGCCTTGGGACAAGCTACTAAACCCTCGTGGGCCTCAATTTCCAGATGTGCAATGTGGGGATGTTAGCATCTCTTGTCTCGTTGTATTGGTGCAAGGGTGGAATACAAGGTTTGCAAAACCCTCCGCAGGTGGTAACTCCACATATGTTCTCGGTGTGTGGCTGTGGGTATAAAAATCACACAAGACAAATGTATGAGTACACCGTTTTTAACTTACAAAAGATGGTTAGATGAGACCTGGAAAGTCTGAAGGAACCTCCATGCTAAGAAAGGGGTGCATCTTTGTGTATGTGTGTGTGTCTGTACGTCCACGTGACAGTGGGTAGGGGGCGTCGGAGGGGGCATGTGGTATTTAGCAAGGTGAATGTGACTTGGTTTTTATTTCATCCTCTGTTAGTTACCATTAGCATGATCAGAAGGTGTGTTAAAATTGGCAAAGGACTCTCAGACAGCTTTTTCTATTAAGAAGTTTATGGATACAGAGAGACTTGTAAGCCATAAATGCTTGCACACGCAGATTTTTCTCTTTAAGAAATGCATATTTAAATCCTACAGTCTTAAACGTAGAGAGTCTCTTTTAAAAGCCTAATGAAATAAAATGATCGTGAAACAGAGTCATAGTTTATTATGCTTGGGAGCCCTGGTGGTGTAGTGGTTGCGCACTGGGCTGATAAACATAAGGTTGGCAGTTCTAACCCACCAGCTGCTCCTTGGGAGAAAGACAAGGCTGGACTCCCATACTGAGATAGTCTCCAGAACTCTCGGGGCCAGTTCTTTCTCGTCCTATGGGGTCGCTGTGATTGGGCATCGACTGGAGGCCAGTGAGACAAAGCAAACCAGAGCCACACGTCTTTTTTTATAATCATTTATAGGAGCTCTTACAGATATTATAACAACCCATAATTCAATTAGGTTAAACATAATCGTACAATTGCTGCCACCATCGTTTTCAGAGCATTTTCTTTCTTCTTGAACTCTTTATTATCAGCTCCCTTTTATCCCTTCCCTCCCCCACCCTACCCTCCAGGAACCCATGTCATTGTATTATTATTATTTTATTTTGTTATCTTTAGCTCTACCTTACACCATACAAAGTATCTGTTCATCTAAATTCTGTTATTCGTTCCCCTCGAGTGGGGTTACATAGTCATCATTGCTATCGGTTACCCCTTTGCCTCACCTCTCTTCCTGTACCCTTAGGGAATTGTTACTCCCCTTATTATTTCTGAAGGGTTTACCTATCTGGGATGTCATGCATCGAACAATCTCAATTATACAAATGAATATATGCAGGTCTAACAAGATTAAAGCAGTAAATCTAAGACCATAATACAGTGGTTCTCATCCTTCCTAATGCCGTAAGCCTTTAATACAGTTCCTCATGTTGTGGTGACCCCCAACCATAAAATTATTTGTTTGTTGCTACTTCATTAACTGTAATTTGCTACTGTTATGAATCATCGTGTATATATCTGATATACAGATGTATTTTCATTGTTACAAATTGAACATTATTAAAGCATAGTGATGAATCACAAAACAATGTATAATTACATATTGTGAAATATTTATTTCTTATGACCAATAAATGAAATTTGTCATGTAGCATGGGTCACAATCTTCACGCTGGGTACTCGTATGTGGGCATATCTGCATGTGGGTGGACCCGCCTGGAAACGGATAGAAGAGCAGTGACTTGGTTTCTAAGACCATCAGAAATATGTGTTTCTGATGGTCTCAGGTGACCCCTGTGAAAGGGCCTTTTGACCCCCAAGGGGTCAAGACCCACAGGTTGAGAACCACGGCCATAATAGTAAGGGGATGAAATAGCAAAGACTGAGAGGATAGTTATGTGTTTCATCGGTGCTATACTGCACCCCGGATATATCATCCCTTCCATGTGGCCCTTCTGTGACGGACTGTCTGTTAGTCTGGGTGAATTAGAGGAGTGGTGCTCAACCTTCCTCATGCCATGATCCGTTCATACAGTTCCTCATGCTGTGGTAATCCCCAACCATAACATGATTTTCATTGCTACTCCATAACTGTAATTTTGCTACTGTTATGAATTTGGCAACCCCTGTGAAAGGGTTGTTCAACCCCCAGAGGGGGCACGACCCCCAGGTTGGGAACCACTGGATTAGAGAAACAAATTCATAGACGCTCATATGTGTATAGGAAAGAGCTTTACACAGAGTAACGGTACATTAAGAAAGCGTCCCAGCCCAGTCCAGGTCAAGTCCATAGTCAAATATGAGTCCATATGTCCAGTACTAGTCCATACATTCCTCTTTAGACTCACTCAGCGATCCAATAATACTGAATGCAGGAAGATCACAGGCCAGGGGGTGAAAAATCTCGTGGATCCAGTGGCGGTAGAAGCAACTCAGCACTGGCAGGGGTCTCCATGTGGCTCCTACAGCTCCCGGGGTCTAGCATAAGTCGATGTGTCTTTTCAACAGGAATGTCTCACAGGGAGTGAACATGTATCCCTCCTCCAATGAGCTATTTATACCTTGGCACCTCCAAATGAGGTCGTCGAGCTGCGTGCGACCTGATTGACAGGCTAAACTCCACCCCTTCTCTCTTAAGTCTCAACTTGACGACGGATTACGTAACCACCACACTGTCCAGTTATCTTGGGTCTCACTTTGTCCATGCGCCTTCATGCCAATTTGGTCGCTTGTTTTTGAACTACTGGGAGCACACTTCTTTCATTCGTTGGTGTTCTCCCCCACCTTCTAAATTGTTCATTTAATTTAAAAAACTCATTACAATAGTTTAAGTCGTTTTATTGGGAGCTCGTATAGCTATCATAACATTCCAGAGTTCAATTGCATCTGGCAGTATTGTACAATTGCTACCATAGTCAATTTAAAAACGTTTTCTTCCTTTTTGAACTTCGTGATACCAGCTATCAGCTCCCCTTTTACCCCTCCCCCCACCCCCAGGAACCCTGATTTATTTATTTAGCTGCATCGCACACCATCCAGATATCCATTCACATACAATTCTGTTGTTCGCTCCCCTTCAGTAGGGTTCTACAGTCATCAATGCTATTAGCCCCCCCCCCTTAAGCTCTCCCCCCCCACACTTCCTGTTCCCTCAGGGAATCATTATTCCTATTCCTGTTTCTGAAGCGTTATCTATCTTGGCTTTCATGTATCCAGCGATCTTAATTATAGAAATAAACATGCACAAGTCTAACAGGATTAATGAAGTAAAACAAATAAACACCATAATAGGAAGGGGAGGGAATATTGAAGAACCAGAGGATAGTTATGTGCTCATCGGTGTGATAGCGCACCCTGGATTTATCATCCCTTCCATCATTCATTTTTTAGATCTAGAACAGGTGTGTCATGGACGTGATCACGGAGATTTAAGTAAAAATCAATCAGGAGTCCACCAAGCTGAAGAGAAACACAAAACCCAGAAGGCAGTAAATTATAATGTATTCTTTCTGTGAAATACATTCTTTATTACATCTAATCATATGATTCCGGAATGGCAACAAGCCAGATCTGATTTTGTTTATAGGTTTTTTAAAGGAGAAAAAAATGAGGCCTCTACTTTCAGGAGCATTAACGTTTTCCTAGCACATCATCATGAAATGATTAAAAACGGCGCATTTCTGTTCTGCTTATCGGGTGACAAATAATCCCAGTCTCCAGCTTTCAACATCCGAAAGAGTCAGGATCTCTCTCAAAATATGCTTCTTCCCCTGATTGGATTCTGCAAACATGTTCTGAGCACCTGCTGAGCAGCAAGCTGCATGCTAAGTACCCGAGAGACAAAAGTGACAGGGTCCCTCTGCTCAGGGACGGCACAGATGTGCACAGCCAGGTAGCAGAATGGCAAAACCTCTGTGCGAATGTGCCACCCAGGATGACGACTGGGGGGACAGTCTCCTGCGCCTGGGCAGCGGGCTTGCAAGTGGCAGGGCGGCAGGAACTGCATCTCCGTGATGGATTTAGCAGTCCTCTTGCCTCTCTGGGTCACTGTCATCTTCACTGATTCATTATGGGGCCTAGACTGGCAGAGAGTGGGTGCTCAGGAAATGCCTGTCGAAAATTCGAAAGAGCAGAAAACGGCACCTGCTGCCTGGGGTTTGGAGAGACTGAACAACCCTCCTCCCGCCCCCCGACCCTGCTGTTGGGACTATAAATCAGTACACTCAATGCGCAAAGTGGGAATTGGAGTACCATAGGCCTCAGCAACCCCACTAGTTGGTGTGAACCCTATAGAAATAAGTAACACACGTGAACCGTTAGAAGCACACCCAGGGTCATTGCCGCATATTCCTAAGGACAAGAGGATGGAAACAGAAAGCCCATCAGTAGACGAAAGGCTGAGCAAACGTTGGTACATAATCAGAGGGGGTACCGAGAAGAGTGGCGGACCTGTGCACCACCTCACGGCATGGACAGACTTAGAGGACAGGGGGTCGTGTGAAGGCCTCACTCACTCACTGCCATCGAGTTGACGCGGACTCATAGGGCAGGGCAGGACTGCCCCTGTGCGTTTCTGAGAAGTGAGCCAACACAAACACAAAAGATACTATTGTATGAGATGATTGTTATGTTTTAATTAAGGAGATGTTTCCATACCAAAAGAAACAGACTTTGATGGTTAACAGGGGTGAGAGGGGAAGCAATAGGGGAGAGGGTGGACAGGTGTTGACCTTGGAGAAGGGGAAGATCATGCGTGACAAGGGGGCTGGGGACAGAGCAAGCCACTGGGAGGTTTGATAAAGTTGTTTCAGTTGTTGAATGATAAAGCAATGATCTGATATGTAAATCCCTACCCCATTCACAGTCAAGGGTATTTGGGGTTTTGGGGGGCGGGGGGATTCTGGGGTAGAGGAATCTGTCAAAGATCCTTCGGAGGCCAGTGGGAGGCAGGCAGGCCAACTTGCCTGTGTGTGCACTCGTGCAGCGCACACACGTGTTCTTGGCACTCTGAGACTCCAGGGCTGCGTCTTCTGCTTCCTTGAAGCATTCTCTGCTCTGCTTCTTCCCAGGACATCGACGGCACGGACCAGCACAGGTGGTGTGAATACATTATGTATCGAGGACTGATCAGGTGAGCACAGGTGTTTGATTGTCGTCATTCTAATCTATGACCACTGTCATCTATCTCCTGGTTCTAGCCTAGAAGGGAAACTTGACAAACGCTTTCATCCCGTTGCTTTTGATGGGCTTATTAGGGAGTTTAACACTTCTTTTAAAAGCTCATTTTATTGGGGGCTCGTACAACTCTTATCACAATTCAAACATACATCCATTGTCAAGCACATTTGTTGCCATCATCATTCTCAAATATTTGCTTTCTACTTGAGCCTTTGGTATCAACTCCTCATTTTTCCCCTCCCTCCCTGCCCCCACCTCCCTTATGAACCCTTGATAATTTATAAATTATTATTATTTTGTCATATGTTACTGTCTGATGTCTCCCTTCATCCACTTTTCCGCTGTCCGTCCCCCAGGGAGGGGGTTATATAAAGATCTCCTTTCTAGCCCAACCTTCCCTCCACCCTCCCGGCATTGCCACTCTCACCACTGGCCCCGAGGGGTTCATCTGTCCTGGATTCCCTGTGAGTTTAACTCATTTTGTACCGCGGAGCCTCGTGATTTAAGAAGGCAGAAACCATCATTCACACATCAATTTGACGCATATTTCTGGCAGGTTCATTACGTGCCAGACATTGTCTTCGGCAGTGTGGTCAGAACAAAACCCAGTAATCACAGAGTGCACGTCGCAGGAGAAAGACAACAGCTACAATAAATGATAGAACATGGAGGCAGAGGCCAGTGTGGTGGAAAGGGATCAAGGCTGGGCAAGAAGGAAGGGAAGTGCCGGAGGGCCTGGAGCACTGATGGGGGGCGGGGGTGGGGAGATCTGTGGGCAGCAGCCTGAAGGCAATGAGAGTGTTGACCTGTGCACATTTTAGGGAAGACCACGCCAGGCAGAAACACAAGTACAAAAGCTCTCAAAAGGAGTGGGATTGGTAGTGTGTTGAGAATGGTGAGGGTACTGAATGTACAAATGTGCTTTATACAATTGATGTATGGATGGAATGTGATAAGAGTTGCATGAGCCCCTAATAAAATGATTTTTTTAAAAAAGGAGTGGGATTGGTATTTGTGAGAATCAGCAGGGTGTGTGTGTGTGTGTGTGTGTCTGGAGCAGAATGAGGGGGGGGGTGGCACTAAGACGGTGCCGATCATGCAGACAGTGGATTGAGTTGCAGGTCTCGCCTTGTCCAGGGATCTTCAGGGAGGGAACACACTGCAGTCTGCTGACCGTCCCTGTAAGCCCCCGAATCTGTGAGGCTGTTTTCACCTGAGGCCTTTCCTCTCCGTGCGACAGTGCACGGAACTCTGCTGTGGGCTTCCAGGACAATGTCACCAGCTTGATTTAGTTCCTTTTAAAATGTTTACTTTAAGTAATTGTCTTCATGGGGATAGTCTTTTGAGAAACCAGTTTACAATAGAAAAGTTGAAACTAGGTGTAATTCGATGTTGTAAAAAACTGTTGGCCATCAAGCACCCATGGGAAATATAGAAATCATAGTAGTTCATAGCTGGGTTTAGTCTATCTGGGCCTCTGAGATCTTTAGGACTTCTCAAGAGGGTAGGATGACACTCTGTATATGTATGGGTATGTATATATGTGCTGACCCATGGCCCCATAGAAACCCCCCTTGTGGGTTTCTGAAACTCTAACTGTTAATGGGAGTAGAAAGCCCAGTCTTTCTTCTGAGGAGCTGCTCTTGGTTTTGAACTGCCGATCCTGCAGATCGCAGTCCAACATGTAACCACGACACCACCAGGACTCATAAACACATACACGCACCTGTATATACATGCACATACACATCTACATACACACACATACATATACAAGGGGGCACAACCCCCCCAAAAAAACACGGAAAGATGCTCTGCTAGGTGGAACTTACATAGTATGCGTTTTTCCTGCAAGCCAAGCATCAAGCAGTTTGCTGTTAGTGCACCCAATGGCCTCACCTGGGAAGGCTCTCTCTGGCACCACAAAGATTTATTTATTTATTTATTTTTGGTAAAAGCAGTTTCAATCAAACCTTTTGTGTTTTGTGATGGTCAATTTAAGATAACAGCATGCAGGTGTGAAATTTTGTTTCCTCCTTGGGAAAAATGCCGCAGGAACTGTTGTGAAGTTGAACACAGCTTACAAGGACAGCACTATAGGAAAAACTCAAATGTATGAGTGGTTTCCTCATTTCAAAAAAGGTGAAATGCCCCCTTACTGAAGGGTTGTGGGGAGGAAATGAGCCAGTCAGGGTGCAGGGAAGCAACAAAGAAACCTACAACTTTCCTCTAGTTCTTAAATACTTCCTCCCCCCACTATCATGATCCCAATTCTACCTTACAAATCTGGCTAGACCAGAGGATGTACATTGGTACAGATAGCAACTGGAAACACAGGGAATCCAGGACAGATGACTCCTCCAGAACCAGTGGTGAAGTGGCGATGCCTGGAGGGTGAAGGGAATGTGGGGTAGAAAGGGGGAACTGATTACAAGAATCTACGTATAGCCTCCTCCCTGGGGGATGGACAGCAGAGAAGAGGGCAGGGGGAGACGTCGGACAGTGTAACATATGACAAAATAATAACAATTTATGAATTATGAAGTGTTCATGAAGTAGGGGGAGAGAGAAGGGGGAGAACAAGCAGCTGATATTAAGGGCTCAAGTAGAAGGCAAATGTTTTGAGAATGATGATGGCAACAAATGTACATATGCGCTTGACCCAATGGATGTATGTATGGATAGTGATAAGAATTGTACGAGCCCCCAATAAAATGATTTTTTTTTAAGTGAAATGCCGATTGATGACAAGCCAGGTTCTAGGATGACAGTAAACTTCCTGAACAGACGAGAATGTTTATCTGTAGTGCATTTGAAGTTCATTCCACCAGGACAGACTGTTAATTAAGCTTTCTATTTAGAGCAGCATTTCTCAACCTGTGGGTTGCAAACCCGTTGGAAGGTAAACGATCCTTTCACAGGGGTCGCCCAATTCATAACAGTAGCAAACTTGCAGTTATGAAGTAGCAATGATAATAACTTTTTGGTTGGGGGTTACTACAACATGAGGAACTGTATTAAAGGGTCATGGCATTAGGAATGTTGAGAACCACTGAGGTAGAGCAAGTCTACCACGTGAGAAAACCTTTATAACCCGTTTCTGTTTCTGGTACAGGATGGGGTATGCAAGAATTTCTCATGCTGAACTGAGTGATTCTGAAATTCAGATGGCCAAATTTAGGATTCCTGATGACCCCAATAATTACAGGGACAACCAGAAAGTGGTCATTGATGACAGAGAGGTTCCTGAGGAAATTCGCTTCAATCCCAGGTGAGTGCATTCCTTTACATTGTCGACCAGAGGGAGCAGTGTTTGGTGAAGGGGAAGGCTGGTGAGAACCAAGGTAAACCTTACTGAAGTGATTGACTCACAGTAACAGGAGCAGTGGACCCCAACATGCCAATGACTGTGAAGATTGTGTGGGACTTCATTCTGTCACCATCAGTCAGAGCCAACTGACTACCTATGAGACTCCAGCCACATGCCCTGTTGGGAATCTCAAGACCACTTTAAAACTAACTCCAATTTGTATTTGGTCCCAGGGAGTCCTTGTAAATCAGCGTGTTCATAGTCAAGATGATTAAAACCCATTTCAATTGAAGTTATGATCTCTACTTTCTGAGGTATGAAGAAACCTGCTATGGTCCCAACCACAGACAATTGAAGCTACCAACAGCTGCATCTCAGGCAAGGAGCCGTAGTGACTCAATGGTTAAGTGCTCAACTGCTAATTGGAAGGTTGGCAGTTCGAACCCACCCAGTTGGCCTGTGGAAGAAAGATTTGGTGGGCTTCTCCTGTAAAGATTATAGCCCCAAAGATCGTATGGGGGCAGTTCTACTCTGTCACACGGGACCACCACGAGTCAAAAGTCTACTTGGCACACCGCACTATCTCGGATCCTGTTCTAGGTGCTTTCTCTGTGTGCCGATCGATACTCTTCTCCCAGGAAGCTTGACTGAGGAATGTGATAGTTAATGGGTGGGAAGGAAGCTGTCAGAATCCTTGGGCTGTGATGACTCTCAGCTCTGGTTGCTCAATAAAATCACCAGCTTTTAAAAAAGCATGTAAATCATTTTATTGGAGGCTCTTAGAGCAATTACAACCATCCATACATCAATTGTATCAAGCATATTTATACGTAGGTTGCCATCATCATTTTCAAAACATTTTCTTTCTACTTGAGCCTTTGGTATCAGCTCCTCTTTTTTCCCCCTCCTTCCTCCACCCTCCCTTCCTCGTGAACCCTTGATAAATTATAGATTATTATTATTTTCATATCTTAGACCATCCACTGTCTCCCTTCACTCACAGTTCTGTTGTTCGTCCCCCTCAGGTGTGTGTGTGTATGTGTGTGTGTGATACATCAATCTTTGCCATTGGTTCCCCCTTCCCTCCCTTATCTCCCCTCCACCTTTTCCGTATCTTCATGGAATTCCTACCCCCATTACTGTTCCTGGGGTGGGGATTAACTGTCTAGGGTTTCGTGTGTCGAGAGCTCTTATCTGTAACCAGTGTACATGCTCCAGTCTAGCTAGATTTGTAAGGAAGACCTGGGATCATGATAGTGGGGGTGGGGAGGAAGCATAAAGAACTAGAGGAATATTGTGTGTTTCATTGGTGCTATACTGCACCCTGGCTGACTTATCCCTTCCTTGTGACCCTTTTGTGAGGGTATGTCCAATTGTCTACAAATGGACTTTGGATCTCCACTCTGATCCCCCTCATTCTTATTGATAGGATTGCTTGCTTTGGGTCTTCTGATGCCTGATACCTGATCCTGTCGACACCTTGTGATCACACAGGCTGGTGATCCATGTGGGCTTTGTTGCTTCCCTGGTAGATGGCCGCTTGTTTATCTTCAAATGTTTAAGACCCCAGATGGTATATCTTTAACTGCTAGGCACCATCAGCTTTCTTTACCAACTTTGCTTATGCACCCATTTTGACTTCAGAGATCGTGGATACCAGGTCATTAGAACAAGTGTTCTTGTGTTGAGGGAGGACTAGGATCCAAAGTCCATCTGCTACCTTAATAACGTAATACTTAACATATAACTACATGAATGTAGACCTTAATATATTTACATATGTACATGCCTGTATTTAGACCTCTGTAAAGGTCTTTGCCTCCTAGTTCTTTCCTCTATTTCCTTTTACTTTCCTCCTGTCCCACTACCATGTTCAATCTTCATTCAGCTCTCAGTAATTTCCTCTTGACTACATTGCACATTATAAAACCCACCAAACATTCTACTCCCTCCCCACCTTTGAATTTAGATCCCCTGTTCCCTTGTCGCTGAGTTTGTTAACTCCCTCCTCCCTTTCCCCTACTGTCTCCTATCCCATGTACCCCCAGAACCATTGGTCCCATTGTTTTCTCCTGGAGATTGTTTATCCTCCCTCTCTGAGAGAGAGAGAGAGAGAGAGAGAGAGAGAGAGAGAGAGAGAGAGAGAGAGAGAGAGAGAGAGAGAGAGAGAAGGGCTTGTAAATCAATAGTTCCAGGTTTGTCTGTTGACCCTTAGAAGTGTTTTCTGATCGGGTCTGCTGAGGTGTCGCGCCCTGCCCCCTGAGTCAGAAGTCTGTTTTGGGGATTCCTTGCGGGCTTCATTGCTTTGCTCCCCTTTCTGCTCTGTTGCGCTCCCTTCGTGTTTCACCCCAGTGGAGGAGGGCAGACCAGGCACAATTCCTGCACTGTGTCTCCAGTGCTCTCCCCTGTAGTACTGTGGGATGTCGTGTCTCATGGTGTCTCATAGTGAGGCCAGCCCTATGGTCCTTTCTGTGCATTCACTGCTCGGAGCAGGAATGTCCTCAAAGCTTGGTGGTCCAGGATGCGGTTCTCTCTCTGTTTCCCTCTTAGTTTATTCCCATGTGGTCTGGGCAGACCTGCTCTCTCCTGGGCTGTATCTTCAGTGATGCCCCCTGTAGGACGTTCTTCTGAGGAAGGGGTTGACGTAACTGGGATTGGAGCTGGCCTCACAGTCCTCTCAGTCAGTTCCCTGCTCCATGCAGAAAACCACCGACTTTTAGAAACTGTCACTGCCTGGATCACACCTCAGATCAAATCTAGAAGCTCTTTGAATGGTACTTGCACTTTGGGGTTAAACATAGTATTATTTCCAGATTATTCTACTGTGAAGTTAGGATTCAGAATGACCAGTGTAATGTAACTGAGGCTGTGGAGAGTGACTCAATTATTTATATTGCAAATATTCTGCCATGTGGCATGTTTGGAACTTGGTTTTCCTTTGAATCGAGATTATCTGAACCATCGCTTTGCAGCAGAGCATTTGAGTTGGGACATGCGCTCTCTTCTCCTCCGCGACCGGAAAACGAGAGGAAACATCTGCCTGAAGCTAGAACTGGAACATGTCACATACTTTATGATTATTATTTGACATTTCTACTGTGTTTGCCAGCTAATAACTACAGAATTTTCTCAGACTTCGTTTGGGTTGTGGGAAAAAAGACATTTAGCTTCCTCCTCTTTTTCTTCATTGTCTTGGTGTCTAACAAGAGAAAGCTGAGTTAAGTGGAGATAATGACAGTGAGAAGAGCTGTATGTAACTCTTGATCTGCTTCCCTTCTTGTACTTGGATCAACCCCGTGGTGCGGTTGTGAAGAGCAGGGGATCTGGGGTCACGTGACCTGGGTTCAAGTTCTCATTCGCGCCCATTAAGAACCGGGTCAAACTCTCACTGCCCTTGAGTTGATGCCCATGCATACTCAGAGTGACCCGATAGGACAGGGTCAGATGCCCCTGTGCATTTCCAACACTGTGTTAGCCGCTGGAGAGAGCCCCTCTTTCTCCCATGGAGTGGCTGGTGGTTTCAAACTGCTGAGCGTGGGGAGTGCCTGGTAAATGCTCAACCGCAACATCAAGGAGTGTTTGTAGTAATACCCCAAGCACACCATCATGCAGTCGGCTCCCACGCCTAAGGACTCTATTCGAGGTTTCTGAGGCTCGGGTACGCTTGCCTTTCTCATCAGAGCCGCGGTTGGGTGAGACCCACCCACCGCCATTGCAGTTAGCAGCAGTCTAAGTTTACCCAGGAGGACAAATAATATTGGAAGCGTCCCCTTTCGCTGACTGAGGTGGCTTTCGAGATAGAAACTAGAGTAGGATTAAAGGTGTCACTTCTAAGTTAGCAGCAGTGACAACATTGTTGTTGCTGGGTGTGGCTGAGCCTGCTTCAACTGATCGTGCCTCTGTGTACACGAGCAGAAAACACTGCCTGGCCCTGTGCTGCTCTCGGCACCGTGTGCGAGCCCATTGATGCAACCACCGTGTCACTCCTTCTCCCGGGGGTCTTCTTTTTCCAGGGACCCTCTGCTTTACCAAATATCGCGTCTTTCCCCGGACACTGGTCCCTGCTGATAACGTGTGCAACGTATGGGAGCCCAACTCTTGCCATCCTGACCTCTAAGGAGCACCCTGGCTGTACTTCTTCCAAGACGCATTTGCTTGTTCTTCTGGCCATCCAGGGTACTTTCAGTACACTTTGCCAGCATCATAGTTTAGAGACATCAATTCTTCGTTTGTCTTCCTTACCCATTGTAAAGCTGTTACATGCATAGGAGGCAAATGCACGGACCATGGCTTGGGTCAGTGGCACCTTAGTGCTCACAGTGACAGGTTTGCCCGTCAGCACTTTAAAGAGCTCTAGTGAGTAGCTTTGCCCGACGCAGTGTGCCATCTGATCGCTTGACTGCTGCTTCCCTGAGCGTTGATGGTGGATCCTAGTGTAAGGATCCAGTTGTGTAAGAAAAAGAAGGTCCTATTTCTTTATTCTTTACATCTGGGAGTGTGGGGAAATTCGAATAAAGTATTTTTGACTAACCACAACTGCAGATTCATTGTAACCGCCTGTGAGCAGAGCTCGGGATGGACTTGCCCACTCAGTTTAATTATGAAAATAATGGAAACATAACAAGAAGGCCTGCCTTACTTTTAAGTGGTCATATTACAAAAGATAGACACATATATAAACATTTATAAAGTAGAAATAGGCAAAGAAAACTAAGCATTCTCCAAATTCCATCTCTTTCAACTCCTTCATCCAACAAATTAAGCATTGGGTGCTGGCTGCCAACACGATGACAGGCCTTGTGCTAGAGAGGCACTGAGAACAGAATGGCCAAGAAGACCAAGTTGCTAGCCTTCTGCAGAGCATATCCTCGAGGGGACATTGGCAATTCAGAGGTTATCACCGGTAGTTTTTTGGGAGTGTCTTTGCTTTCCATATGACTGCATGATCAACATGCATATATAATTACCTCAACTTTGTCAATATGACATATATATGTATGAAATATACTTAATATCATTCTTAGTTTGATTTTTCCCACTCCATCATGTAGTATGAACTTCCTTTCACAACACAGTATTTCTCTTAAATTTACTTTTAATAATTGCTTAACGTGTTATTATGTGGGTGTGCCAAAATCTAGCGAACCAATTTAGGTGTTTTTGCCCACTTACTTTTCCACTATTTTAAAACTCTTCCAAGAATTTCTTTTATTACATTGTTGGCCGTTTCTTGGATGACATTCTTAGGCTCCAGTTCTCAATGTGAACAGCAGGGTCAAAGGCTCTGCAAAATGTGATTACTCCTTATCATTGTCCTTTCAAGATGACAATGCAGACAAACCTCCCCGCCTCCTCCCTCCGTTACAGGCGTTCTGTGGCTGTGACTGCGGAAGGCAAGGGAAACAGATGCCTCACTGGCTCACATGTTGGCTTTCTTTCCAGGATAGTTAGTTATTCATGAGCCAAGTAAACAGCTAATCTGCAGCAGGTGAGTCCTTGTAGAAGATATAGAAGTTTCACACTAGAGTAACATGAGCAATAGTTCGTGTTTCGTGTCCACTTCACCTGAGAAATGGATTTTGTTCCAATGGAGGCGAGTGAGAAAACCCAGACTTATTTTTCAGCCATGTCAGCAGCCAACAATTCCGAAGAGTTGCGCTTTTAGAGTGATCTATTGCTGCAGACAGAGAGAACTTGGAAGTTAACGATGTAGTCTGCCTTTCCATATGCAGGAGTCCCTTTGTGCATTTTCACTTTCTGTTTCATAACAGCTCTCTTTCTCTTGTGCCGGGTAAGTAAAATCCCCATGGATTCTACCTGGGGTTTTACGGGAGAGCATCCGTGCCAGTTCAATGTCTCATGCATGCCAATAGCTTTTCTTTCTCGTTTATTTTTTTAAAGATTTGGATCCTACAGAGAAGGCCACAATTACGAGAAGAACCATCATTTCCATATGAGTACTCCCAAGTACTTTTTATGAATATTGAAAACAAGACGTCATTAGGTTGGCAAGACGATGGGAGGAGGGACCGAAAATGACAAGAAGAGACTGAAGAGAGTGGAACAACACGCACACAGGACCTCAACGTTGAGTAAGAATGATTTCTACACAATGGAAAATTCCACATATCGATTAATAGAAGTGTTATCAATTGCTTTCAAATTATTGATTTGAAAACAAAATAGAAGGTAATATGAAAAGATTGACTCTTAAAGATAAAATAATAAAATGACCTCATTTTTTTGGTGGTGGTGAAATGTATTTATTTAACAAAAGGTTTACCAGTTCAACTATTTTCTTGTGACATTCATTCCATTTACCCTGCAGTGCAACAATTTATTCATTGCCAAATGTTTCATCCCCCTTCACAGAAGCTCAGTAAAATGTCTATCTTTTTCCTGATTAAAAAAAAGGGAGAAGAGATTGATTTGTTGAGCAGCTCAAAGCACCTTTACAAAATCAAGCAGTCTTAAATCCTTTTTGGAACAGAGCAGGAAATAAATGTTTAAAGAGGAAGTCTGCTTGCTAGAAGAAGAATGTACCCAGAACGGCAGCTGACTTGGCAGCTACAGCGGCGGCACCTCCATTGCCGTCCCTCCCTGGGCTCCACCGCATCATCTGTCCTTTCCCACCGCTTGATGGCAGCTTATGATGCATGAGATTGAGGCTTCCAATCAGTCAGGTCACCGGCTCTCCGCAAGCACATTCCACACATGGAAGGGTTTGAGAGAGTGAATCGTCCTCCCTTAACTGAACAAGAAGGGCGAATTCCACTCATTACTGCCGTCTCTGTTTCCAGGGAATAGTGTTTTGAAAGTCGTTCGTGGAGGCATCAAGCTCTTAGGACTAAAAAAGGCTCGAATGCTGTTTCCTCTTTGGGACTGGGGCTACCAATGAGAAGAAAGCCAATGCCCAAAGGTTCCATGTCCCCATCTGGGAGGGCTCCTGGGATCTATTTCATAAGCATGCACTGAGCACACGGCTACATGTGTCCCTGTGATGGTTTTAAAGATGTATCCACAACACTTTGACACTTCTTCCAAAAGAGGCAGCACCGATGGGCTCAAGCACAGGAACAATTGCGAGGATGGTGCAGGACGGGGCGGTGTTTCGTTCTGTTGTGTGTTCGGTCGCTATGGGTCGGAACCAACTGGATGGCCCCTAGCAACAACAACACAATCCTCAATGGCGCGCGCCCGACTTAGTGATTTCCTTCTAATGAAGAGAACAGAGCGATAGAGAGCGTGCAGCTGCCCAGCCGAGGTCATAAAAGGCATCCTGGCCTCTGCGCGGATCTCCCGCTCGTGCTCCTGGAGAAGCCAGCAGCCCTTCAGAGGGGTCTGCATGGTCGAGAGCTGAGACCGCTTGCCAACAACCGTGTAAGTGAGTTGTCTGGGCTGGTGCCAATGGCTCCAGCCAGTCTTCAGACGATGCCAGCCCTTGACATCTCATGAGAAATCCTGAGTCCTCACTAGCCAGCCTAGCTGTTCTCAAATCCGTGACCCACAGAAGCTATGAGAGACTAACTGGATCTTAAAAAAAAAAAAAAAACAACCACCATTATAGATGGAGAAGAGAAGGTCTGATGGGCAGAGTTGTTCAAACCTAACAGCCGCTCTTTGGCAGTCTGCTTCCATAAAGGATTGCCGCCTTGGAAACCACCTGGGCCAGGTCTGCGCTGTCCCATAGGGTTGCTATGAATGACCCAGAGTCAACTTGATGGCAAGGGGTCTGGCTTTGGTCTTGGTTTATAGGGCGGTGCATCTATTTGGGTGATACGTTATGTATCACATAACTAATAATACAGCCCTTGAACCTAGTCAGGTTTGGGAATTTTATTGATCGGTGCTCTGTGACTAACTGAAATGACAATGGTACAAACCCACCATCGGCTCCACAGGAGAAAAAACCTGACAAACTGCTTCCGTAAAGATTCTAGCCGAGGAAACCTGCCTTAGGGGGCAGCTCTGTCCAGTAGAGTGGCCGTGGATCAGAATCCAGGACACACAATAATATCTCAATAGAAGAGTGTCTGGGTGATGCATGCAGTGACATGGTTGCCTGCCAGCTGCAAGGTGGTGGTCTGAGTCTATCAAGGAGTGATGATCCACTCCCACCATGACTGCACCCTAGGGAGCCCTCTGGGGCAGTTCTGTACTGCCATGGAGGGTTGCCACGAGACAGAGTGGATGACAACAGATTGGTTTTGTCCAATATCCATGCTACTATGTATGATATGGTTGTGGTGGGGCAGAGGGGTTTCAGTTAACTGAAAAAACAAAACAAAGCACTGCTGTTTCTCTGGACCCTAGCCATGCAATTTGGGAGCTAGAAGGAATCAAAAATAGCTTGACTCTTAATGACTGATTATTGACAATTGGGCCAGGCCCTTGACTAACATTAGTGCCTGACCACAATGCTTTGAGGTTAGGTTTTCAACATGCAAACTGGGATGTCCTTGCCCTTCAGCTCTAACTTAGATGGTCAGAACTCCCCTTCTACTCCCGCAGAAAGATGGCGCCTCAGAGATGCCTGTGGGCTGGGAGAGGTGAAAGGCAGAAGGGTCAGGGTAAGAGTGGCATTTTTGTGGTCACTTCTCTCATTGATCTCCTGACACTGTCATACTTTGGTTCATAGACATATAGTCCCCTCCTGAATTATGCTCGGAGGAATTCCATGTCCCTAGTCAGCGTCTAGCACTCAGCTGGTGACCTGGATTCCCCAAGTTCTGGGAGGCAGAACTTCACTGAGACTGCAAGGGCTGCCTCTGTTCTGCAGCCAACAAGCTGCACAGAGGACACGGTTCTTTCCTTGACTTCAACAAAGCAAAGCTCTCTCACGCTGTGTTTTCATGGGGAGCATGTTGCATTGAAGGCTTGGAACAATGAGGAAAGACTTACATGATAGAAACTCGGGACATCTTCAAATAGAGTAATTAGTTACTATGCCCTGATCTGACAAATCTTTTGTCCCATCCACACCAGGCCATTTAACAACCTCCTCCCTATCTTCTCTGGGTGCCTGCACCTCCCCCCCAATTTCAATCCATTTCTAATGCAGGCTGCGTCAGTCATCTCTCTTTAATAGTCGCCTGCTAACTCACCACACTTCAGGGATCTTGCCTTCCATCTCGAATGGCTTCTCCAACTGAGAGCCATCAATACATTTCTTTCCGTGAGCGAGAGAACACGCGGCAAGCTTGAACAACACAATCGAATTGACATACAGACCAGCGCCCCAAATAACTTTAAATTGCTCTTTCTTTGTAAGTGTACAAGGAACATTTATCAAAACCAACCGTATGCTGGGCCCCAAATCAGACAGAGCTCAATAAATGTCAAGATAATGAATTAATACAGTGACTGTTCTCTGACCATCACAAAACTGAGCTGGAAACACAAAGCGAGTGACCTAAGTAATCCATGGTCCGGAGAAGAGATTTCATGGTTCAAAGATGAATCTCATGTGTTATGGATAATCTACCCACTGCCATCGAGTCCATTCCAAGGCATAGCATGACCCCAGACGGGGTTCTGAGATGGTCAGTCTTCACAGGGACAGATAGCCTCACCACCTCTGCAAACTTCGCTAGCTGGCGGCAGGTTGGATTGGGCTTTTGTTCGCTGTTGGCCTGTTCCTTTAAAATTTAAGATGTGGGAGTCCTTACTTCCTGAGTGTGCCCTTCGGGAGATGGGTCTGCTGAAGGAGCCTAAGGATTAGGAAAGTCAGAGTTCCACATGGGGTGATGGAAGCATCCAAATCTCTCTCCTTCACAGTGCGGCCCCTCAGGACTGAGCTGTCCCCGCGATTCTGGGGCCCAGGTTTCTCGTTCTCCAGTCTTCTACTGATTTCCTATGCAGTAGGACCTGGCAGTTCACGAGATGTCCCCGTGCCTCTTGATTCTCCTTCGTTTTTTAACACCAAGGATACCTTGGAAGAGACAAGGACAGGAAGCACGTCGTCTTCTGTGGTGGGATGGTGGGTCTGTCTTCTTTCCCGCAGTTGGACCTCTAGCTATTTGGATTCCCATGTATTTAGGAAAAGCTAGACAACAAAACCCCACTGTCTTCTAATAGATTCTGCCTCCTAGAAATCCTGTAGGACAAAGTAGAACTATTCCCTATGGTTTCCTAGGCGATAGAAGTGTAGGGAAGCAGACTGCCTCCTTGTTCTCTCACAGAACACCTGGTGGATTTGAACCACTGAACTTTTGGGTTAGCAGCCCAACTGTGCAACCAGGACTTCTTTGTTTGGGAAGTGTTAGCTTATTTGGCAATCACTCCCTAAAAGCTGATGTCTCTTAGCTATCTGAATCTGCATGAAGGGGCTCAAGCAGCGTGAACATCATGAGCTGCCTTCATCCTGAGCGCAGCCTTGCGGGAGCAGCAGTTACTGGTTCCCATTGCTGTTGAGTCCGTTCTGACTCTGGGAACAGCAGCACAGTTAAGGAATTTGAGAGTGAAGACATTCGAGAAAACCACAGGCTGGAAAACAGCAAGCATTTGGCTGTAAACAGCACACAGGCTTCTGTAAATAGTGACTGTAAACAGTAACCAGGCTTCCTTAACAAGCTCTAGGGTTTCCCCCTGCACTCCATTTGTAGGCAGGTGTAGGAGGGCAGGAGGCAAATCATAAGAAAAGAGTCCCGTATCAGAATTACAGAATTCATAATCACACTGCGGGAAGGTAGCGTGGGAATCACATAACTCAATTATTTGGTTTGCAGGCCAAGTTGAAGTCAGAGCCACGGGGGCCTTGTAAGAACTCTGGTGGCAGTTAAGCACCCTGGTGACCCATTCCCACTATCCAGTAATAAACCAAACCCCATTGCCATCAAGTTACTACATTTCTGATGTAGTAAATCTGTATGAATGCCCACAGCCTCTCTTTCTGCTGAGGAGTGCCTGGTGGATTTGAACCACCAACCTTGTAGTTAGCAATCCAATGCTTAACCCAACAGTGCCACCAGGGCCCCTTACAGTGTTAAGAGTGGAGGCTATCTTTTGAGCACTTAGTATGTGCCAAGCCTTTACACGTGTCTTCTGCTGAATCTTCACTGGCGCACCGCTGTGGTAAGCACTAGGGATTCGCCTTTTACTGTTACAGCCATAGAGAATCTGCCATTTGCCCACGGTTGCAGCTACAAGAGGCAGGGCAGAATCAGACCTCGGTCTCTGTGCCCTACTGCCTCGGGCTCTGCAAGAAACAATTGGCCTTGAGGGCGTTTTTGTGCTTGAGGTCACACACAAAGAACAAGCAGACAGACAGAGCTGCTGTCCTCATACAGCTCTCATCTCCCAGGACGCCCTGAGTTGGACTAAAAAGGGTTTGATCTTATTGAGTACATTGTAGGAGGCTTTAAGAAAAGGTGACTGCAGAATCCGTAAGATTTGTGGGTTTGCTGCATCTTAACTCAGTGCCATCCAGTCCATTCTAATTCACGGTGACCCCATAGGCCAGGGCAGAACTGCCGCCTGTGGTTCCTGTAATTATAACTCTGTATAGGAAAATAGAAAGCCTCATATTTCTCCTGAAGAGTGGCTGATGGCTTCGAACTGCTGAACTCAAGGTTAGCAGCCCAACGTGTAACCCACGACACCAGTGTTGCTGCATTTTAAAAGTGTAATTATGCAGCATCCCCCAAAGCAGTTACTGCGAGTCCGCTGAGTGTCAGAGTAGAATTGCTCCAACACGCATGGAAACTCCTGGTTTGTGTCTTGGCCTCTCGTTATTCTTTATAGCAGGATGTCAACGGGAAAAATTATTTTGAGTTCACATACTCCATTTGTAAATTACTGTTTGGAATACAACCTTCCCAAGGGATTCTATTTCCTCATCGCCTTACTAAGGGAAGGATGGGGGCACCGATCATGATGATCAACACATCACCACACCCGCACCCCACACCCCAGGGGGTGGAACCACAGGAACTGTGGGGAAGGGAGACAGCGGTCAGTGTAGGGTATGAAAATAATAATAATTTATAATCTATCAAGGGGCCATGGGGGTGAGGGTGGGAGGGAAAAAGAGGAGCTGACCCCAAGGGCTCAACAGAAAATAAATGTCTAGAAAATACTGATGGCAACATATATACAAATGTGCTTGATACAATTGATGTATGGATTGTTACAGGAGCTATAAGAGCCCTCAATAAAATGGTTTTTGTAAAGAATTTTGGTAAGATTGTCAATAAGCCATTTTAATAAATTTGTGAATATATGCAAATTTGTTTTGATCCCTATAATCATATTTTAAATTTATGTTCTGGTTATCTATTTTTACATAATAAATGACCTCAAAATTTAATGACTGAAGAAATGGTGTGATGGTCATGTCCAACTTCCTCTGGCTTCAGTAAGGAAAAGAAGAATTCAACTCCATATCAGCCCAAGGCCTGTTGCCACAGGTCAGAGGCCAGCTGTGCCTCCCCCCGAACCCCACCATCATATCGCCCCTATTCTGATAGCCTTCAGTCTCCCTATAGCTCTGCTGGGTTCGATAACTTGTCACCATGGCTACACAGAACTCACAGACAATACTCACAATCTTGGGGTCTAGTAGGGGAATTGTAGGAAGCCTGGTGACATGTTGGCTGCTTGCTGGGCTGCAAACCACAAGGTCATAAGTTTAAAACCGCCAGCCACTCTGTAGGAGAAAGATGGGGCTTTCTACTCCCATAAAGAGTTACAGTCTTGGAAACCCACAGGGCCAGTTCTACTCTGCTTTATAGAGTTGCCCCGAGTCAGAATTGACTGCAGGGCAGGAAGTTTGGTTTTTATAAATTATTGTTAGAGAACTTAACGGGTCAGGATGAAAAAGCAGTACGGATACAGGCTTTTTGCCCTAGCCAGCAGCCACCTCTCACCTATCACACCAAGCCTTCAAGTAAAGAAACTAAGATTCAGGCTAATTGTGTGCCTTCCCAGAAAGACACATCTAGTAAGTGGGGAAGGTGAGATACCACCCCAGAGCAACTCATTTCAAGGCCAATGTATTTTTCAGGCCGACAGGTGTAGTATTGGACATGGTGTTTTTGTTTTTTGTTTTGCTCTAATAAGTACTTCTCATAGTGACTCTATAGGGACAATAAAGCTGCCCCTGTGGGTTTTCTGAAACTATGATTCTTTATGGGAATAGAAAGCCCCATCTTTCTCTCGAAGAGCAGCTAGTAGTTTCAAACTACTAACCTTGTGGTTTGCAGCCCAGCATGCAACCCACTGTGCCACTGGGGCTGTCATTCAGAATTGACTCGATGGCAGTGCGTTTGATTGGGGTTCGAGTAAGTAACTTCTGATGAACTCAATATGTGATTACTGCTTCCTTTTCGTTCTCTCTGTGACCACAGTTTACTAGTGGTCACCAAGGGGTGGATGGGAGGAAGGAGGGACACTAACCCTCAATGCTTAGGGCACCCTGAGCTTCTGCTCAGGATGATGGGAGAATTCAGGAGCTGAGTAGGTGCTGGCTGAATAACATGATGAACATAATTTATGGCACTGAGATGCACTTGAAAACATACCGTATATACTCGAAGATAAGCTGACCTGAGTATAAGCCGAGGTACCTAATTTATTACCTGGGAAACCAGAAAAACTGACTGACTCGTGTATAAACCTAGGGTGGAAAATGCAGAAGCTATTGGTGAGTTTCAATAATCAAAACAAATGAAAATAAAATTACTAAAAATTGAGACATCAGTGGGGTAATGTATCTAAAGATTTATTTTAAATAAAAAACATAAATAAAAGGACAAGTCATTTAACATTAGTAAACCAGCACAGTAAGCAGAAAATAGGTTCAACAAAAACAATAAGGTATAAACAATGATACCCTAAGAGTACTATTCCCTGAGCTCAATCAGCAACCAAGCTAAAATGTAAAGAGTTAACATCCTTCAAAACTGGATTCCTCGTCATCATCTGTATCCCATTGCAGAGCTTCAGCTGGTGTGAGCTCATCATAGATGCTGTCCTTGCTGCGGTACCACTGACCCATGTATAAGCCGAACCCATTTTTCAGCACATTTTTTTTGTGCTGAAAAACTCGGCTTATACATGAGTATGTATGGTAGTTGAAATGACAAATGCTTTGCCACGTGTTGGGAGCCCTGTTGGTGTAGTGGTTACACCCTGGGCTACAATCCGCATGGTCGGCAGTTTGAAACCACCAGCAGCTCCGCAGGAAAAAGACTGGGCTTTCTACTCCACTAAACAGCTACCGCCTCGGAAACCCACAGGGGGTCACTATGAGTCAGCGTTGACTCGATGACAGTGAGGATTCTGCCATATATGTTTACCACGATAAAAAAACCTTTTTTTTATTTTTTGTGCACCGTTCCTGGAAGTACTGCAATACCAGGTCGATGCGTGGAGTGGATGGAGCAAGCTCCTATTCCAACTCCCTGCTCCAAAAATCCATTTAATATATTGTCCTCGGATAGAGGACGTATCAGATATTAAACTGATAAGAACAGATACTACACTTGATCTTAGCCAAAAGGCCGAGAAGCGATTGATAAAAAAAACTTTTAAAAAATACTATGAACCATTAAGGACAGGAGGACGTGCCACTGGGGGAGTCCAGGGGATCTGCAGGCCCAGTTGGACCCTATGTGTCGGTGCTGCAGCTGGGACCTGTTCCCCATGCTTTTCCGTTCCCTTTGCCTCTAGACCCGCTTTGGCCGAGGAGGGAGTGAGTCAGGGAGTCAGAGGAAACACAGAAGCGTCCATCTTCCCACGGAGGACTCCAATAACCACAGCAGCACCCTGTGCTGTCTTCAGTGTGCCGCGCCAACACGGTCTTGTGTTTCAGGCAAGCAAGGGGGCTTACCTCCTGCCGTCAGCACCCTTTATTTTGCGATTAGTCCAGGTGGGAAACTTCCCAGCCAATCAACAGCTGGGTGGTGAAGAAATAAGCCTGAGCTAATTTGCTGATGGATCACAAGTCAATCTTTGGGAATCTGGTTAGAAACAAACACGCTACCCTATAACAAGCCGAGCAGGTCACGCAGCAGCTACTAGGAACCAGACAAACGGCTCAACCTCTGAGGTCTGACACTTGCTCTCTGGCTCTGATGTGGCTGCAGAAAATCCTGGAGGTATCTTTGGCCAAAGGCCTTTTGTCTTTACTAATAAGCTGCGCTTCTGTTTGCCTTTATCTAGAAATTCCCAAAGACGCTACCATTCTCTCGCTTTCCACGGAACAATGGCCAATGGGAGCCCTGCTATGTTGTTTCTGCTTTTCTTACTTCAGTGGAGCTGACTGCTATCATATCCTGCAGAGTCCAATCTAGGCTCCACAGCTTCGCAAACACCCCTGTCTCTCCTCTTTCACAACTGGAATGTACTTAAAACAAAAACAACCCCCCTCCCCCACCAGCAAAACCTGCCTCCTTTCTCACCAAATGGCAAAAACACTGAAACATCGTGTGTGTGTGTGTGTGTGTGTGTGTGTGTGTGTGTGTGTGTGTGTGTGTGTTGGAGAATTCATTTCCAGGTACTGACTGTAACTATACTGAAAGCAAATTACTCAAGCAGGTCCGTGATTTCAAAGTTCCTTCAAAATTAAAGTTCCATCAAAGCGCCATTCACTTGCACAGCTTTTGCTTTGTGGGCATCAAAGGTATCAAATACCCCTGTACCCGTCGTGGTTTGAATGTCCATCAAAACAACAGCAGTGCTAGCTTGCACTACTTTAGAAGCTCTTATCACAAATGAGACGACCAGCATAGCTGGGAAACGATACTGTGGGGAGTTAGCTGAAAACAAAAAGCAGAGCGCTTGAGCTCTGCGGGAGATTTCCAGAGCGCCTGTGGGCTGTGCTCCTCTGTGTGTCTCTTTAGTTTCTCTCCTGCTGACAGTGTCGGTATGCTGTCACCACACTTGTTCAATCTGTATGCTGAACAACTCATTGGAGAATCTGGATTATATGAAGAAGGATGTGGCAGCAGGTTTGGAGAAAGGTGTAATGGCAATGTGTGGTATGCAGATGACACAGCCTTGCTGCTGAAAGTGAGGAGGACTTGAAGCACTGCTGGTGAAGGTCAAGGGCTGCAGCCTTCAGTGTGGATTTGTGACTCAATTTAAAGACCTAGATCCTCACAATGCACTGCAGGTAACATCCTAATAAATGGAGAAAAGTGTGAAGTTGTCAAGGATTTGTCTTGCTTGGATCCCCAATAAATACTCATCGAAGCAACCATCAAGAGATCAAAAAACAAGTTGCATTAGGTAGATCTGCTACACAAGCTCTTTTAGAGCAGTGGTTCGCACGCAACCTGCCTAATGCCGTGATCCTTTAATACAGTTCCTCAGGTGGTGGTGACACACACCCCCGGACCATAAAATTATTTTTGTTGCTACTTCATCACTGTCATTTTGCTACTGTTCTGAATCGGCGACCCCTGTGAAAGGGTCGTTCAACCCTCAAAGGGGTCTCGACCCACAGGTTGAGAACCACTGTCTTAGAGTATTGCAAAGCAAGGATGTCACTTTGAGGACTAAGGTGTGCCTGACCCCAGCCATGGTATTCTCCACTGCCTCATATGGATGTGAAAATTGGACATTGAATAAAGAAGACTGAAGAAGAATCGATGCATTTGAATTGTGGTATTGAAAGTACCAGGATCTGCCCAAAATACAAACTAACCTATTTTGGAAGAAGTACAGACAGAATGCTCTTTAGAGGCAGGATGGACAGACTTTGCCTTACATACTTTGGACATGTCAGGAGACCAGTCCCTGGAGAAAGACATCGTGTTTGGTAAAGGGGTGGAGGGGAGGAAGGCCCCCAAGGAGATGGACTGACGCAGTGGCTGCAACCATGGGCTCAAGTACAGGGACCCTTACGAGGATGGCGGAGCAAGGCAGTGTTTCCTTCTGTTGTGCATAAAGTCACTATGGGTTGGGACTCACTTGATGGCATCTAAGAATAGCAACAACATTTTATTGACTTTCTTACTGCTGATTTTAATTCTGCCTCTTGGGAAAGAAGGCCAGAATAAAGACAGAGATGATTTTTCTTTTAAAGGTGGCGAGAGCCATTCCACAAGCCCGAATCTCCTCACATCAACACCAAGAAAAGCAACTATACTACTCCTCACTTCATGACTATCTGACATTTTTCATTTGTGACAATTCTTTTTTTAAAACCGCTGTTCTATTGTTTTGAGCATAAATAAGATGCATCTGGCAGTAATGGGTACCAAGGCATGAGGTGAGCATGATGTTGGCAGTGATGGTTCAAGATATGTGTCAACGTGGTGGGCCATTCATGACATGACTCTCAGTAGGTTGACCATTATGTAATACTGTTAAAATTTAACGCCTTACCAGTTGACTCTCCCTTTTGGCCCATTTTTAAGTCTTTCTAATTTTTCATATTTTCTGCTTTCTTGTTGGTTTAGGTTTTTCTTGATTTTATTTTGATATTCTTGTTACTTTTTTGTTTCTTTGTTTTCGTATGTTTTTCTAGATATGAAATCCAGGATAGATGTGTCCATAGAGACAGTTCTGGATAAATGGTTCTTGGGGTAAGACATGGGAGGTTGGGGTGGGGAAATGGGGAGCTAATAACAAGGACTATAAGAAAGAAGTAAATGTTTTAAAATTAATTGTGGTAATGATTGTACAGCTCTTCTTGATATGATTGAACTATTGAATTATATGATATGGGTAGATTATGTCCTGTAAGACTGTTTTTAAAATTTTACACTTTATGGGAAGACTTATTCAGTTCCAGGGGAATTTTTTAAAAATCATTTTATTGTTGACTCATACAACTTTTATCACATTCCATATATCCATCCATTGTGTCAAGCACATTTGCACATTTGTTGCCATCATCATTCTCAAAGCATTTGCTTTCTGCTTGAGCTCTTGGTATCAGCTCCTCATTTTGCCCCCTCCCTCCCTGCTCCCCCTTCCCTCATGAACCCTTGATAATTTATCATTTATTATTTTATCATGTCTTACACTGTCTGATGTCTCCCTTCATCCACTTTTTCTGTTGTCCATCCCCCAGAGAGGAGGTTAAATGTAGATCCTTATAATTGGTTCCCCCTTTCCACCCCACCTCCAGGGGAGTATTTAAAAAAAATCATTTTATTATGAGCTCATACGACTGTTATCCCAATCAATACATACATCAATTGTATAAAGCACATTTGTACATTCATTGCCTTCATCATTCTCAAAACATTTGCTCTCCACTTAAGCCCCTGGCTTCAGCTCCTCATTTTTCCCCTTCCCTCCCCACTTCCCCCCACCCTCATGAACCCTTGATAATTTATAAATTATTATTTTTATAAATTATGATTTTGTCATATCTTGCACTCTCCGATGTCTCCCTTCACCCAACTTTTCTGTTGTCTCCAGGGGAGTTTTTATGAGCTGAAATTATCAACCATTCTCTCTCTCTTTTTTCCAACTATTTCACCACCATTAACATAAATGCCTCTTAAACTTCTTGTTTAATCTTTCAAGTTGCTGCTGTCAATTTTATCCCACATAGACAATTCTTTATAAGAATACAATTCTCGCCACTGAAAACTAGGTCCTTGATCGCCCACCGCCCGGAATCTGCAAGCTGCATCCCTACGAGTCATCATTCACTGCCGTGCTCCAGAATGCAGACCAGGAAATGGAAAGCACAGGCCCCGTTGAGGCAAATGTATGGACAGCCCTATTGGAGATACCCTGCTGGGACGCTTCCTCAATTGGAAACAAATGTGCCATTGTGGAAGGACTCTGACCCCTGGTATCTCCATCCGGTCTATGAGAGATATTGGCAGCATTATTACCAAGGAATGGCCTGGCTGCAGAACCACCGCCTTGCTTACAGGAAGGCTCTAGAATCCTACGCCAATCCCATGTGGTACTTCTCTGCTGTGTCTCTAAACTACAGCAATCCTGCTGAGAAAAGTGAATGTCCTTGGTCCTCCTACGGCCCTCACTCGGGGCCCCAGAGCCCCCAGGGTGCACAGTTGCATCCTTGGGGGTCTTGGCAGCACCCACGTGCCTACGCTCAGTTCCAGACCTGCACCAGAGAAACGGCAGCTTTTACATTAGAGGGGAAGATGGTGAGCGAGTCAGACGAGGAGATTGAGTGCGACCTGAGCAACATGCAGATCACCCCGGAGCTGCGCGAGTACTTTGAGCAGACCAAGCGGCACAAAGAGGAGCCACGGCGGCTGCAGCAACTGGAAGAAGAACGTCTCAGCGAGTATGTGAACGCCGACCATGACCTGTACTTCTCCAACCACCGGTCGGTGGAGCCCCCATCTGGGAGGCCTGACGAGAGGCGCAAGGCCAAGATGAAACGTCTATACGGGGATAGTGCCACCAAGATTATGGCCATGGAGGCAGCTGTGCAGCTGAGCTTCAACAAGCTCTGTGATCGCAAGAGGCCTAAGTATTGGCCAGTGATTCCCCTGAAGTTTTGAGGCGGCTTCAGGGCCCGGCCACCCTGCCCTTAGCGCTCAGAGAATGAGCCATGGGGTGGCAGGGCTGGGAGGCAGATTGAGCCCCAGCCCCTCCCTGTCCATCGTGGTCTTGTTATATTATCTGTGGTGTTTGATCCATTAAAGTTTTCTACCTTCAAAAAAAAAAAAAGAATACAATTCTCACGAATGAAATATTTTGCTAATTAAGCTAAATCATTGTTTTGGTCTAAGACGACTTCTGAGGATACTCTTATTTTGAGATTTAAAAGTTTTAAATTATCTTAAGAAAATATTCTTGGGGTTCACCCAGTCTTGCTAGCTGGACAAAGTCAATATCCCATTGGTAATTCAGATTCCAGTTCACATTTTCACCCTTTTGATCAGGATTTGGGGTGCGGTGGGGGAGAAATTTCATTAAAATAATTAGCAGTGGTCCTCAAGCACCTTCCTCTTCTTGTCTGATGGCATTGGCCACAGAAGTTAAAACACATTTAAAAGACATCGTGCTATTATTGGCCAGTAAGATATTTTAAGTACTCCTGTGAATAATCCTGAGAAATCCCTGAAAGGCATAAAATAAATGGAGTTGGATTGATGAAGATAGCGGATATTTTCAACAATTTGCAGTTAGCTTCCCTTGAGAATCCCTGATTTCAATTTCATACACTGGGTCCACGTCCAACTCAAAAGCAGTTGGATCTTGCTTCTGAGAATCCTTTGTTGTGAGTGATTCATGGTGAAACACACTGAGGATTCTTAGAGGTACAACCTCTAAGTATAGGAAAGGTTATATTCTTGGAAATCCTTTTCCAGTGAGGACAAGAGCCAGTAGATAAATGCTCTAGTCTCAGGTCCTGTAGATGAACATCTTCTCAACAGTCCTTACGGAGTTGAGCTCCTTTCCCGAAAATAGCCTTAAAGCCATCTAGACTTTTCTTCTGTGCTTGCGTCACTGTTGTCTGCTCAAATCCTCCTGAGGTCAGTTGCCGTCAAGCCTTTGTCTCGGGCTCTGCTTTTGTGAGATCTCAAATAAGACCCTGGAGGACCAAGGACAGGGGAAAACCACAGCTTGAAACACAGGGGGGCCATTCTTCCTGTTCTACTAGCAAGCTGGGAGTCCACACAGGCAAAGAATAAAATGAGACTTTGTGACGCTTCTCAGGGTGACTAATTAAAGCTAATCATTCAGAATGGAAGTTAATCATTCCCCATTTGAGGGGGAAAAACAGTCCCAAACAACCATTTCTGGAAATCAGGCTGGTTTCCAACCTCAGATCCAGCCTGCTGATTCAAAATGTCTGAGCGATAATCCAAATACCAAAATTTCTTTCCAGTTTGATTATTGTTGGGGGATAAAGGAATTACTGGTCTCTTTACTTGACCATGACCCAGTCATATTATTTTTTCAATTAAGTAATGTCTTTGTTGGTGGTCCACCTATTTTTGCCCCTGGACTCTGTGTTCTATTAACGTTTTTTTTCAAACCAACAGCCTTACATTATTTATTGCTATACTTGATGCGGAAGCATAAAAACCAAGGAAGAGACCAGATTATTTGCCAATAGAAGTTCAATGGATCAGATGGTGGCAAAAGTCTTAATGTAATGCAGCCTCCTCCGGGGGCTCCTCACAGACCCACCTGTTTCTTCTCCAGTGTCTTCTCATGGAGTTGTACTTGTTCTTATTACCGGTTTTCATTCGAATCCTTTGGGGAATGGGCCGATTCTGCTTCTGTTTCTTGGCCTGGAATCTCTTGATCCTAAAGTCTTACGAGACGACATGGTGACGCCAGAGCAACACCACACTCAGGATGGCGGAGAAACTGAGAGAGGGAGAAAAGGACGGACGTGCATTTTAGGGCCTCTATTAACAATTTCCATAGGTCTCTGATGATTAGAAAGATTGGAGTTGCAAGGACTGTGTCTTGCTTGGATTCACAATCAATGCTCATGGAAGCAATGGTCAAGAGATCAAAAGTTGGCTTGCGTTGGGTAAATCTGCTGCAGAAGACCTCTGAAGAGTATTGAAAAGCAAGGATGTTATTTTGGGAACTGAGGTGCTCCTGACCCAAACCATGGTATTTTTATTGCCTCATATGCATGTGAAAATTGGACATTGCTCAAGGAAAATCAAAGAAGAATTGATGCTCTTGAATTATGAAGTTAGAAAAGACTATTGGAAGTGCCAAGGACTGCTAAAAGGACAAACTGATCTGTCTTGGGAAAAGTATGGCCAGAGTGTTCCTCAGAGACAAGGCTCTGTTTTAAATACTTCGAGGCTTGCATCCACCCACCTTGAAGAAAGGCCTGGAAATCTACTTTTGAAACACCAGCCACTGAGAATCCCATGGAGCAGGGTGGTCCCTGGGCTGTGAAAGCCTCCAAGGCCACTCTAGTAAAAGCTATGTGGTACAGACAGTGTTTCAGAATACTTCAAGGTGCTACTTTTGGACATGCACCAGCCCATTATGCTGACCATAGGAAGGTGAAGTATTCTTCTTGATGTCAGAAAGGTATACTTTCTATATAAGTGCTGTGATTTAGGAATAGACTTGACTTAAAGACATACTTATGATAGAACTTGTTCATAATCTGTGACTGACTATACTTACCGCACAGAGATGCCAGGAGTTGGAATCAACAAAATGTAAATCGTTAAATCCAAGTCCCTCCTGAGTGAGCTCTGAATCTCAGTCTCTGTGCAATGGAGAGCCACCCGGACGTGTTCTACGCCTTGTGAGCTTTTCAGAGGGTGGACCCCAAGGGGGATGTCATCAGGTGTTGCTGAAAATGGGTCAAAAGAAGTGAAGTACCTTAAAGGCATCTGTTCCCCTGCTATTCCTTGTGACCCCCAGCTCTGTAAGTTTCTGTCCTGTCAATGTCAGCATCAGACTGTAGATGTTCTCCAAGCTTGAGCCAGGGGAGCAGAGGGTCAGACAAGCTCTCTGGATCTCTAGAACAGCTTCTGCTTGAGGTGCTATGAACCTGGGGAAACCAAAGAACCAGAATTCAGAATAATCTGACATTGGAGGAAGTTTGCTTCTAAGTGTGATTAGCAAAGCCCCCAAGATGATGATAATGTTGATAAGTAACAAGCACCTATTTATCATTATCAATAAGCCTTTAACCATGCCCTGGGTTTTCAATTATTCAAGCTGGAGCAGTAAGACATTGTGTCCTTCAGAGGGTCAGCAGGTTACCAGATACGCCCAGCCACGAACAAAGTCAAAGGCCCCGAGCAGGCCCACCGGTGACTGTTTCCCCTGTCTTATAATCGAGTCCTGATTTTCTGATCCAATGACTTTGTCAGTTCTGGTGTAAGTAAAATATCCTCCCCAGCTTGTAAGTTTTTATTATTGCATTTTATCATCAGTGTCTTCATAAATGTAATCTTCAATCTGTGAGTAACATCTGAGAATGATCACATCTGCAAATTGCTTACGGCTTTGTACGCAGGACATCTCATAATGATACGGTGCACGAAAATCCAAATGAAAAGCGCAGATGATCCCAAGTATGGTTCATCGTCAACTCGAATATCTCTTAATTCAGAGACAACCTGTACAGGCCACTATTAATAAAAACAGCCGTAACGGGGAAAAAAGATGACCCAGGACCGGGCAGGGTTTCATTCTGTTGTACATAGGGTCACTATGGATTGGAACCAACTGGCTAGCACCTAACAACAACACACTCACTAAGTGGGCCCAACTTAGCAATTTACTTCTGATGAAGGGAACAAGAGAGAAAGATAGTGTGCAGCTTCCAAGCCGAGGTTATAAGAGGCACTCTGGCCTTCATCCTGATGTCACACTCTTGGACCTGGAGGAGCGAGCTGCCATGTGGTGAGCAGCCCCATGGAGGGGTCTACCTGAGTAGGAACGGACTCGATGTCCTAACAAGTAACAACTGATAATCAGGTTTCTAATGGTTAGTCAGTAACTGGCTTCGGTCTTGCGGGAGCTTCTCACTCCCATGGTGCTATAGTGCTTCATCTCGCACAGTGAGGGGGTTCTCTACCCCCTCAAGCAGTGAGCAATGACGTCATCTAAAGCTGACGACAACACTGCGAAACTTCAAGAGCTCCATGCCTCCATCAGGAGCCCTGGTGGCACTGGGCCACTAAGCACAGGCCGGTGGTTCAAACTCATCAGCTGCTCCATGGAGGAGAGATGAAGGGTTCCTCTCCTGTAAAGAGCTACAGCGTTGGAGACACAGAGAAGCAGTGCTCCCCTGTTTTAGAGGGTCACTGTGAGTCACCAACTCGGTGACCGTGAGTCCAGTTTTGATTTGAATGCTTCTGTCACCGATGTATAGCTCCTATGGCCTTGGGAAGTTGTGCAGCCTCCAGGTTTAGTCTATGGCCCATAATTATCTGGTGGGTTTCCAACCTTCCACAGCACAGTCATTCTATACTTCTCTGGGTCTCTTAACTGTTTGACCATGGTCATTCTGACATCCCTACACCACTTAATTTTGGCTCTTTTTTATGCCATGAAGTCACACTACCTCTGGGGTCCTTCCCCCCAAAACCAAACTCACTCCATAGAGTTGATTCTGACTCATAATGACCCCATAGGACAGGATAGAACTGCCCCTGTGGCTTTCTGAGACTGTAACTCTCTACAGGAGTCAAAAACCCCATCTTTCTCCCCAGTAGTGGTTTTGAACAGCTGACCTTGCAGTTAGCAGCCCAACACAGAAATGCTGTACAACCAGGGTTCCTGGTCTGGCGTCCTTACTACCTTAGTAGTCCTATAGTCTATGACAGTGCTTCCAAATTGACAAGAAATACCAAGCTCATGGTTGCCAAGTTCACTGTGATTCGTGGTGACCTTGTGGGTTCCAGAGTAGAGCTGATCTCTGGGGTTTCTTGGCTATGATCTTCGGGAGAGCAGATCACCAAATCTTCTCTTTTTTTTTCTTTCTGCAGCAACTCTGGGTTGAGATCACCAGCCTGTAGGATGGCAGTGGAGTTCGTACCACGCAAGGACTCCCCCAACTTGACAAGCTCTCTTATCTTGCTCCAGTGCTCTCAGGCGCCAATTCCACGCGTGACTCCTAGCTCCAGCCAGTGCATGCTTACCAGGTCCTGGAGCTCCGTGAGGGTGGAGTTAGAGTGGTCGAGTCATTTGTTTTTCTCTAGACTTTCCTGATTGTAGTGCTATGTCCAGGGAAAATGTTATCATCTCTCCTTTCCATAGCATGGCCATTGGTATCCAGAGTTGGTTTTGTTAGGACTCAACCTGCGTTACTGGGTAAGTCACCAAGAGGGGAGGTGGAGCTGACCCTGTAGCAGGGAGGGGGCAGTTGTCTTACAGGGAAGAGATGTCTGCTTTGTCTTCCACTAAGCAGGGAACACTAGACCTTCAAAGCAAGGCTTGGAAGGTTCTGGGAGTCTGTGGGTTCAAGGTTGTCTGATGCATTACACAAATGTCCTCCTCCCATGCATAAGGGTTTCATTCTGTGCCCACCAGGGCCCTGACCTTGGCAGCGCACCCGCCTTGGTTGAGAGTTTTACCAGGGAAGCTCTGTTCCTTTGACAATGAAGTTCTGGGCCTGGGCCTCAGCTTTCTCTGCCTTCCCATTACAGGAGAGAGCCTCTTTATAAGCGACCATGGAGACCTTCTGGCATTCACACTGGGATTTTAATTGCCAATTAATCACTCTCAGCCTTTCTTTATTCTTTTCTAAAGTGTCAATCCAGCTTAGAAACAGCCACCCATGTCCAATGTCCTTGTAGCTCCGATTTCTTGCACATCACTTAAATGCTGGTACATTTCATCAACCAGTTCTCTCCCACTAACGGAATCTTTCCATTCACCACAGGGTCAGTTTTAAGGCTGTTTTCTATGCTCGGTGCTACGGATGCGGGGCTCCCTCTCCCACAGTAAGGGGGGGTTCCGGGCACTAGTCAAGGAGTGAACGCTCCCTGCCCAGTCTCCCTGTGCCTTCTCAGACCCGCCTTCTCACTTCTGTCACCAACTCTCTTAAGTTCGATTCTCCAGGAAGCATGAAGGAAGTTAGGGTGCAGAAGTTCTACAGGAAAGGGCTGTTTTGAGATGCACATCAGGGGATGAGAGAGGAAACACAATACTGAGCAGCAGGAGCTGGGCTACAATGCACTCACAGTGGCGGTCTTGGTTCGGAAACCTGAGCTGCCTTCCATTGGGCTTAAGGGACTGTAGCTTTATGCCTCTTCACTGGTGTATCAGTCAGTGCAGGCACCCCTGGAACATGGTCGGGAATTTTGGCAAGACAGCTCTTTATAGGCTGGACATTCTCAAAGCAAGGCGAGGGCTGATAGCTCTTGGCCACTCCAGCAATTACAGCCCATGGAGTTAAGGCCTACACTTCTTCAGGTAGTTGTAAGCAGCACGTTGCAGCATCTACAACATTAACACCAGTGAGATTCAATTCTCCTCTCTTTGGAGAAATCCTTTACATGAGAACTTTTCAATAAAATTCCGTTATCTCTCCCACTAAACCATAAACTCACCATCGGGGGACAAAAACAAAACTACCTCTTATTTCTCTTTGTCCCCGGTGTCTAGCTCAATTCTGGGCAATCAGTCACGCTCAATGAATGTTTACTAACTGAATGGAACTAGAGGGCTTCCCCTTTATACTGAAGAAGTCAGAAGTCTCATAGTCAAGAAGACTCCAGACAACCAGTTGTCCTGGGGTAGATTCTGACTCATGGTCCTCTCATGCATGTCAGAGCCGAGGCGGGACTCTACCCACCAGTATCCACTACTCCATGGGGCTCTGCTCACAGTGATAGAAACTCACATATAGTGTAGGCCAAGTGAAAACATTATTAAGATTAATAGAAAGAAAATGGTTCTATAAATAAGAACAGGCTATTTTCAGTGAACACACAGCTCACTTTGTAGGATAGGGTCCTGCCTATGTTTCAGTGGGGGCACCCCAGCTTACCCAAATTACCTAAGTCAGTGAGTCCTGGTGGTAGAGTGGGCTATGCCTGGAACTGCTAGCTGAACAGTCAGGAGTTTGAACCCGCCAACTGCCACTTGGGAGAAAGCTGAGTCTGTCTACTCCTGTAAGGGTTGAAAGTCTCAGAAAACCAAAGGGGCAGCTCTACTTTGTCCTATAGAGTGGCTAAGTTGGAACAAATTCGATGGCAGGATGCTTATATGTTATCACTCAGCAGTGCATTGGTTCAGGTAAGATGCTGTGGTCATGGCCCTGTCAGGGCTGTCCAGGGTGGCCTGCACAGCTCAACCATGCTGCAGGGACCAACCTCTGCTCTGCCACTAGATCTTTCTAGGCTTGGCATCACCAGCTCTGCCTTACTGCAGGAAGACCCTGCACAGGATCTGGGGCCTCTAGAAGCAACCTTTGGCTGAGGCTGCATAGCTCCTCTCCAAGCTTTTCACTCCATCTCTCTCTGTCTTCAGCGGTACACTACTTGCTCTGTATTACAGGTCTTATATTTGGGTCTAAGAAGTTCTCAGTAGTTCACACTTTACTCCAAGTTCTTGGCAGGTGATGACACCTGAAGAGAAACCTCTGAGAGTCGGCTGCTAATACAGGTAATCTTAAGGTGTGGCCCTTCAGTAGAACTGCAAAGTGATCAATCACCCAGGCTGACAGCAATCCACTCGGTCCTCCTGGGTGGATTACAAATAATTTACACTGGTAGCGAACAGACCAGTCATTTGCAATCTTGTGGCCCAACCAGTCATTTCAGGGTCAGAATTAGGGTTACAAACCAGCGCCAGAAAAAGTCATCTATCAGAGAAACCCATTGAACTATATTTGTTTTTTAAAAAAATCAATGGACATGAATGTAAGGGTTTGCTTTGAACTCTCCTGTCCCAGATTGCTATAGCTATCATTATGCCAATATCACACTGTCTTTTTATTATTATTAAAAGATCATTTTATTGGGGGCTCTTACAACTCTTATAACAATCCATACATCAATTGTATCAAGCATATTTGTACATATGTTGCCATCATTCTTTTCCAGACATTTACTTTCTATTGAGCCCTTGGAATCAGCTCCCCTTTTCCCCTTCCTCCCCGCCAACCCTCATGACCCTTTGATAAATTATAAATTATTATTATTTTAATATCTTACACAGACTGCTGTCTCCCTTCCCCCATGGTTTCTGTTGTTCACCCCCTGGAGGGGGTGGTGATGGTTATGTGTTGATCATTGTTATAGGCTCCTTCTTCCTCCATCTCCCCACCTCCCCCCTACTCTTCTGGTATCGCTATTCCAATTCCCGTTCATCATGTAATCCAGGCTTGTGACCTTTTCCCCATATTTACCTGTATGTGTGCTCAGATAAACTAGATCATATGAAGAAGAGCACAGCATCTGAAAAGGTGGAAGACTTTTTAACAACTTTCAATAGACAGATGACACAACTTTGCTTACTGAAAGCCAGGAAAACTTGAAGCACTTTCTGATAAAAATCATGCAGTCTTCAGTATGAACTGAAACTCAATGGAAAGAGAAAAAAAATAAATCAACACAGCTGGACCGATAGATAACACCAGAGGAAAGATTGAAGTTGGCAAGAATTTAATTTTACTTGGACCCTCAATCAGTGCTCATGGAAGCAGCAGCCAAGAAATCAAATGACATATTGCATGAGGCAGATATGCTGCACAAGATCTCTTTAAAGTGCTCACGAGTAAGGATGTGCCTTTGAAGACTGACATGGGCTTGGACCAACCTTGACATTTTTTATCCCCTCATAGGCATGGGAAAGTTGCACGATGAAAAAAGAAGACCAGAGAAGGATGGAAGTATCTGAATCATGGTGTTGGTGAAAAAAAATCAAAAATAGTGTGAACTGCCAGAAGAACAAATCGTAGCCGTAAACCAGGATGCTCTTTAGAAGGGAGAATGGGGAGGCGTTGTCTCCTGCTGTGCACGTATTATCAGGACAAACCAGTTCCTGCACAGGGACATCACGCTCGCCCAAGTCGAGGACCAAACGAGGAAGGCCGCCCGCGAGGCAATGGGTGCAAACATCACAATTGTGAGGCTGAGCCAGGACCGGGCCAGATTTCATTCTGGTCTACACAGAGCTGCTGCAGGTGGGAACCGGCGCGACAACAAACAAGTATGCCATTACATAGAAAAACTCTCTTAAAAGAATAATTATGAAATAGCCATCTTTTTTTTCCATGCTTAGCATAAGACCTTCTCTTCCCCAAACCAAATGCCCACTGCCCCCGAGTCCATTCTAACTCCTACCAGTCCTCGCACTGTCAGTGATGAACCTTGTGGCTCAGATCAGTCCCAAGCACAACAAATGGAAGCAATTTCCCGTGCTGCCTTGTACTCACAATGGCTGTGCCCACCAGGGTGGTCTTTGAAATACAAGTAGCTTGGCTTCTGGTATCACAATAGGACTCCAGCCACCAAAGATGTTGTTGTGCGGTGCCACTGAATCAGCCACTGTGTGTGCAACCAAATTTGTAGAATTTACAGTCGCTATAGCATGTCAGAATGCAACCCTGCGCCATGCACTTCCACAATGCTTATGGTGGAGCCCATTGCGGCAGCCAGTATGTCAATCCATATCCTTGAGGCTCTTCCTCTCCCATCCACGCACACACGGACTCTCTACTTTGCCAAGTACCATGTCCTTTTTCAGGGACTAGGCTCAAGCATGGGAACAATGGTGAGGCTGGCACAGGGCTGGGCAGGGCTTGGGTCTGTTGTGCATAAGGTTGGGACTGACTCAATGACACCTAACAACAACAACAACAAGTCCTTCCTAATAACATGTCCAAAATACATGACACAAAGTCTCACCATTTTTGCTTTCAAGAGCATTCTGTTTGTGCTTCTTCCAAGAGAGATGTGTTTGTTCTTCTGGCAGTCCATGGCACTTTCAATAGTCTTCACCAGCACCACAATTCAAATACATCAATTCTTCTTTTAAAAAACATTTTACTAGGGGCTCATACAACTCTTATCACAATCCATACATGTACATACATCAATTGTATAAAGCACATCCATACATTCTTTGCCCTAATCATTTTCTTTCTTTCTTTTTTTTCTTTTTTTTTGCATTTTATTAGGGGCTCATACAACTCTTATCACAATCCATACATATACATACATCAATTGTATAAAGCATATCCACACATTCCCTGCCTCAATCATTCTCAAAGCATTTGCTCTCCACTTAAGCCCTTTGCATCGGGTCCTCTTTTTTTCCCCCTCCCTCCCCGCTCCCCCCTCCCTCATGAGCCCTTGATAATTTATACATTGTTATTTTGTCATATCTTGCCCTATCTGGAGTCTCCCTTCCCCTCTTCTCTGCCGTCCATCTCCCAGGAAGGAGGTCACATGTGGATCCTTGTAATCAGTTGCCCCTTTCCAACCTACTCACCCTCCACTCTCCCAGCATCGCCCCTCACACCCCTGGTCCTGAAGGTATCGTCCACCCTGGATTCCCTGTGCCTCCAGCTCCCATATGCGCCAGTGTACAACCTCTGCCCTATCCAGTCCTGCAAGATAGAATTCGGATGATGGTAGTTGTGGGGAGGAAGCATCCAGGATCTGGGGGAAAGCTGTGCTCTTCATCGGTAACATCAAGTCTTCTTTGGTCTTCTTTATTAATGTCCAACTGCCACATGCGTACGAGTTGATTAAAATGTCATGGCTTGAGTCAGGTACACCTCAGTCCTCAGAATGACATCATTGCTCTTTCACACTTTAAAGAGGTTTTATTCATCAGTTTGCCTAATGCAATCCTTTGTTTGATTTCTTAATTGCTGTCATAGTCCAAAGGAGCATTGGTGATATAGTGGTAACTCACCGGGCTACTAACCTCGAGGCTAGCAGTTCGAAACCATCAACCATTCCACAGGAGAAAGATGAGGCTTTCTAATCCTCTAAAAGAGTTTACAGCCTCTAAAATCTACAGGGGCAGTTCTATCCTGTAGGGTCATTATGAGTCAGAATTGACTTGATGGTAATACATTTTGTTTTGTTTTGTTTTGCCTAACCCAACCCTGGTAGTGTAGTGGTTACACATTGAGCTGCTAACCTCAAGGTCAGTGGTTTGAAACCACCAGCAGCTCCTCAGGAAAAAGACATGGCTTTCTATTTCTGTAAAGAGTTACAGTCTCAGAAACACCCAGGGGCAGTTCCACCCTGCTCCATGGAGTCAGAATTGACTCAATGGCAGTGAAGAGATGGTATCCCATCAATTCCAGGAGCCTTGTTTTTTCACTAACATCTCAGTGTAGCTTGGGCTTCTTCCTCCAATACCATTGGATCTTGATCATATGCTACCACTAGGATGGTTGAGTGTCAATTAATTCTTTTTGGTACGGTGACTCTGTAGCCCGTGCATCTTCTTTTGATACTTCCTAATCAGTCAATATATTGCCCATAGACTCCTTCAATATTGCGACTCAAGGCTTAAATTTGTTCTTTAATGCCTTTAACCAGACATATTCTGAGTGCGTTCTTCCCTTTTGGCTTTCTAACCCCACGTCTTTTCATACATTATTAGAATGCTTTATATTTTGTCTTCTCGAGCTGCCTTTTGAAAGTTTCTTTTCAGCTTTTTTTGCTTTATTATTCCTTCCATTTGTTTTAGCTGCTCTATGTTCAAGAACAGGTTTGAGGGTCTTCTGACATCGACTTTGATCTTTTCTTTCTTTTAAATGATCTGCTTTCTTCATGTGTGATGTTCTTGATGTCCTCCCACAGCTCACCCGGTCTCCTGCCATTAGTGTTCAGTGTGCAGATCTTGAGCTATCCTTGGAATTCAGGTGAGATGTCCTCTGTTCAACCTTTGGCTGCTGCCTTCCAGAATCTGGGTGTGAAAGCTTCTCAGTACCCTGCTGGAATTTTGGTGACGGGAATGTGAACAAGATCTGGCCGATGTCTGATCTTTGTCTGTCTTTCCCTGTGATTCAGAGCCTGAGAAAAGGATGTGCGTCTTTTAAAACCCTTGCACCTGGAGATACAGTAAAGAGATGTAACCTGATTCCATGGCTCTTCTTCCCAAAGCTTGGCTTATTCAGCATCCTCCAAGGGACAGTCTGAGGCACAAGCCAATACAATCTGGTTTATTTTAAGAAGACATGAGTCTCACAAAGCCTCAAATGCAAGCTTTTAAAACAAAACAAATAGCAAGTGACAACAGTGGCTTAAGAGCCATGGAGCCTCCTGGTTCAGGTCCTGCAGTTGGAGGGAATGGAAATGCCCAGAGGAATGATTGGCCTTAATTTAGGAATAATACAAAGACCACTGGGAAAGCAGGCTGTTCCTGGCTGACGAACCTATGGAGGTTTTCAAGTTGCTTGACAGCCTTAGACAGAGCTCTAATGGATATTAAGTGGTGAGTGCAGTCTTTAACACCCGGCTACAGACGCTCTGTTCTGGCTACAGACGCTTTTCCTTAAGTGAACCCACTGGTTCTCAGCAGGCACAGACAGACTAAAAGGCACCAACTGGTTTCCTTAAGAAATCAACCCCCTAACAAGCCAGAGCCAAATTGTTAGACAAATCACAGGCATCTATTCATATAAATATGAGCTGGAGGCTGTGTAAGCTCAGGGCCGGTGGAGGCTGTGGATGAAGTTGGTGGGTGACACTGAAAAGCCACTCTGCCCCCAAATACTTGCACGGTTTGTCCAGTCACTGTCCACAAAGAGACCACCAGTAACGTGAGGCAACTCTTGATTCATGAGATGTTTATTCAGTTTCTGTTGTGTGCGAAAGATCACGCTATATTATCAAGGATACATACTCTGTTCTGAAGAAGCTAAACTCCTGGGTGAGGGGACCAGGTACTGTAGACATTTCTAACACATGATGTGTGGTGGGTTCTGGCACAAACAATGGAGGCCCATTGGACCTGGGAAGTAGGTGAGCTGGGCCAGCTCTGCTCTGTGAGCCAAGACTCACCTGGTTGCAGGTTAGCGAACTGCAACCTGAACTACACAGGAAAATGTATTAAAATGAGATCAGCCCCCTGGAAGGGCAGGGACTTGCCCCGTGTGTTCAGGAACCAAGGGCTAAGCCATCAAGAGAATGCTGTTTAAGGGCTACATGAGAGATTCCCTGTGTCTGGAAAGTTCTTCCTGTTTATCTTACTTCCTACTCTTCATTCAGCTCCAATTGCCCCCTCGGGGAAGTCTCTTTCCTTGCCCAGATCCCCTCTCTCTGTCCAGATTCTGCTCAGAGTTCTGATTGGTCTGCTCATGATTTGGGGGCAAATTAGGAAAAGGTGCCGCTTTGAGTGAACAGTGATAGTGTGGGAGGAACAAGGTGCCCCTTCCTCCTTGGCAGACACACGTTCACAAGCAGAGTACAAGTGGAATTCCAGCTCCCCCGGCCCCCTTGGTTGCCGTCCTTTGTGACTGGGCAGCTCTGCGGGGCAGCTGAGCCAGAGCCTGCACTGTACGCTCTCAGACGCCTCCCATACCGGTCTTTGTTCCCCAGCACAGACTGATTGGCTTTTAAGAACAAAAATTTGTCACCTCAGGGTTATGACGTTCAGAAGCCCAATTCTTTGGCCTGTAGCCCCCTACTGAGAGCTCTCGGAAATTGTCCCATGCTTCTCTCCTACCTCCTGGCGGCTCCCAGGCACGTTGGCATCCCTTGACTTACAGCCGTTGTCTCTCCCCATCATCATACAGAAATTCTTCCTCCGACCTCCCCCCACCCCCTTTCCACATGCTCTTTCTTATGACACCACTTGGAAGGGGTCAGGACTCACCCCACTCCAGTGGGGCTTTCTGCTAGATGATAACATCTTCAAAGACCCTATTTCCAAAGCAGGCCATGGTGCCCAGGGATGAGCAGCTAGGACATCAGCAGCGATGCTTAGAGGGCAGTTCAGGTCAAAAGCATTTCCTTCTGACGCAATGAAATCGGTGAGAGGCAGCATTCGCTGAGACTGCCTTGCTTTCTCAGTTTCCCATGTTTCCTGCCTTTGACCGGCTGTAGTTTCCCACTCTTCTATTGCTCATGTTTACGGGAAGTGGTTGAATTGTTCTTCTCTGATGGGTTTCTGCCTTTCAGCGATTCCGACTTTTGCAGGTTTTCAGATATGTGACACAGTGACCATTTTACTTTGCTGCTGCTTCTTATTAAATAATTAATAAATTTACTCGTCACATTGTTGTTGTCATTGTTGTTGCTAAGTGCCCTGCAGTCCATTTCCACACATGGTGACCCTATGCAGAAGAGCACAGAACACTGCCCGGTCCTGGGCCAGGCTCACAGTTGTTACGAGCTTGGAGCCCAGGGATGGCGTCACTGTGTCAGTCCATCTCCCTGAAGGTCTTCCTCCTTTTAGCTTCCTTTCCACCTTACCAAACCTGATGCCTGCTCCACGGATGGTCTCTCCTCACGACATGGACATGGACCAAAGTACATGGGATGCAGTCTTGCCATCCCTGTTTCCAAGGAGCATTGTGGCTGTACTTGTTTCAAGACAGCTTTATTTGTTTGTCTGGCAGTCCGTGGTACTTCCATGTTCCCCTGCAATACCATAGTTCAAGCGCATCAGTCCTTCTGTCTTCCTTCCTCAATGCCCAGCTTTCCTGTGAGGTGACTGCAAATACCATGACTCAGTTCAGGTATGCCTTAGCCCTCGGAGTAATGTCCTTGCTCTTGAATACTTGAAAGAGGTCCTGTGCAGTTGATTTTCCTAATGCATTGTTTGAATGTCAGCATGCTCCTTGGTTGTGAGGATTGGGAAACGTCACGTCATGAATGTCAGTCATGCTATCGGGAAGGGCCAGTGTGGGGGGAGGTCAGATGCTTACAGACATCCCTGAAGGCAATCACTGTCATACTGCTGTCTCTCCCGGCCACAGGGGGGGGGGGGGCCCTGCTCCCTGCTGCCAGAGACAATAGATTAATGATCTCTATCAGTTGAGTCAGGGAACAGGCCAAACTGGCTCTGTGACATCCAAAGTTAGGCTGCCATCCTGTATCTAGGATCTGCCCATTTTGCCACATGTATATCCCCAATCCCTCCTCTTCCTATTACGTGGATACCCCTAGGTTACCCCCTCACATTACTGTATTACTGTATTACCTATAGCACCCCTTCCTATGATGTATGTCTTCACCTATAATTAGGGGACTTGCATGTCCCAGAGAACATAAAAGCCTGGGCTAACATTAAAGATTCTCTCTCCCTCCATGTGGATCACCAAGCGGGGCTGAGGTGAGCATGCTACCATGAATTGTTTCTGCCTCCATTTATTTCAGTATTTCTCTTCTCTCTCTCATGCTCTCTATAACTTTACTATAATCTTTACTTATTATCACTGTACAATTGCTCCTACCGGACCCATGATGATGTGTTAGGGGCTGGCTTCCCCTGGCAGGCCAGTCTCTGTGGAAGCCCATCATGGTTGCTGAAGTAGAGGGCAGCAGGAAAGAGGAAGACCTTACAGGAGAGGGATCGATACAGTGAGTCAGGAACAGAGCGAAGGTTGTAAGGATGAGGCAGGACCAGGTAGTGCTTTTTCCTGCTGTACATGGGATAGCTATAAATCAGAATCGACTCAATGGGATCGGACAACCACACCCCTGAAGGCACATTATCTGTTTTTGCTCAGCATTTGATTCCTGGAGCTCAGCACAGTGTCTGGCACACACAAAGCCCTTGATTAAAATGCAATTGGTTCATGATCAAACGAATGCTCAATCAAGCCGGCGTTGCTGTTTCTCAGTCTCTCTTTAATTGGCCTGTTCTAGGGTAGGAGTCATGATTACTACCAACCTGGGCCCACAGACAGAGAAGGCTGTTTCTCCTTAAGTCTGATTTTTTTTTTTAACTCCATAAAAGGTGGCTGACTGGCCCAGCTGAGACCATTTTGCTGACTGGGCCCAAGAGCTACCCTGACTGGAAACCTCTCAGAGCTTGGGGTGAGTCGTTTTTTCCCCCCCAAAAAGAGGAGATTCTTTCTGGGAAATGGAAAGAAGTTTGGCCAGAGACTACTCCCAAGGATGATCCCAACAGTAGCCACTGATTTGCTGTGTGTTGTTGGTCATGTTGGTGTCTCTGCTTCCAGACCTGTGAAATGGGAGTGCATGCCACGCTCATGTCTGAACTCAGCAGCGCCAACATTCTGATCCCGTTTGTTCTGGTTCTAGTTCCCGCTGCGTTCTGTTTTAGTGCTCTTGGTGGTCAGTGGGGAAAGACATGAGTGTGGGCAGTCACAGTCAAGGAAGGCTTCACAGAGGAGGTGCGCTTCAGGAGGGAGGGGCTGCGTGTGGGGAGAGGTGGGCGAGGAGACTGAAGGCCGGGCGCTGGCATGGCAATGTACGGTCGTGTTAGTGTTAAGTCATTTGTTTGTTAGAGTTTATTTTAAACAGAAATGCCTCTGGGAGGGCGAACATGTTAACTTGTCTCTATGGTTTCCTCTGAATTAGCTTCTCAGAATCCGAGCTGGTCACCCCCAGGATCTGAGGGAATGAGACACAGGACAGGTAAATTTTTATAAGGCAAAGTGAATTCAAAATGGGTCCTGAATGCCAGCTTCCCTGGGGTGTATTCATTTGGTCCATTACTTTGGGACCTATAGTTTGTGTGGTATCGGGGCCAGGGATGAGGGACAGGGAGCTCCAACCACGTGGAGAGAGATTCAGGGAGGCGGGTAAGAAAGAACGTCTTCCCTCATGATGCTAAAAAGGTGTGAAGCTCCCTATGCACAAGGTTGGTGCTAAGCCCTGCCCATGTTCACTGAGACACCAAAACTTTGCTGCCGGCTTTGTCTTCTTCCAATCCCTCAGGGGCCCCTTCTGGAGCTTCCCTCAAGGATTCTGTTCAAACTCATCTCCATCTTCTTCAGCCTCTTATAACGCTTAGGGAACAAACAGCGAGATTTGCTCTCACTAGTCTCTAAGGATAAGACTTGGTCTAAAAATGGGGAGCTGTCGAAGAGGCCGTCATCAGGGACCCCATCGAAGAGCCTGGGACACCCGGACACAGGGCTGGAGGGAAAGGGTCTGGAAAGAGAAGTGGGAGGGTGTGAATAAGTGGGGGAGTGCTGGTGAGCGAACAATAGCAAGCCTTCAAAACTGGTGCTACCAGCACTGTCTCTGCTACTTTGGCCCCTCCTCTCCCATTCCCAACATGAAGCCCTATTGGCTGGTCCTCTAGTCTGTTTAACAAGGAAGAAAATAGGGTCCGCAAGCTAGATAGAGTTGGGGAAACTGCTTTTTATTACCACTAATGATGGGTAAGTAGCCCAGGTGGTGTAGTGGTTAAGCATTGGGCTGCTACTGACAAGGTCAGCAGTTTGAAACCACCAGCTGCTCAGTGGGAGCAAGATGAGGCTTTCTCCTCCTATAAAAAATTATAGTCTCAGAAATCCACAGGGGTAGTTCGACCTTGTCCTACAAGGTCATTTGGAGTCAGAATCAAGTTAGATTTTCAGGTCCACAAAGGACACTGAGCTGATTTTGGGGGGGGGGGAGAGGGAAGGACCCTGCTGTTCTGAACAGTGGAAAGTTTGAGCTTAGAGCCTTTCCAAAGTCAAGGTAGGTATCTCTGTACCTGAGACAAGTCTCGCCAGTCTTCATGTAAGGTAGATTTATTTATTCTTCTAGTAGTCTACAGTACTTTTAACACTCTTTGCCCCCATCATAATGCTGAGACATGAAATCTACATGGATGTTTTTTCTTCTGTCATTGTCCAAGTTCCCCATGTATAAGAAATTACATGAGAAACTTCCCATGAATGTTGACAACACCATGGCTTGGGTTAGGCACAGTTTAGTCCTCAAAGTAATATCTTTTTTCTTTTTAAGACAGATACACCACTCCACCCCACCACCACCACCACCACCACCAACAACAACAACAACTAATATAAAAAAAAAAGGACATGCATTTTGCAGCAGATTTGCATGGTGCAGTACACCATTTCATTTCTTGACTGCGACTTCAATGAGCATTGATTCTGGATTCAAGTGAAATGAAATCGCTGACAATTTAAGTTTTCTCCATTAACATGATGTTGCTTATTAGTACGGGTTCCCCCCACTCCCCTGAGGTGCAGTTCAGACTGAAGGCTGAAACCTTTGACCTTCATCAGCAAGTGCCCCAAGACCTACTCCACTTCAACTAGCAAAATTGTATCATCTGTGAATCGCAGCTTGTTAATAAAGACTTCCTCCAATCTGGATGTCACATTCTTCTTCCTATAGTCCAGCTTCTTAGATTATTTTCTCAGCATACACCAGTCGATTGAATAAATCTCATAAAAGGATACAACTGTGGTGCAGACCTTTCCTGATTTTTAATTACTCGATACACCTTAGTCTGTCGGACCACTGTCTGGTCTGTGCACACACTCCGCATGAGCGCAGCTAAGTGCTCTGGAGTTCCCCCTCGCTTCATAGTTTGTCATGATGCACAGACCCGTGTCTTTGCAGTCCATATGACACAAGCAAACACCTTCCTGGTAATCTTTGCTTTCCACCAAGATCCATCTGATGTCAACCACGATATCCCTCATTTCACATCCTCTTCTGAATCCAACTTGAATTTCTGGCAACCGTTGCTGAATTTACTTGCATACGATAGTGTTCGACCATTTCTGTATTCTACTAGGTCACATTTCTTTATAATGGGCACAAATGTGGGTCTTTTCTAGTTGGTTGGCTAGGTGGCCGTCTTCCAAATGTTCTGGCATAGACACGGACGTGCTTTCCAGCATTGCCTCGGCTTGTGGGAACATTCAATTGGTGCTCCATCAATTCCTGGAGCTTGTTTCTTGCTCATGCCTTCAGTGCAGCTTGGACTTCTCCCGTCAGCACCATCAGTTCTTGATCACACGCTACCTCTTGAAATGGTTGAAAGTCAGCCAATTCTTTCTGATAACAGTGACTGTGTGTTCCTTCCATCTTCTTTGGATACTTCCTGCATCATTAAACATTTTGCCCGTAAAATCCTTGAATATTGCAACTCAAGGTGTGACTATTTTCTTCACCTCTTTTGCTTTGAGATGTGCTATGTGTGTTCTTCCTTCTTGGCTTAATAACTTTGCACATTTCATTGCAATACATTTTTTTATCTCACACTGCCTTTTGAAATTTTGTATTCAGCTGTTTTACTTCTTCATTTCTTCCATTTGCTTTAGCTACTCTGTGCAAGAGTAAGTTTGAGTGTCTTCTGACATTCACTTTGCCTAATGTAGGAATTCTTTCTTTTTAAATCATTTTATTGGGGCTCTTAAAGCTCATAACATTCCATACATCAAATGTATCAAGCACACTTGTGCATCTGTTGTCATCATCATTTTCTAAACATTTACTTTCTATTTGAGCCCTTGGTATCAGCTTCTCTTTTTTTTTCCCTCCATCCCCCCTCCCACTCTTGTGACCCCTAGGTAAATTATAAATTATTATTGTTTTCATATCTGACACCGACCACTGTCTCCCTTCTCCACCCCTGGTTTCTGTTGTTCATCCCCCCCTGGGTTGTGGGGCTAGGGAATATGTGTCAATCAATCAGTAGGACTTCTTCATTTGGGAGAGGTTGGAGAGGCCAACAAGGAGCCCTGGTGGTGCAGTGGTTAAGCACTTGGTTGTGAAGCAAAAAGTTAGTGGCCCAAACCCACCAGCTTTGTGGAAGGAGAAAAAATGTGGCAGTGTGTTTCCATAGACATTACAGACTTAGAAACGGTCAGGGGTGGGTCCACTCTGCCCTGTAGGGTGCTGTGTGCCAGGCTTGCCTCTACAGCGGGGCTTAGGCTTGCTTTTACATTTTGGGGTGAGCATAAGTTACTTGCATGGTAGAAAGGCAGTGAGTTTGACTATGTCCTTAAATTCAAGTCCACTCCAAGGCCTGGTCGTCTGCTTCCATAGAGTTGGCAGCCATGAAAACCCCAAGAAACAGCTCTCCCCCATGACCCACGGGCTCACCATGAGTTGGATCAATTCAAAGGCACTGGGCGTGTGTCAGGCCTTTCTGTAGTCGTTCTTTAAAATGATTCTTTAGGACGATGTAAGGTAGGAAAATAATAATCTATAACTTATCAAGGGTTTGTGAGGGAGGGTGGGTGGGAGAGGAAAGGGGAAGAAATGGAGATCTGATATCGGGCTCAAGTGGGAAGAGAATGCTTTGACAATGATGATGGCGGCATATGTGCAAATGTGCTGGATACAGTGGATGAATGTATGGATTGTGATAAGAGATGTAAGAGCCCCCAATAAAAGTATTTAATAAAAATAAATAAATAAAATTTAAAGGGATCTGTGACTCCCAAGGCGTTAAGGGAAATTGATTTCATCTATTTGGATAAAGCAGCATGACAAGATAAAATGCATGAGTTGAGTTTGCTGCTAGGCGCCACTAAGTTGGTTCTGCCTCCTAGCGACCTTACAGGGAGGATACAACAGAACAGAATGCAGCCCGCCCTGTGCCAGTTTTAAGCTTGTTGGACTTGAGTCCTTTGGTGTAGCCACTGTGTCCGTTCATCTCATGTGGGACCCTGCTTTTCTGCACTGGCCCTCACTTCACCAAGTCCCTTTCCAGGACCGAATCTTTCCTGGTAACGTGTCAATCAGATGTTGGAAGAAAATGCTTTTTCAACAAATAAGGCCATGCCGTGTGTATCCATTTTCTCTCCTTTTTCTATTTTGGAACCATCATTTTTCTTAACTACTTGGATTGATTGATTTCCTCCCACCAACAAGGCTCCAGGGATAGATTGAATGGAGAATCTGGGCTTGAGTGTTGGCATGGCTGAGGCAACTACCGCCAGTTATAGGGTCTGGAATCTGCTTAGTCATGGGTGTTGGACATCCTACACCATTTCCTTTCTAGAACTAGGAAGATACTACCATCGAGGAAGTGAGCACATATTTTTCACAGCCCCTTTCCTTCTCTTCCACCCCCACTTCTTCCTTCTCCCAGAATGCTTCACTCGGAGACAATGTGCTGTGTGGCCACTGTGTCTGGAGCTGGATGGAGTCTCCAATACTGGCCTGAGGGAGGTTACAAAGACATCGTATTCACGGAGGCAGTCTAGGAAAGGCGAGCGATAGAAGAGCTTGACAAAACACAGGAGCCAGTGTCCAAGTAAAATGGGTTTTCTTTCTGTCAATTCCCTGCTAGCTGGAGTCATAGAAGCAATGCTACATTTCTGGAAGTCGCCACAGAGGTCATGCATTGTTTAGATTCAATTGGAAAATTATACCTTCTGAGATAGAATTTAATGCCACTTCATTAGGGCTCGATTAGCTCAATAGCAGGAGTGAGGTGAATATCCCCAATTCAGAGAAGAGCATGTGGTAATGAATTAATGAATACATTTTTATTCAAATACTGTTAATTCCCTAGGCAGGTGTAATTGTCATAAAATAAAGGGTCCTGAGTTATAAAAAAAGAGTTGGTGTAAGTATCCTGTAATTGTCCTGGAGAAAGGATCCACAAAATAGGCTTATAAAAACTGTCCTAATAGTCATGTCTCATGAAATCTTGGAAGGTAGACGCAGTTTTAAAAATAAATGCAATTTTCTTTATATTTAGGACAAGGGGGAAGTCACTGCATTGCTAGATGGAATTAAACTGAAAACACTCAGATCAAATCTGTACCCATGGAAAACTTGCAGTTATTCTAAGAGACACTCTGGGACAGAGGCTTCAACAGGAAGAAGCCACGGTTGTCTAGCACATTTGAAAAGACGAACTCCTTAGTCTTTGGAATAGCCTGCAAGCAAGATTAGCCAGCTGTGTGTGCCACATGTGGTTGTGTCAGCTTCCCCAGAAAACCACAGCACCCCGTAATTGGGGCTCCCCCGTTCATTCCTGCTTCCCCTCCCACTTCTATAAATGCCATTTCACACCTTCTGACTTTCTTAACCACCATTGACAGCATGCCCCCATTTTCACAGCTGAAGAAACTCAGGTCCCAGGCATGTTGGTGGTTTGTTCAAGGATCGTAATTGGGAGGTTCTGAGTCTTACTTCATGACTCTCTGGTGTCATAGTGGTTACATGTTTGTCTCCTAATACTAAGGTCATCAGTTCAAAACCGCCAGCTTCTCCTTGAAAGAAAGATGAGGTTTTCTACTGTTGTTAAGAGTTACAGTGGAGGGGAGTTGCTGAGCCAGTCAGGGTGCGGGGTAGCAACGAAAAAACATACAACTTTCCTCTAGTTCTTAAATGCTCCCCCACTCCACTGTCACGAACCCAATTCTACCTTATAAGGTAGAATTGACTAGACTAGAGGATGTATACTGGTACAGATAAGATCTGGAAACACAGGCAATACAGGACGGGTGACCCCTTCAGGACCAGTGGTGAGGCGATACTGGGAGGGTGGAGGGAGGGTGGGGTAGAAAGGAGGAACCGATTACAAGGATCTACATATAGCCTCCTCCCTGGGGGATGGACAACAGAAAAGTGGGTAAAAGGAGACGCCAGACAGTGTAAGATATGAAAAAAATAATAATGTATAAATTATCAAGGGTTCATGAGGGAGGGGGAGGGAGGGGTGGAAATGAGGAGCTGATACCAAGGGCTCAAGTAGAAAGCAAATGTTTTGAGAATGATGATGACAACAAATGTACAAATGTGCTTGACACAATTGATGTATGTATGGATTGTGATAAGAGTTGTATGAGCCCCCAACAAAATGATTTTTAAATAAATAAATAAAAGAGTTACAGTGAATGATTAAAAAAAAAAAAGAGTTACAGCCTCAGAAACTCACAGGGGCAGTTCTGCTCTGCCTATGGGATCTCCATGAGTTGGCAGCGATTTGCTGGCAGTGAGGTTTTGAGTCTTCCTTCAGATTGGCCCCAAGGCAATCGTTAAAGGTATAAGGATAAACAGAGCTTATACCAAAAATGGTGGCTTTGGGGTAAGGGTAAAAGAGCAAACAAACAAACAAACAAACACAAACCAGTTGCTATGAAGTCAAAACCAACTCTTGGCCAATCTATGTATTGCAGGGTAGAATTGTGTCCACTGGTGCTTTCCACATGTAATCTTTCAGCAGCAGGGCACCAGGCAGTTCTCTGGAGGCATTCCTGGGTGGGTTTGTAGAGGCTCTAACCTGTCCGCTAGGGAGTGTTTAATCAGGGAAGGACAATACCACCTAAAAGTTTCAGGAACAAAAGATCCATTATGGAACACTGATTTGTGTAGAACCTGGTACAATTTCTTATCATTTGTTCACTTATGTAGGATGCCACTTTCTACATTCAGGGTCACCTGGTGGCTCAGTGGCAGAATGCTCACTTTCTATGAGGGCTACACCTGGACTCAATTCCTGATCAGTGCACCACCGATGGGTGACCCACTAGCCATCTGTCAGTGGAGGCTTGCACAGTGATATTTTCAACATTTCAAAGAGGTCTTGTGCAGCAGGTCTGACCAGTGCAACATGCCATTTGACTTCTTGACTGCTGATTCGTGGATGTTGATTGTGGGTCCAAGTACATAAATGAAATCCTTGGCAATTCCCTTTATTATCTTGTATTAGCTATGAGGATTTTTGTTTCCTTTATGCAGTGGAATAATTCATACTGAAGACTATAGTTTTCAAGTCTTCTTCCCTTTCAGCAAGCAAGATGTCATCTCCATATCTCAGGTTATTCATGAATTTACCTCCAACCCTGCCATGTTCTTCTTCAAATAGTCTAGCTTCTAAAATTGAGAGTTTTCTCAGAAAACAGATTAAATAAGTAAGGTGAAAGTATAAAACCCTGATCCATACTTTTACTGGTTTTAAAACTTTTAAACAGTATACCCTTGTTCTGTTTGAATGACTTGGTATGTGTAGTTTCTACATGGGTACAATGAAGCGTTCTAGAATTCCCATTCTTTGCAGTATTATCCATAGTTTGTTATGATCTACACCACAGGCTCCCAAATTTATTTGGCATTGGACCCTCTGGCAGAAAAAAAGCTAGTCAGCATAGCCCATAATGAAAAAATTTCATACTATAGACCATTACCCGGGATAAAGTATAGGTATCGGCTTTTGTGGCCCACCTATATTGTTCTAGTGCCCATGGGGCAGTATCAGCCACTTTGGGGAATAAGGATGTACATTGTGAAAGGCCTTTGCATAGTCAATTAAATACAAGTAAACCTATATCTGGTCTCCTCTGCTTTTAGCCAAGATTCACCTGATGTCTGCCATGAAACCCCTGGTCTATGTGCGCTGTTAAATCTGGTGTGCCTTCCTCGTTGTTCCCTGCTGCTGCAACCACTTAGGAATTCTATGTATGTATGTATGTATGTATGTATGTATGTATGTATGTATGTATGTATCTATCTATCTATCTATCTATCTATCTATCTATCTATCTATCTGTGTGTGATATGAATGGAATTGATGGCTAATGTCTACATTCTGTTGGATCGCCTTTATTCAGAATGGGCACAAATACGGATCTCTTCCAGTCTGTTGGCCAGGGAGCCGTCTCCCAATGTCTTGGCATTGATGAGCGGCCACCTCCAGGACTGCATCTGTTTGTAGAAGCAGCTCAGTTACCATGATGTAATCTAGTTGTTATGGAAACTCCTTCATTGCAACTTGAATGTCTTTCTTCAAGATCATCAGTTCTTCATGATGTTCAACCATTTCAGGAGGTCGCGTAGCAACCAATTATTCTTGCTACCGTGTCTCTGTGTATGTTTTATGTCTGCGTTCAGTGCTTTTTGAGTCATTCAGTAATTTGTGCATAGGATCACTCAATATTACAACTCAAGGAATGAATGTTTTCTTTAGTTCAATCAGCTTGAAAACTGTTAAGCATGTTATTCCCTTTCGGATTTCAAACTCCAGTTCTTTGCCCTTTTCTTTATAAAGTTTTGTCTTCTGTAGCTGCCCTTTGAAATATTCAATTCAGCAATTTTATTTCTTCCATTTCTTTTAGCTACTCGACATTCAAGAGCAAATTTCAACATCTCTCTGGCACCTTGGTCTTTTCTTTCTTCTGTTTTTAGGGTCCGGTTTGCTTTCTTTGGGATGTTCTTCATGCTATCCGACAGTCCGCTCTCATTAGCGGTCAGTGCATCCATTCTGCTCTGGAGACGCTCTCTAAATTCAGGTGGGATTTACTCAAGGGTGTATTTGGGCTCTTGTGGACTTTTCATTTTTCTTCCGCTTCAACCTGAGTCCACATATGAGCCATCGATTAGCTGTCCCGCGGCCGACCCTGACGGACGTTAATGCACTTCTTCACACATATTTCCGTGGATGCGGTCTGTTTGATTCTTGTGCATACCAGCTGGCCAGGTCCACCTGGACAGTTACCGCTTCTGTTTTGAGCATGGCACTGCAATGAATAACCCATGGGTCTTGCAAAATCGTGTTATGCAATCTCTGGTATCCTTTCTGCCACCAAAGCCAGTTTTCCAACCTCTGGAATGTCCTTCTTTGTTCTAAATGTTTGCCTTCCAATGACCAGTAATTATTGATGCTCTTTGAGCACATGCTTCATCAATTTCTTTTTTTTTTTTTTGCTTTGTGGAGTCTTTATTTTTTTAATTTTATTCTTTTTTTAACAATTTATTAGAGGCTCATACAACTCTTATCACAGTTCATACATATACATACATCAATTGTATAAAGCACATCTGTAGATTCTTTGCCCTAATCATTTTTTTCTCTTTTCTTTTTTTACATTTTATTAGGGACTCATACAACTCTTATCACAATCCATACATATACATACATCAATTGTATAAAGCACATCCATACATTCCCTGCCCCAGTCATTCTCAAAGCATTTGCTCTCCACTTAAGCCCTTTGCATCAGGTCCTCTTTTTTTGCCCCCTCCCTCCCCTCTCCCCCCTCCCTCATGTGCCCTTGGTAATTTATACATCATTATTTTGTCATATCTTGCCCTATCCGGAGTCTCCCTTCCCCCCCTTCTCTGCTGTCCCTCTCCCAGGGAGGAGGTCACATGTGGATCCTTGTAATCAGTTCCCCCTTTCCAACCCACTCACCCTCCACTCTCCCAGCATCACCCCCTCACACCCCTGGTCCTGAAGGTATCATCCACCCTGGATTCCCTGTGCCTCCAGCCCTCATATGTACCAGTATACAACCTCTGCCCTATCCAGCCCTGCAAGGTAGAATTCGGATCATGGTAGTTGCGGGGAGGAAGCATCCAGGATCTGGGAGAAAGCTGTGTTCTTCATCAGTACTACATCACACCCTGACTGACCCATCTCTTCTCCTAAACCCCTCTATGAGGGGATCTCCAGTGGCCGACACTTGGGCCTTGGGTCTCCACTCTGCACTTCCCCCTTCTTTCAATATGCAATTTCAAGCTGCACAATTGGATGTAACAGAAACGAAAACTTCCATGTTGTTCATCTTTGGCATCAGTGGCTACCCTACAAGGTAGGGCCTAACATTGCAGTTTTACACATGTGGAAAGCCAGCCAAAGTCACGGGAAGTAATTTGCTCTCTTGAGTGGCATGTCAAAAGAATTATAATTCAGGCGATGTGGCTTCCTGGAAGCCCATGTCTGCTTTCCACAAATTGTCAAAAGGTTATCTTGCAGTTTCGGGGGGAGGTGTTGGTGCCTGAACATCTGTCAAAAATGTTGAATTCCACCTGTTCGGGTTTTTAATTTGCTGAGGCAGCGAGTGAGGTGGGAATGAGGGGTGCACACACAGTACAGTCTCAATGTAGCTGCTGGAAGTATGGAAGGCCCTTGAATATACATGATAAGCTCATTTTCTGAGAGTAATTAAAATTTCTAAATAAATCTGATTATAAAGAGGTTACTTAACATGTGTTGAAAAAAAGAACAACCACTCAGTGTTCAGACTTCTAGAGTCAGATGTCACTGCTGGGTGCTGTTGAGTTGTTTCAGATTTATAGTGACCCTGTGTGACAAAGGTGAATTTCCCCCTGAGGTTTCTCAGCCTGGAATCTTTATGGGAACCAGGTGTTTTCTCAAACGGAGTCTCAGGTGTGTTTGAACTGATGACCTTCCGTTAACAGCCAGTGCTTAGCCATTGCACCACAAGGGCTCCTGATGTTAAGCAAAGGGAAAAGAAAGCTGATGGGAAAATAGACTATATTTTCCCCCAAAAAAACTGAAATAAAGCTCCGCTGGGCAGAGTTTTAGTAGCACAAATTTTCACCACTAAGTGAGCATTGAGCAGCAACACACTCTGAGTTAGTGTACCCAGTGGTATCGCCTGGGAAAGTTCTCACTGGTCACAGTGAATTTTTTCGTGAAAGCCTTCCAATGTGTGATGGCCAATTAAAAAGAACAGTGTGTGGCTGTGAGATTTTTTTTTCCTGCTTGGGAAAAATGCTGTAGAAACTGTTATGATGCTGAACACAGCTTACAAGGAGAGCCCTATGGGAAAAACTCAAATGTACGAGTGGTTTTCTCATTTCAAAAAAGGTGAAATGTCAATTGATGACAAATCTTGTTATGGACATCTGTCACCTTCCCAAATGGATGAAAATGTTGACTCAGTGCATTTGGAGTTCATTCCAGCAAGTCAGTCTGTTAATCAAACTTTCTATTTAGAGGTTGTGTAATGGTGTGCGGCAAAAATAGGCCTGACTTGTGGCCGATGGAGGACTGGTTTTGCTACCATGACAATGCACCCGTTCACACAGCCATCTCAGTGTGCCAGTTTTTGACAAAAAACAGCATGTCCCTCTTGCCCCACACACCTTACTCACCTGACCTCACTCCATGCTACTACTTTTTGTTTTCATGAATGAAGAGGGACATGAAAGGACAGCAGGGAGGTGCTGTTTGCCATCCAAACAGATGAGTTTGAAAAACTGTTGCCAAGAATGGAATTGCAGACTTGGCAAATGTATTAAGTATAATGGAAAATACATTAAAGGTGATAAGGCTGTTTTGTAAATATATATATATATAACTTTATATATATAAATATATTTATATATTTTTGTGTATATATATATGTATATATATAAATACGTAGTTTTGAAAAATAACATTCCAGTTTTTAGGGTATTCATTCCCTCATAAAAGACAATAGATGGCAAATGGCATCTTCCTTTTAGCTTGCTGATGACCACTACCGGTCTGAGGAGAAGCTGGGTCCACAGGTGACAGGGAGGAAAAGATCTCCAAGCTAAGCTCCACAGTTCATCTGATCCTTAGGACCTGATTGTGCACAGGCCTCAAAAATGAAACCAACATTTTTATGCCCCTGGAAATAAGCGGCAATCTGCATAGCTCTGCACACATGTGTGAACAACTACATACACTACAGTCTTAAGTCATTAAAAGCTAAAGAGATGAAGCTGATTCTCAGCGGCACAGGCCATGCTGGTTAAAAGGTTAGTTCCTGTAAGACTAAAGAGACTGTCCGCTCAGTGAGGCACTAGACAAAAACCACAATAGTGAATTTATCACATCCAGCAGAGCCTCATGAGGTCCTCTGGATAAGTAATCTCATTAAGAACATAGCATGAAGTCGGTCATTGCCATTGCAATGAGGTCAAAAGCATAGACTAGTGAAGAAGCATGGAGTGACCTGGAAATAACTCTGTTTTCAGGCTGTAGATGGATCTACAAAGGCAGCTGAAGGGGCTACAGGTTCAACTCTAGAGAGAGAGGCCTGGATTCATCTGCGGTCTTTGATATGCCCAGTCACACCCACATTATTGTATCCTTATAAATAAATCTCTGAGGAATGTAGGGCACTTCTTCACCTGAATAAAAATTGAGGAGGCTGAAGCCCAGCATGCCACTAGTTTAGCTCAGGTGTTTGGCTACTTTGGCACACTATCACTTTTTACTTTGGATTGCAAATTATTCAAGCTTCCCAAGCCTCACTTATTGGTAGCAAGGGGGTTACTATTAGTACCCACCTCACTGGATTGCTGTAAATAAAATACTTTGTCAAGGAGAAGCACTAGGAGAGTGGAGCCTACCATCAGTGGTGGGATTCAGCCCGTTCATACAGAATCCCTACTTGTTTTCTTTTTTTTTGCTGAGTTCAGAGAAAGGGCTGTTCAAATGGCACACTTGTAATTAGGGTTTCTCTGAGGTAGGCTACTTGACAGTCATGCAATGTACATTATTTACCCTCTTTTAACGTTGAAATTTGCCATTGAGCTCTTTGATTTCACCATTGCTTCCATTAGCTTTTGCTATTCTACCCTTAGGAGCAAGTGTCAGAGTCTCTGACATCCACGTTGACCTTTTCTCTCTGTCCTGTCTTTTAAATGACCTCAATCTTTCTTCATGCATGATGTTCTTGAGGTCCTCCACCGCTCATTAGACTTTTGTCCTTAGTGGTCACTGCATCCCATCTGTTCTTTCGAATTCTCAAATTTCAGCTCTGATAGATTCAAGGTCATAGTTTGGATCTCGTGCATTGTTCAATTTTTTTTTAGCTTTATCCTGAACTTACATAGGAGCAATTGATTGTTTCACTGTTGGCTCCTGATCTGGTTTTAGCTGCAGATATTGAGCAGCTAATTTCAACTCCCTAATGCCTAAGATATTGATCTTTGCACTCAATTTCACTTCTGACCACTTCCAATTTTCCTAGATTCATACTTTGTACATTCTACCTTGTGACCATTAGATTTTTTTCCCAGTGATTTTTCCTTACTTTGAGTTGTGTCCTTTCAGCAAATGAAGATCCTGAAGGACCCGTTCCCACAGGCTTTACCTGACTTACATCACCATGGCTCCTTACATAAGATGCAAATTTTAAAATGACATGTCATTTATTAACCTCTAGATGTAAGCTAGGAGCCCTTGTGTTTTAGTGGTTATGCATGGGGCTGCTAACCACAAGGTCAACAGGTGGAAATCACCTTGAGAGTAAGATGAGGTTTTCTAGGCCTGTAGAAGGTTTGTCGTGGAAGCAAACAGGGAAGTTCTTCCTTGTCCTATAGGGTCACTATGAGTCAGGATCTACTTTGAGAAAGCATCTTCTCCTCAGCCACATTTCAAGTCTCTCCGACTGGAGGTGCCCATCCTCTGCCACTATCTCTGACAAACTCCTGCTTCCATTCATCAGGCCTTCAGTATCTGATAATGTTTTGAAGTTATGCATAAGGTTTTCAGTGGTTACTTCCTCTGATGTTGGAGGTCAAGTCCTTCTTCATAGTCTGTTCTTATTCTGGGAGCTCTGTTGAAACCTGTATCCTTTGGTAACCCTACGGGCATTTGAAATACCAGTGACATAGCTTCCAGCAGCAAAGTAGCACACAAGGAACCATAGGATGACAAAGTGACAGATGAGTGGTGGCGAAATAAAGTTGATATTATTTGGGACAACATGATCTTGAGTTTGTAAAAAGAAACTATCCTATCTTTGAAGAATGGATTTACATCCCTGCCCCCCCCCCAAAAAAAGACATGTAAGAAATGTATGCTATAGTTTCCCTCATGCAAATGGGGGTGCATAGGTTTGGTTGACTAGAGAAGCAAATTGAGGGACATGCATGTTTATAAGAAAGAGCTTTATATAAAAAGTAATTGTACAATAAGAAAATATCCCAGCCCAGTCCAGATCAAGGTCATAAATCTGATATTAGCCCATATGTCTGATACCGATCTATAAAGTCCTCTTCAGACATATGAAACACATGCAATAAAGTCCAATTCAGGAAGATTACAGGCTGGAGGGTGGGAAGTCTGTGGATCCAGTCGCATTACAAGCATCTCAGCACTGGCAGGGGTCGCCATGTGTGGCTTCTTCAGCTCAGGGCACTAGCGTAGTTCCATGTGTCTTGTCAGCTGCAATGTCTCCCAGGGAGTGAACCTGTGCCCCACATCCAGGGAGCTATTTATCTCCTTAATGCCTCCAAACGAGGTCATCAAGATGCCAGCTGATTGACAGGTTAAACTCCACCCCATTCATTCTTAATCCTCGCAAATTGACAACAGATTATGTAACTACCACACTTATGTATCAAGTTAACACGAAATTTTGTAACTACTACAGGGGACAAGTTTTAATATTTCCTAACATTTGGTGCTCTATTTTAACTGGGCTTTCAAGTTCCAATTGAGGCTTAACCCAAATCTTTGATGTGGAGTCAATTCCGGACCATGGCAACTCTGGGCATTTCTAAGTAGAATTGCGGTCCATTAAATTCTCAATGGCTGTGATCTTGTGATAGGACATTCTTCCAAAGTGCATTTGGAATCACTCACCTGCTCTTAGTTGTCAATTACTTAACCCTTTGTGCCACCCTGAGCCTCCTTAAGGACATGTCAAAATACAACTAGTAATTCAAACGAATTGCTTTCAAAGAAGAATTAGAAAATTCCCTGTAAAGCAGTTGGCACAAGGTAGCTTGCTGTAATGCTAGCTTCGAGCTGTCACTCAAAAATATCTCACTGCCTTCGTGTCGGTTCTGGCTCATAGTGATCCTACAGGACAGGATAAAACTTTCCTGGTGTGTTCTTGAGACTGTAACTCTCTTTGGGAGTAGAAAGCTTTGTCTTTTTTCCACAGTGCCTGGTGTTTCGAGCGGCTTACCTTGTGGTTAGCAGCCTAACTCGTAACCATTGCACCACCAGCCGTCATAGATGACCTGAAATGGTCTAAGATTGTATCTCCAAACTTGTTTTATTCCTAACATATCCAAGACACTCAATCATATATATTTTTTCCTTTATGGATTTTAATAGAAGTACACATACTTGTGGCGTGATTTACTTCAGCAAGCATCTCTACACAGACGATGTATTTTGGAATGTTACCAATGAGGGGAGAATGGAAATGTTATATTTTTTTTAAAAAAGCTTTAGTGAGTTTCATTTTTAAAAAGGTAGCATTCCAACTATGATATTAGAGCATTGGCACCTGAATTACATAATCACTTTCAAATATCAAGGTAATGTATTTAATAAAACAAAAAATAAAATTACTTCCATTGAGTTGAATCTCACTCACAGCCATCCTATAAGACAAGGTAGAATTTCCCCTGGGAATTTCTAAGACTGTAACTCTTTATGGGAGTAGAAAACCTTGTCTTTTTCCCAGGAGAAGCTAGTGATTTTGAACTGCTGACCTTGCGGATCACAGGCCAATGTGTAACCAGTATGCCATCAGGTCTTCCAAAGGTAGTGTAATTAACTTTGAAATGGGAAACTTTCATGTTGAACAGTGTGGTGAAGGGGACAAGACCTGGATTGGGAATCGGGAAACTTAAATTGAACTGCTGCTTTGTTTATTAACCAGTTAAGTGACTTGGATTAGACATTCAACTCCTTGGGTCCATAATTAACATATCCTTAAAATGAGAAAGGTGAGGTCTGAGATTCCTTTGAGATCTAAAATTTCATATCACAGTCAACCTTCAGTTCTCTTTAGAGAACAATGAACAGTACTTGTTGTAAACTGTCGGGAGTCCATTTTCAACACCCAGTGACCCCATGTGACAGATTAGAACTGCCCCTGTGGATTTTCTTGGCTGCTGTCTCTACAGAAGCAGATTGCCATGTCGTTTTTCCTCAGAGTCTTCAAGTGGATTTGAACTGCCAACTCTTTGGGAACCACTGCACCATCAGGATTAACTCACTGCCATTAGGCAATGCTCATCCCTGGTGACCTGGTAGGAGAGAGTAGAACTGACCCGCCCCCTGTAAATCCTTACAGGAGGGACAGGGCTCATGTTTCTTCCACCCAGGTTGACTAATGTTTATTAGTTGAAAGCTGAGCTGAGAGCTAGGGTGTAAAAGAAAGATAGATAAAATAATCTACTGGACCTCAAAAGTTTACCTTTTTTAAGTAAGATGGCAGGGAGGCATGTGCAGAATATTATGTAGTGACTTTTTATGACACCTAGATTTTTACTCACATGTTGGGTTGCTAACAACAAGGTCAAAGAAACCCTAGCTGCTCAGCAGGAGAAAGGCAGGGCTTTCTACTCCCTAGAGAATCAGTCTCGGACCCTGACAGGGGCAGTTCTACTCTGTGCAGCGGGGTTTGCTTTGAGTGAGAATAGACTCCCTGCCGGTGAAGGAGGCTTATTACCATATATACTCGTGTATGAGCCGATTTGCCAGCACATTTTAAATGCAGTTTTTGTGGTAAAATCAGGTGCCTCGGCTGATATTTGGGTCAGCTTATACTCGAGTATATGTGGTACTCATAAACCAGGTTGGCAGCAATGCTCAATGAGAAGGAGCTTTGCTTCTTTGTACCTGGGCTGCTCACTGGCCTGCAGACATACTGCCATCCAGTCAATTCTGACTCACTGCCACCCTATAGGACAGGAGAGGACTGGCCCTGTGGACTTCCGTGACTGTAACTCTTTACAGGGGTAAAAAGCCTCATCTTTCTCCCAAGGAGTAACTGACGGTTTCAAACTGCTGACCTTGCGATTCACAGCCTGATGCATAACCACTTTGCCACCCAGGCTCCTGATCCATTACCCAGATCTGGGTAAATTACTGTTTTTGGTTTTTAATAAGAAAATCACCCGGACTCAATTGACAGCAATGTTGAAAGAGCACGCAGGTGGCCCGTTCGGTACTACTTGGTGGGTACAGACCATGTGACACTGTTGTGTCAGCGGGGGGGGGGGGAGGGGTCGGGGAGCAGCGAGCAGGACCTCACCTGAGTCATAATACATACCATTGTAAAGTTCTGTGCAAATAAATCCATTCAGAAGATGGCTAGCTACAACTTTTTGGCTTACTTTAATTTGATGGAAGTAAAAAAAATTTTTTTTCAAAATAAAATAAAAATCATGCCATGGCCCTGATAAATTTCCTGGCATTGTGAAGACATCTGAAGATCCCTAAGCTATTTGTTGTTATTAGGTGCTGTCCAGCTGGTCATGGACACAGAGCAAGCTGCACAGGATTTGCTTGGCAGTGATCTTTGAGGCAGTGGATTGCCAGCCCTTTCACCTGTGGAGCTGCTGGGTGGTTCGGACTACCAACCTTTTGGTTCATTGAATTGGAGCACTTAACCACTGTGTCACCAGGGCTCCTTACATAAGATGGCACATTTTAGAAACTGTGTATGGTTTATTAACCTCTAGATGTAGAATAGGAGCCCTTGTGGTGTAGTGGCTATGGATTGGACTGTGAACCACCAGGTCAACAGTTTGAAACCACTAGGCACTCCTGGGGAGAAAGAAGAGGCTTTCTACTGTGGGAAAGAGTTAGACTCAGAAATGTACAGGGGCAGTTCAACCCTGTCCTATAAGGGTACTATGAGTCAGAAAGGACTTGATGGCAGTGAGTTTGCTTACCGAGAAGTAGAACAGGAGCCTCGGGAGCTATGAAAAGTGTGTTTGGCTACTGACTGAGAGCTTGGAGATTCCTGTCCACCCAGAGGTGCTTCAAAAGAAAAACCTGGTGAGCTCTTGTTACTGTTGTCCGACTCATAGGGATGCCCTGTAGACCAGAACGCAATACTGCTCGGTCTCGGGCCATCCTCATCGTTGTTAGGCTTGAGCCCCTTGTTGCAGCCACTGTGTCGTCTGTCTTGTGGAGAGCCTCCCTCTTTGCGGCTGCTTTTCCACTTTGCCAAGCCTCATGTCCTTCTCTCTTGATGACCTATCCAAAGTATGACACCCAGTCTCGCCATCCTTGATTCCCAGGGCCGTCTGGATGTACTACTTCCAAGACAGATTTGTTTGTTCTTCTGGCGGTCTATGGTATTGTCACTCTTCTTTGCTGTCACCATAATTCCAATGCATCGATTCTTCTTCAGTCTTCCTTACACAATGTCCAACTTTCACATGCATATGAGGTGACTGAAAATACTACGGCTTGGGTCAGGCACACCTTAGTCCTCAAAGTAACATCTTTGCTTTTCAATACTGTAAAAGAACTTGTGCAGCAGATTTGCCCAGTGCAATGGGTCATTTGATTTCTTGACTGCTGCTTCCAGGAGTGTTGATTGTGGATCTAAGCAAGATGAAATCCTTGACTTCAATTTTTCTCTCAATTTATCCTGGAGTTACTTATTGATCCCATTGTGAGGATTTCCATTTTCTTTGCATGGCACTGTAATCATCTGGTCTGCTTCTGAAAACTCAGTCCGTGCAAGCCATGACACACATGGCGTTGCTGTGAACCTGACTCAGTTAGATGGTAATCAGCTTTGGTTTTAGATGTAGAGAGAAGCCGAGAACAGAAATGGGATGAAGTTTGCAGGAGCAGCTTTTGTGCTCAGCAGAAGAACTTGACTTGCTTACAATCAGCTCCATCCAACAAAGAAACACCTACCTCGAAGAATCTAAGAGGTATCTACCCATCTCTTTCAGGCCAAGTTGAGGCTCTGTCAGGAAAAAGATGATCAATAACCATAAAAACCAGTGCCTCGGCCATCAATTTGACCCTACACAGAGTGAGTAAAGCCTCACAGGGTTTCCAACATGCTTCTCTTGTGGAGCGACTGGAGGATTGGAACAGTTCACCTTTCAGCAGCTCAGCATGCAATCTGCTGGGCCACTAGGGGATCCACCCCAAACTAAACTTCCTGCCATTGAATTGGTCCTGCCTCATAGCGACCCAACAGGACAGGGTAGAACTGCCCGTTTTGTGTTCCTGATGCTGTATCTCTTTAAGAGAGAGAGCGAGAGCCTTGCTTTTCTCCCACAGTGCACCTGGTGGTTTCAAACAGCTGACGCCGAGGTTAGCAGCCCAGTACTTAACCCACTGTTGCCACCAGGACTCCTTCAGCGAGCTAGAGCGTGGTTTATGAGAAATCCTTGCCTTAGGAAGGAGCCTGAAACGGACGACTTTCTATTCAAGTGTGAGATTTTTGCTTGCATGACATGGTTGATAAATGTTTGAAAGATAGGCCTATGACTGATAAAAATTATAAGGCTATGATTTAGTAATGAGAAGTTGAGGATTAAGAGGGATGTGGTCGCACAGTGGTTAAAGCACTTGGTTGTTGACTGCAAGGTGGTAGTTGGTGGTTTGAACCACCCCGGAGTTCTGCAGAAGAGATGGTGCAGTTTGCTTCTGTAAAGACTTACAGCCTGGGAAACCAGAGTCACTAGGAGTTGGAATTGTCCCCATGGCAATAGGGTATGGAGCACAGGAAGTGGCTTGTCTGACCTTTCGTTCTTTTGAGAATTTTTTTTTTCACTAATTTTTATGCCCTGATTTGAAACTCCCTGTTAAAATCTTAAAATTAAAGCCTTGGTTGTAGAAATCTAACACACGAGTGACTGATTATTTTGTTATGGCTTGCTTGTGGTGACATTCCTCTTTGGAGGCAGATCATCTTAGTTGCAGGGCTGGGAAGGGCCCCGCTCAACAAGCACGTGGTATTTGCGTTGCTGTTGTGATCAAAGATTTGGGGTGGGAGCAGAGGAGAGCCTCAATGAATACATTAAAATATTGCCACAATTATGTGGTAGACTAATGGGTTGATTAATGCTAGGAAACAAGGGAATTCTCCAGTTAGGAAGCTCCAGGGTCAGAAGCATTCACCTGAACTCTTGCTTTCCTTTCCAACTCTAGCTTACCAAATGAAGCCTGGTTTAGGAGCCCTGGTGGCATAGTGGTTAAAATTTGGGCTGCTAACTAAAAGACTTACAGTCTGGAAAACTCACGGGGGCGGTTCTACCCTGTCCCATACGGTCAGAACCAATTCCATGGCAGTGCGTTTGTTTTGGGTTTTGGTGGCCTGATGGGGGCAATGCACCATTTGCTCCTAGAGATAAAGATGAACTGTATGCTCCCATACATTTACAGCCCCAGGAGACTTGGGGAGCACTTCTACTCCATCCTGAAGGTTCTCTGTGATTCACACCTCCCTCGCCCAAATGACAACCAGTTTTATTTCTGGTTCAGCTTCCAGCACCGATGATGTTGGTTCTTTCAGTGCACACTACTTGTCTTCCTTGAGCTGGCCTCCTGACTCCTGGACTGCCCACAGACCCAAAGTCAGAGTGTAGCCATAGGCTGTTTGGGGCTCACAGATGTGTATGGCAGACAATACTGGTAGCATTCCAAAGACTTTGGCACAACCTACACTTGATAAAAGGAAGTGCTTTGGTAGCGCTGTAGTTAAGCACCAAAAGGTGGGTTGTTGGACTCCATGGGCCTGGGAGGAAAATGTGCCAGTCTGTGGCCAGAAAGATTACAGCCTGGGAACACTGTGGGGCAGTTCCATTCCATCCTTGAATGCCGATAAGTTGGAATCATACTCGATGGTAATGGATTTAGTTGGTTTGGTGTTGATCAAATTCTGGAAAAGAATTGTATTTTGAAAACGGGGAGAAGCTGGATTGTTGGGCAGGAAATGGGAATGTGCTGATTCCCAGAGGCTTTGCTGGAAATGTAGTGGCGTGGTTCTCCTAGGAAACAGCTGATGGAGACGTCCCAGTCCAAGTTAGGGAGAGAGCCGCTAGTGCTTGTGTGGAGAGCCGCTTTTGAGAGTTGAGAGAAGAGGAGGGAGACCCAGGAAGGAGGGCCGGAAGAGCACTCAAAACTAGGAAGGAGCTGAGTTCCCTGGGGAAGTACGAGCTTCCCCCAACCGTGCTACTCGCTCCAGTGCTTTGTTTCAGATGCAAACCCATCTCTCGGTTGGTCTGGAGCTCCACCAATCCAGCCGGTGAAGAGGCGGGGCTTCAGGGTCAAGGTGGACCAGTTCCCCAGCCTCGCCCCTACACGCGCTTTCGGACCCCCGGAATGACTGACAGAAGCACGATCCAACCTGCTGCTCCCGAGCGTGGCCTCCGCTAGAGGTTTTGCGGAGGCCCGGCACTGGGACCAATTGCGTTAGACCTTAGGGGGCGGGGCCTCTCCCCCAGCTACAGACTCGCTCTCCCGTCGCTCCATATGTCAAATGGGAGCTGCGGCGGGGCGGGCCCTTCTCCGAGCGTCAGCCAATGGAGGAGCCGAGGTGGGCGGGTCAGGATTGCCTGGCGGCGGGTCCTCAGCTCCTAGCGGAGGTGCTGCGAGCTGGTGGGGGGACCGCGAAGCAAGCGCGGGAGCCTGGGCAGTGAGCGGGGCGTGAGCTGTCCGAAAATGCACTCGGATGCCGCCGCTGTCAGTGAGTAACGGGGGAGCCAACGGGCCGGACCGGGAGGCTGCCAGCACTCCCCACTCAGTTTCTAAGGCTCGCCTAGTGCCTCACGCCCCCAAAGCCCCCGAAAGCCCCTGCCCCAGAGCCTCCCTTGCCCTCCGGGGCCCCGGCCGGTGGTGACGCGGAGGGCGAAGCTGGTGGGGGCGGGCGTGGGGGAGGGGGTGGCCTGCCGGGGCGGGCGGAGGGGAGGGGGTGGGGACTGGCTCCCTTTCAGTGTTGGGGGAAGGGGGGGCGGGACGTGCGATGAAGGGCCCGGACCGGAGTATCCGGGTGAATGGAGGTGGAGGCTGCTGCGGGCGCACGGGGCTCGGGGGGTGGCCTGGTGGTGAGAGGGCAGGCAGGGAAGAGCGAGCCGGACGCTGGGGTGAGGATTTCGGAGGGGCTGTGCGCGGCGGGCGGTTCCGGGAGAAAGGCGGGGGAGTGCGAGGGGAGTGCGGGGGCGGGGACAATGGGAAGAAGGGCTGGATGGCTGGAGTGGTGGGAACAATGGGGTGGGGGAGCCGGGGTCGGGCGGGGGCTGATGTAACGGGTTGACCTGCTGCGGGAGGGATTGCGGTGGGATGGGACAGTTGGGGAGTCCGGCGGGCGAATAGGCGAGGCAGGGGGCGGAGAAGACGGCGGGGAGATGAGCTGGGGCCGGCGTAGAGAAGAAATGGGTTAATTGATAGAGGAGGAGGAAGAGGGGTAGAGTTTGTGTGGCAGTATGGGGGCAGGGGCAGAGGATCCTCGGTGGGGTGAAAAGCTAGTTGGAGAGGAAGAAGGTGGAAGGGGCTGGACCACGGGAAGACTGTCATATCTGGATTGGATCTTGCACGGGTTTGGAGGGGAGGGATGCCTGGCTGGGGGAGGGTTTCTCCTTCGCCTCCCTAATTCCATCAAACCACCGTATAAAGCCCTGGCCCTTGGGCTCCGCGTAGTGGGGAAGAGGAGGGGGCGGGGCTGAAGTAGGGGCAGGGAGGTGCCCTGAGGTTGGCACTGACCACGATTCCCTTAGCTGGGGGAGGGTGGGGGGTGGCAATCTGCACTGACACGGGGCTCCTGCTGCGGGACTAGGAGGCGGGGCGGGGGTGCGGGCTGTCGGTTTTCCGGGGCGGGAGCCTGGAGGGACTGGCCCTGGAAGCTGGGTGTGGGATTTGCGCAGGGGGGCTGTCGGGGTGCCTGGCGGACTGTAGATTGATTTGGCAGTCTGTGACGCAGTTGTCTAATTTCTGCCCCGCAGGTGTGGCGGCTGGTGCTCTGGAGAGCCGCTGCCTGCTGAAAGGGCTGCCCTGGAGGTCCCGCTCTTTGCCGGGGGTGGGGGGTGTGGGGGTGGTGGAGGAGGAGGGCGCGACCTCTCTTGGAAGCCAGAGAAGGGCGCTTTAGGGGTTTCCTTCAGTGGCTTGCTCTGGTCGCCCGGTCTGAAGGGGAAAGGCGGTTCCACGGCATTCTGGGACTTGTAGTCCGGGCCGCGCCGGGCTCCGGTTGGGTTGGGTGCACGTGGGTAACTGTGGAAACGAGTCCCAGCATGCAGTGCGCAGCTCCAGGTCTCCCTCTTCTGCTAACTCTCGTTTTATTCCTGGACCCTGAGAGCACCCTCCTGGGAGGCGCTCCTGTCCTTGTGGATCATTCACTAGCGCGCCTGCCTTTTTTGGGGGTGGGGGGAGGGGAACCCACGTGCAGACTGCATAGTCACTTCTGAGTTCTTGATCCCTGGGTTCATCGTTTTCCTCTGCTATTGATGGACTAATTTGTCCAGTAAAATGCTTCGTCCTGTGCCGGACTGTACATAGCTTGTCGAAACACAAAGTGCAACATAATCCAAAGCAGCGTTGGTCGTTAGTTGCCGTGAAGATTGTGACCCCAAAGAGCAGTAGAACTGCCTCAAGATTTTCAAGGCCCCTAACCTTACATAATCCAATGGCCAGATTTGGCTTCTGGGCTTGGAGCTGCTAACCTTTTTGCTTAATGGCTCTTAACACCCAGCAGCCAAAGCAGATGTGGCAACTGCAAAGCACTTGGTTGAAAGGGTCAGTCTTACCTAAATCTGGGAAGGAATGGAGATCAGTGAGAATACTATAAACTCTTGTGTTTGTTTTTTGAACTGTTTGGATTGTCCAAGAATAAGGGGAGTTTCTGAAAGACAATGGAAAGGGAGTGAATCTCTTGGAGGCATTTTATTGGAATTGGGAGTTTCCATTTAGAAAGCCAGCTTAAAAGACGTGAGAGTGGGCAAAAAGAATATCTTTTCTGTGTTCAGCAAAGCCTGGGAAGCAATGAGACTAGACTAGAGGAAGGCTAACTGTAAAAACAGAGGACCTCGAGAATTTTAGGTGGCTTGGGGTTTCACTTCAGGCTGTAGTTCTCTCTGCCTCTTTATTGTGGCCCTGCTGGGCGGAGGCCTAACTACAAGGTGTGCAGTTCAAAACCCCTCTGGAGATGAGGCTGGCTGCTCTCCTGAAGATCTTTACAGCCTTGGAAACCCCGTAGAGGGTCACTAAGTGTCTGCACTATTAGGAGCACAGCCACCCAAAGAAATGCTAGAATGGCCAGTTGGGAATTCAATGATGGAAATTTTACCAAGAAGAGGTAAAATTTGGAGACCTGAGTATGGATACTGAATATAATGAAGTCGAATGTTTAATAGGGTTTTTTGTTCATAGTGGTTGAAAATTGGGCATTTTCCCCAAAATTGGGGGTGCGGGGGAAAGATTTATATGTGTCCTATTTTGCTTAAGTTTGTCGTAAAATATTCAGGAAACCCTTATAATAGGTAAATATGGAATGTGGCCATTTGAGAACATTTCCTTATTGTCATTTGCTCTCCCACAAGGTAGTTTACAAAGAACAAACAAAGTTATAATTGTGTTCAAGATGTTGTTTTTGAAAAAAAAATATTAGGTTGGTCACTTAACCCCCCCTCCTTTTTTTTCTCCTTCATCCCAATGGACAGGTGTGTTTTGTATGCCCAGTTTACTCCTTTACATCCCAACCTCCTACACCAGTGGTTCTCAACTTGTGGGTCTTGACACCTTTGGGGTTGCCTGATTCATAACAATAGCAGTATTACAGTTATGAAGTAGCAACGGAAATAATTTTATGGTTGGGGGATCACCACAACCCGAGGAACTGGATTAAAGGATCAGGGCAAACCACTGCCCTAAATCAAGCCTTCAGCTCTTACTCATGTCCCATTATATTCTCCCCTCTAGTTTTTAAATTTCTCTTAATTTTTGGCCCTTGAGCAGTTCTTTTATTTTTCTCCCGATCAAAGCTATGCCTTTCGGTGGGTGCTTTAACATACTGTACTCATAATTCATGAGTGTTTTATATTGGAAGGCGTGTTTAGGTATTGTTCTGTATAACATTACCAGAAAAGAAAGTGTCTCATCATCTGTAAACATAGAGAATTTCTCTAAACCTACTCTTTTCTTTGCTCCTGTCTCCAAGAACTTGATCACAATATTTTTAGGATGCCTTTGGCAAGTGACAGGATTCAGCTAAAAATGGCTTGTGGAATTGCTGTTCCATCAATCGGCACGCATAGCAGCCCTCGATGGCAGTCTAGAACTGCCTCATGTGGGTTTCTAGGCTGCCTTCTTTAGGGGAATAGATCACTGGGTCTTTTCTCCTCTGGAGCAACTCTTGGATTTGAACCCTCCCAACCTTTTGGCTAGCAGCTGAGTACTTAACCATTGGGCCACCAAACCTGCTTGTTTTAAATAAAATAGGGCTATTATTGCTCAGTAACAAGTAGTACGGAAATAGGTGGGTCTAACTGTGCAGTCGGAACTGACTCGATAGCCCCCAACAACAACTAGTGGTCAGTGGCTTAATTATGACATTGAAGAGGTAAGCATTTTGCATCCTTCCTCGTCTTCATCTGCGCATATTGATCCTTAGGCCTTTAGCTTCCTGTTTCCGTTGTGGTTGCTGCTTGCCTAGACATCATGGAAGAAGCCTGGAAGGAAGCAGGTGTAGTTCCTTGTAACTTCCCCTCTCCCAGAAGCTGTGCCGGAAGGGCTCCTCCAGACCTTCCTCACCTGAGCCTCATCTACAGAACCATCTCCTTTCTGCCAGGGAGCTGGGAAACCCTGGAAGTTCTGTTGATGTTTTCAGCCACTGTTGCGGGATGTGGCCTTTCCTAAGATGGAAGCAGTAGGGCCGGGGCAGCTTCTGGGTTGGCAGCTCAGAGGTTAATAATCTTTGGCTGACTGCCTCAGTCCCAGTTCTTTTACCTATTGGTTTGTTTTCCACTGCATTCTATCAGACTTAGGAGTGACTGCAAAGAGGGAGACCCTCGAGGAGACGGATTGACGCAGTGGTGACAACAGTAAACTCCAACGTAGCAGGGATGGAGTGAGCAAGGTGAGAACCGGGCCAAGTTTTGTCCTGGGCATAGGGTCACCATGAGTCGGAATCAGCTCACCAGCCCTAAGAACAACAAACTAACTTAGATAAAATCCTACTTTTATCGTGTAGGAAAATTAAAAACAAGCCTTACGTTAGAAATACTTGGTTCCAGGCCCTTCCCAGTAGCAAAAACGAGGGACATAAGATCAATTTTATTTGTTTGGGTTAATGAAACTAGCTAATCTAGTCAATCACAGTGGCATCTCAGACAGCAGTGCGAGGGAGTGGCTGCTGTTCCGTGCAGCCTGACCACGCGCTTTCCTGGAAGGATCTGATCCAAGGAGCCCTGGGGCGCAGTGGCTAAGGCCTGGGTTGCTGAAGGGTCAGTGGTCTTCAACGGGAGGAAAGATTTGGCAGTCTCCTCTCAGAGACCCTTAAGGGAAGCTCTGCTCTGCCATTCCAGGGTCACTGTGAGTTGGAATCACCTCAGTGGCACAAAGCGATGACAGGGAAGACGGATCCAGCATGTCTCACCCTGCTTTCATACCCCGTCGTCCCTCTGCTGGTGTCAGCCGGCCCCAACTCTGTCTTCTCCATCACGGATGAATTGCATCCCCCAAACCTCCAAGGCTCCCAGTTACTTACGGGTACAGACTCCTCGGGGTCAGGAAAGGGAACAGCGTGGGTAGCTCAAGCTTCCATGCTTCCATGGAATTTTTCGTTGCCATGGCCCCTCCAGCACATCTTATCCTTTCCATTGAAGCTCCAAAGGACGGCCCGTGTGTTTCTCTTCGTCAGTCTCATCCATGTGCGAATGCTGCCCAGCATTTGCTGCTGAGTCAGCGCCAGCTCACCTCGAGCCCACGGTGTCGGCATACGACCGCCGCACTCCAGGGCTTGCAGGGACTCCTTTTTCAAAAGATGGCCAAGCCTTTCTTCCTGTGTGCCCAGTGTGGACGCAGACTACCCGTTTTCCGGTTAAGAGTAACAGCTTTACCTGATTGTCCCATTCCCTCCTCAATGAGGCTGTCCCCCTAGAGAAGTACCGTTTCTTGCTTGGTATTTTTCCTGTAGAGTCCAGCTTGATCCCTCGTCTCACCCAGCTCTCTGTCACTGCATAGAACTGCCCCCATGGGTTTCTTGAAACGCCCTTTAAAAAAATTAATTGGGGGCTCGTACAACGCTTATCACAAACCATACAGCCATCTGTTGTGTCAGGCACTTTTGTACATTTGTTGCCATCATCGTTCTCAAAACACTTTCTTTCTACTTGAGCCCTTGGTATCAGCTCCTCATTTTCCCCCTCCCTCCCCATTCCCCCCTCCCTCATGAACCCTTGATAATTTATAAATTATTATTTTGTCATGTCTTACACTGCCTGATGTCTCCCTTCACCCACTTTTCTATTGTCCTTCCCCCAGGGAGGAGATTATATGTAGATCCTTGAGATCGGTTCCCCCTTTTTACCCCACCTTCCCATCACCCTCCCAGTATCGCTACTCTCACCACTGGTCCTGAGGGGTTCATCTATCCTGGAGAAACTAACAAAGTCACATCTTTCTCCCGCAGAGCGACTGGTGGTTTCAAACTGCTGGCCTTGACATTGCCGTAACCACTATGTTACTAAAATATGTATTGTTGCTGAAATATGTATTGAATTGATAGTAATCAATTGAAAAATTAGTTGGTTATCTGGAAATTTGAAATCTTCCATCTGGTATCCATTATGCATCTGCCTTTTATTATCTTTAGCTTTTTTCTTCAGAGTATGCAAATGGGTTAATTCATCTTTTGCTTTTTGGGTTTTGTTTTGGATAAAGTCCATCACATGCAGTCTAGTTGAATAGTATTTCTTTTTAAATTCATAGAAGTTTTGAAGTGTGGGTGTGGCGCAGAGGATTTGGACTGGGCTGGGGGACTTGTGATGAACATCACCGCTTGGTTTGTGTCTGGAACAGATTCTGACCCTTGAGGCTGATTTCTTTGTGTCAACCATCCTGAAGCACTGCTTTCATGTTGATTCCGACTCTTGGCAGTCTTCCGTTATGATTTCTGCGACTATAAATCTTGATAGGAGCAGACGGCCTCAGCTTTTCTTCCACAGAATGCTGGTGCATTTGAACCACCAAGCTTACAGTTAGTGATCCTGTGTCTACCCAGGCCATCTTGAGGTGCACAGTACATTTCAGAGAAGACCGCACAACCTGCCCCCGGGCGCACCTGAGCCTTTTCTCGTGGTTATGCTGCCCAGTGCCGCACTTTCTCTGGTAGAGCAGCTGGTGGGTAACTGCCCACCTGCCGGTCCTCAACTGGAGGACACTGAGATGGCGGAAAGACTGCATTTGGAAAGTAAGAGCAAGGAGTTGGAGATGAGTGCTGTGCGGGGACTCTGACAATGCTGTCCCTGGAATGCTCCGGGGGTGTGTGCCTTCCAGCACGGTTTTGGTTGGGCAGGTGTAAGGCTTGGTTTTCTGGATTTCCTAGAGATTCTGCGAACGATCCAGTAGCTGTTTAACATTAACTATCTCTTTGGTTTCATTAGCTAGGTAGAATTGGTTGTAGATGTCTGCGACAATTCTGACAAGGTCAGTGCCAAGACCTGTTCCTGCTCAAGCACGTGGGAGAAGCCCTTGAGGAGAAGAGCAGTGGTCTGCCTCTACTCTGCTCCTGGGGAGAGGTGACCCCAAGCACGGAGAGAAGGAGCAGGCAGTCTATTGGCGTTGCCCCTGCCCATGGTCTGGTGAGCTCTGAAGCACAGGTAAGCCACCAGATTGCTGCTCAGCACCTAAGGCTCTTAAGGCTGCCTTTGCTGGTCCTTGTCCGAGAGTGTCCATTTGGTGATAACACGCAGCAGCCCCACCTACAGCAGAATGAAATACTGCCTGGTTCTGCACCGACCTCACCGGTGCTGCTGTTTGTGCCCTCTGTGTGTAACTCATCCAGGCTCTTTCTCTTTTTCCCTGACCCACTAGTTTGTCAGGCACGATGTCCGTCCTCCTTCGGGGCCTGGTCAGTTCTGATAACATGTCCAAAGAGCATGAGACGAAGTCCCACCCCCTTCATTCTAAGGACCATTCTGGCTGTACTTCTTCCAAGACAGCTCTGCTTGTTCTTTTGGCCATCCACGGTACTTTCAGTCTTCTTTGCCAGCACCGTGATTCAGCTGGCATCGGTTCCTGTTTGGCCTGCTGTCCTCATGGTCCAGCTTTCACACGTATGTGAGGCGATGGAAAAAGCTGTCGCTTGGGTGCAATGCGCCTTAGTCCTCCAATTCGCATCCTTGCTTTTCCACTCGTTTAGAGCTCTGTTGCAGCAGATCTGCCCAGTGCAGTACGCCACTTGCTTTCTCGACTGCTGCTTCCACGGGTGGCGATTGTGGATCCAAGTTTAGTGAGGGCTTTGACAACTTTAATCTTTTCTCTGTTTGTCTTCCTATTGCTTCTCGAGCCAGTTGAGGGTTTATTTTCCTTTATGTTCATTTGAAGGCTGTGTCTGATCTTCAGTAAATGACTGTGCCCTCTTCACCTCCAGCAAGCAGGAGGGTGTTGTATTATCTGCATTCCTCTCCATATTGCCCAGCATCTCAGCGTATTTGCTCAGCATTCAGAAGGAATATGACGACAGGCTACAGCCATAAGGCACACCTATACTGACTAAAGCACGCAGTCGCCCCCTGTTCTTTTCAAAGACGGCCTCAGCAGGAGCACAATTAAGTATGGGATTCCCATTCTTTGTAGTGTTAGTCATGATTTGTTAGGATCCGCACAGTCCAAAGCCTTGGCATAGACAAAAAGCACAGGCAAAGATCTCTCTGGTATTCTCTGCTCGCAGCCGAGATCCGTCTGGCATCCGCAATGCTGCTCATGTTCCACATCCTCTTCTGAGTCTGGCTGCCTGCGTTTCTGGCAGTTCTCGGGTGATGCACTGCTGCATTGATTCCGATGATCTTCAGCAAAAATTTAACGAGTGGTAGACGGTTTGATAAATCTTACGTTCAGTTGGATCATCCTTTTGGAATGGGCACAAGAATGAGATTCCTTCTGTTGGTTGTCCAGTTAGGTGTTTTCCAAATTTCCTGGCCTAGAAAAGTTTATATGTTCAGCATTACATCTGTTTATTGAACTGTTTGAATGGTTAATTACTTCTTTGCTCCCCGGGGTGGTGTCTGTATTAATATTACCTACGGAAGTATTGCTTTTTGGCTTTTTATGTGTGGAATATCTGATTATTTTGTTTAGCGGACAATTGTATCTGATAGTCCTACTGGTTTGTTTTTTTTAATCCACATTATTGGGATATAGGTTGCATATTATAGTTTGGTACCTATTTCAATGAATTCCAAGAAATATATATACTGGTATAATCACTGCTAGAGTTGAGATAGCAAGCATTTTCCTTACCCAAAGGAATTCCCTCCTGCCCCCTGTTTTTGGCTTCTAATACATGTCATTTTAGGCCTTTGCCTTGTCAGCTACTTGGTATTTTGTGGCTCCTGGGGAGATCAAAGTACAAAATGTTGTGATAAATATATGTATGTTTAATCTGAGCTAATCAATGCTAAGAAAAGCATCAGTACTATTTATAATGCCGATAATCAGTACTTTACCACATGACATTGCTCCGAGTTAGGTGCCTTGTTCTGTTGACAGGTTTTCTGGTGGGATGGCTCTTCCTGCTTTTCTTTTTTGAAAACATTTTTTATTAGGGACTCATGCAACTCTTATCACAATCCATACATACACATACGTCAATTGTATAAAGCACATCTGTACATTCTTTGCCCTCATCATTTTCAAAGCATTTGCTCTCCACTTAAGCCCTTTGCATCAGGTCCTCTTTTTTCCCCTCCCTCATCTTCCTGCTTTTCTATTCTCTTTTTTTAAAGATCATTTTATCGGGGGCTCTTAAAACAATTCATTCATCAATTGTGTCAAGCACATTTGTACATATGTTGCCATCATCATTTTCTAAACATTTTCTTTGTGTTTGAACCTTTGGTGTCAGCTTCTCTTTTTTCCCTTCTTCCCCGACTGTCCCATCCTCGTGAACTGTGGATAAATTGTGAAGTATTATTATTTTCATGTCTTACACCATCCACTGTCTCCCTTCTCCCACATTTCTGTTGTCCATCCCCTTTGGCGGGGGGTGGTTATACGTCGATCATTGTGATCGGTTCCCCCTTTTCTCTCCCTTCTTTCTCCACCTCCCCCCTACCCTCTTGGTATTTCTACTCCCATTTCTGTTCCGAGGGGGTTTGTCTGTCCTGGATTCTGTGTGTTGATGGCGCTTGTCTGTACCAGTGGACATGCTGTGGTCTAGCCGGATTTGTCCTGGTTCTGAGGGTGAGGAAGCCGGCTGTCCTGTGTCTGCCAAAGGTTTGCAGTGCCTGTTTGTTCCATGGATGCCGGGATGTCTTCCATCGCCTAGGGCAGCCATTCTCAACCTTTGGATGTCGAACGACCCTTTCACAGGGATTGCTCGATTCATAACAGTAGCAAAATGACAGTGATGAAGTAGCAACGAAAGTAATGTTATGGTGGGGGAGTCACCACCACATGAGGAACTGTATGAAAGGGTCGCGGCATCAGAAAGGTTGAGAACCACTGTCTTAGGGTCAGGAAAGGAGGCAGGAAAGCACAGCTGTTGGGTTGGGGCCCTCGGTCAGAATGCCTGGGCTCAAGCCCTGGAGCTGTGTGATCTGGGGTCAGTTACTGTACTTTCCTGTCCCCTCTGTGGGCTTCACAGTTCGTCCTCCGGGATAAAAGTACTCACTGCTGGGTGTGGAGTTGTTCAGTCAGCAGATGTTTGCTCAGCAATTACCCTGCAGCACAGCATGTTCCAGGTGCTGAGGTGAACAGAACACACACACATCTTGAAGTTTTTGTTCTAGTTTGGGGGAGAAGACAGCCAATAAACAAGCAAATCATGCAGCTTGTCAGCTACTAATATATTCTGAAGAGAAAATTATAGCAGAAGGCTGAGAGCACTTGCTACCCCTCTGTGGGGAGAGGAAGGAGTTGGAAACAGGCTGCTGTCATGTTCACAAGGGGGTTAGGTCGAGACTCCCCGAGTTTTTAAATTAGGACATGACAGGTGTGCGGGGGCATCCCAGGCAGCGCAGACACCAGGGGCTCCGAGGGGAGCAGGCCTGTGTTTGGGGAACAGCAAGGAGGCTGGTGCAGAGAAGGGCGCGGGCAGGGAGCAGGTGAGCAGGAACCAGGGAGAGCCCGCCGGCGCTTCCTCGACTCCCGTAAAGAGTTGCAGACTCGGACACCCACGGGGCCGGGACCCTGTCCGCAGGGCCCCTGTGAGTCAGGTGGACTGGATGGCAGGGAGGGGGTGCGAAGAGGCTCCGAGGGCAAGTGACGGGTGATCATGCTCACACACGGCGACGGATGTCCTCTGTGTCCGAGGCTTTTGCATGTTGAAATTGTCTAACTGGCCAACTTAAAGAAACAAACAAGCAAGCACCAAGCAAACTGGTTCCAAGAATGAAATGAGCTGAGACCAAGTGGTGAGAAAAGTGCTCGGTTCTTGTCGTGACTGACCAGTGTGCAGCGGCAGGCTCCTCGCGAGGCTCCCGCACAGCGCGGCCGTTTCTCAGGTCCTGCCGTTAACCAGGCGCAGCTGGGACTGCAGGCTGTAAGGAGTCAGGGACGATGCCTGCGGCCCGCGGGGATGCCCAGGTGGCTTGGGGATCAGAGTGCAAATCATTAAAATTAAACTTCAGGTGGGGTTTAGGCATTGTCCTGTGAGTTGAGCTTTGGAACAGTTTTACGATGAAGAAGGGAAAGTGGTTGGGCCCGTCCGGCCGTGTGGGTGGTTGGCTGGCCGGTGGTGGAAGAGCGTGGTGGGGACAGGCTGTTTGGGAGGCTGGAGTGAAGGGCAGGGTGAGTTGAGGAGGGTAGTGCCAGGGAGAGGCGATAGAAGGAGAGAGGGTGCCGCACAGGAGGAAGGAGGGGCCCAGGGCGAGCCCCGAATGTGCATGGTGCTCTAGGACCCAGCGTACCCAGGGCGCTGCCTGTCTGCTCTGCTGGTGCTCACAGCCAGCCTCGGAAGTCCGACGGGCGTTGCTGTTCACAGTGTGCAGATGAGCAGCTGAAGTGCAGAGGTTAAGCACCTGCCTCAAGGTCACACAGCTGTGCCTAGTGAATTGAGCTGCTCACTTCAAGCAGTCTGACTTCCCAGTCTGGGTGCCTTGTCGCTGCCAGTGGAATAACACTCAGTGTTTTGCTCGTGTTTCATTTAATCCTATGGTAACCCTGCAGTGGTTTTGGAATCTCATTTTTGTCGCCGGCCCATGAGTGATGACAGCAGAGACAGTTCATCTGATGATCCCCGATTTGCCTTTGCGGCTTTTCTCCGTGGAATGAGCCGCAGCAGGATTAGGTTTTCCGAAGCCTTCTCTGCCCGCTCTCCTTCCTGCCCGTTGGCTCACACCAACAGGAAGCATGTAAAGGTCCACTTCGATCAGGCCACTGAAGGATCGTAGCAAAGAAAAATAGGTCCATACTTCGCCTTGATGCACTAAAGAAAGGGTAGTTTTTAGTCTGCCTCTCATTTTAAATAGACACATGTACAAAATACTTGTTCTCTTTAAATAACAACATTCCCGACAAGCCTGAAAACTTACAATGTAATTGTACTATCTCATTCTCTCTCATGGCAGCCTGTGAAGTGGGTCCTCTTAACATGAGTGAGAGGAAGGATTTTGTTGTTGTTGTTGTTGTTTTCAACTACCAGGACATCAGTTGTCCTAGGTGGCTGGCTTGTTGGAGTTGGCACCAGCAGGTCCAAGCAGCGCGGGCTGGAGATGGGTCTAGGTGGCATGCCGCCTCCCGTGCGTGGCGGTTTCTTCTCCAGCCCTCTTTGATGGGTGAGAGTTCAGAGGGAACAGCCCACAGCTTCAGTGTGTGGCTTTCCAGGTCAGTGAAAACGCTGTGTCCCCTGCAGTGACCTGTTCCTCACGCTTAATCATTTCCCTCTCTGCCACTTGCCGATTTTTGGCTTTGGGGCTTTTATAAATAGCAAATATTTATTGGTGAGGCGAGCGATGTTAATACCTTCCTCACCGCCTCCTTTGGCTTTCCTTTCCTGGCCCTTCAGCTGTAATGTTTTCTCATCCCTGCTGTGCTGATGGCCTGCCTGTGCTCCAGGCGCTTCCAGGAGTCCGCAGGCAGGCAGGCTGGCTGGCTGCCAGCGGGTTGGAACTGAGTCAAGGGTGGGAAGCCGTGTGGATGTTCCGGTTGCACATTAGAGAATCATTTGGGGGCAGCTTGGACCCAGATGGATACCGCCACCCCCATTTGTCTTGAATGGACTTGGATGGGGCCCTGGCAGCAGCGATTCGTCCAGCTCCCTGGATGATTCGAACGCGAGCCACTGGGTTAGGGGACCACATGTAGACCCACGGGGGCCCGGGCGGCAGTAGACCTTACCCCATGGGGTTTTCAGAGCTGTCATCTCTGTGGCGGCAGAGTGCCCATCTTTCTCCTGTGGGGAGGCTGGTGGGTTCAGATTGCCCGGCATTTGGGTAGCAGCCAAGTGCCGTAACCACTGCACCACCATCACCTAGCTTCATTCGTCAGGTGGGGCTTGGGTTGTAGGTGGGAGGACTCATTGGGCAGGTCTCACACTCATGGCTGCTCACCATGTGACACAGTAGCCAGTGCTTAGGTAGTGTGCTTCCTGTGTGCACGCCAGGCACCGTTCTCAGCACATCGCTCCAGAGGCTCCGTTCACCCTGACAGCCTTCTCAAGGAGCTCCCCGCCACCTTGTGGTTAATGCACTCAGCTGCTCACTAAACGAAAGGTCAAGGGTTCAAACCCACCAGCTGCTGGGCAGGATGTGACAGCTTCCACAGTTAGACCAGGAAGTCCTGTGGGCAGGGCAGCTGCACTCGGTGCTGTAGGAATCGACTGAACAGCCGTGGACGGCACTGTCCCTAACCGGTAGCTCACACAAATCTTACTTCCAGCAGTGAGGGAGGGGCTTGTACAGAGCAGACCCACAGACCTACCTTGGGGGTTTTCTTGGTTGCGGCTTTGGGAAAACTCATTCCTTATTTCTGTGTTTCAGTAGTTTGGTCACATGAAGGCCTATGTCATTGATTGCTAGCTAGTGATTATCACTTGGTAGGCATAATGGATATAGATGATCTAAAATACTGCTTTTGTAGTTTGAACAAAAAAGTATAGTTCACTGTATGGTAAGTTATTTTGAGGCAGAATCTATTTTAATGCTAACTTTTTTACTTAAAATTGCCTTTTGGACTTTTAGGTCACACAGAGTATGTATGAAGGAGTTTCAGAAGTTTGTGGGAAATTTTCACTATCTTTCCATTCCATTCTTCCAGGAACTTTTTGAAGCCTCCTTCTCATATCTTCAAACTCATATACAAGGGGCTTCAAGGAAATCCATCGGAAAATGGACGGGAAAGATAGTGGAAGTTTTCTGTGAACCTAAAACGATGGGGATAAGAATGAAGAAATTGCTCTAACACTGATTGTGGTGAGGATGGTACAACTCTGCTAGTGTGATTGAACTATTGAATAGTGTGATATGTGAATTATATGCCAATACGGCTGTTGGAAAGGAAATTTTAAAAATGCTAGGTGGGGAGGGGAAGCCATTATTAAGTGCACATCTATGCACAGGGCTGTATTGAAAACTTGGAAAACTGCGAGAATACATTGATTGGCTGCCTAGAGTTTGGCTGATAATGAAATTACTTTATGAACCTTTATTCGCCAGCAGAATGCCGTGAAGTAGAATGAACGCTGGCTGGAATATGTTTTCCTTGCACCTTCCTATGTCTTCTAGGAAAGTTGACTGTTTGATTTTAGAATGAAGAGTTTTGGTTCCTTTTAAGTTTGTGAGCTTGGCTGCCGACAAGATTGGGAGGGAAGCACGGCTGCACTCTCCCTTTTTGGGAGTGGGAATGTAGCCCGGTATATTTTTTGCCTCTGTTGGAAGTGAGGTCAGAAGGAGGAAGAGTTTTGGATTAGGGATAAGAAGATACATTATTCCCAACCTGACCGTAAGATAGCTGACTACCCTGGGAAACCACTTCACCAGCTTGGGGGAAAGTTGGACCAAATGACATGAACCATCTCTCATCCCCTGCATGCATCCCCTGTGGTTTTCCCTGGTAGCTCCTTGACGTGTTACACAGATTGGGTTCTAAGGCCCACGTGTGCGGCGACAGTCACAGATACCGGTGGCAGCACTTGGGGAGCTCACTTCATCGGCGAGGTTTCTCTGAAATCCCGCGTGCCAGTTCTTTGCTCCAGCATTGGACTACATCGCCTGCTCTTCAACCGTTGCCAGTTGAAACAGCTGGCTTTCTGTTTCGGGACCATGTTTTACTAAAAAGACATATTTTACAATCTGTAACTCATCCAGTGCTTGAAGATGCACGCTGTGTGATTGACACGTGGAAGCTGAGACTGTCCCAAGGATTGGTGGCTTCAGGTTTCCTGCCTGGTTCTCAGGAAGTATGGGGTGGACAGTCACGGTAGGGTTGAAATGACCTTTCCTTTCTCGTCCTCTTCTTGCCCCTGGGGAATGACGTTGAACCTGTGTGAGGCAAACGTGGACTGGCTGCACCTCCACTGGCTCAGGATCTCCCTCTCCCCAGGTAGCGCCACTCCTTCCCTTCCGGCCCACCTCAGTGGCGTCCAGTCCATGCGTGCCCAGCCTCGCTGGCCCTGGAGTCATGTGCCACCCACGCCCGCACAGCTGACCGGCGTCATCGACGCCCACTTCTCGCCAATGTTTCACTGGGGCATGGCGAGGGAATTGGGGCTTCTGTCTGGGTGGGGAGCATTGCCCAAAGCTGTGACATGAATTGCCTTTCCAGTCTTGGACCATAATCGTGTTTGTGTTCAGGGGAGTTGCCATTGAGTAGAATTGGCATTGCGGAAGTGTTCTGTTTCTCCAGCACGTTGACATGCTCTCTGGTGACCCAATTGGAAATACGAGTCCGGAGGAGAGTAACCTCGGATACGATTCACAAGGCCTTCCTTTCCGGACCTTTGCTTTCTTTCTTTTTGAGCGTCCTCTCTGCCCTCTGCCGCTTCTCACTTTGAAATTCCCCCAACACAGCACATTTCATTCTGCGTTCATTCATAACTTGAGTACCGTATATACTCGTATAAACCGGGTTGTTCAGCACATTTTAAATGCAGTTTTTGTGGTAAAATTAGATGCCTCAGCTGATACTTGGGTCAGTTTATATTCAAGTATATACAGTATTTATTGAGCACTTACTGTGCACCTGGAAGACAGCAGTGGACAGACCAAGCCTGGCCTTCCTGGAGTCTACACTCTAATGGGAAAAGCAGACAGACAGATGACACGAAGTTCTGAAGAATGTCAAGAAGAAACTGAATAAAGCTAGGGGAGGTAACAGTGAGAATTTGTCCTGTTTTCTGGTCAGGTGAGTGACTCGGGTGTGAGGAGCTGATACTTAAATGAAAATCTGATGATGGACGAGAGCACGCTACTATTGGGAAATAGGGTTCAGGGTCAAGAGAATGACATATGCAAAGGCCCTGAGGCAAGTGTGCTGGGAGTGTTTGTGGAACCACAGAAAGGCCACTGTGGCCTAACGGCATGGGGAAGGGAGGTAGGAGAGGAGGGGAGAGGCTGACTGTTCAGGACTTTGAGTTCATGCTCTTGCTTTACCCCCAATGGCTCCCTTCCCTTCTGACTATAACTTCGGTGAGGTTGTAATTCCAGTTGTTTTTCTTCTAGTTAGCTAGCTGTCCCTCCATGTGCTGAATGATCTTGGCTCTTATTGATTGCTCTTGTCAGATCCATGTGTTTATACATAGTGCACATTTATGCCTGTCACCTCCCTTACACTGATGGGTCCTTTTGAATAGGTTCCCATGCTGCTTCAGTTTTGTACCGTTACACTAGGGATTGATAAGTGATGGCCCATGGGCCACAGCAGGTGTGTCTCCCAGTTTTTGTAAGGGAAGTTTTATTGGAACAAATCATAAGAGCAGAACAGTTGTAGTAGAGATTATATGACTTAGCCTAAAATACAAGAATAGTCGAGTATTGCTACAAACCACAGAAACTTGTCCAACAAAAATAGAAAAATATGCAGCTATGGGTTCCTCATATATCCTCCATCTAGGGCTTTACACTCTTCTGTCAGCAGTGTTCTATCCCTCTTCCCCATTTCCTGCAGTTAAACGACAGCAAACGATGCATTGCATTTGGTAAACCCGCAGCAGACCTCTTTAAAAAGCTCAAAGAGCAAGAATGTAGCTTGGAGAGGACTAAGGTGGGCCTGACCCAAGCCATGGTATTTTCAGTCGCCTCATATGCACGAGAAAGTTGGACATTGAGTAAGCAAGACTGAGAAAGCCCTTGAATTATAGTGCTGGGAAGAATATTGAAAGTACCATGGAATGGCAAAAGTACAGACAAATCTCTCTTGGAAGAAGTACAGCCGGCATGCTCCTTAGAAGTAAGGATGGTGAGACTAAATTTTATGTACTTTGGACCTATTATTGGGAGAGTCCAGTCCCTGGGAAAGAACATCTTCGCTTGTAAAAATAAGACAATGAAAAATTGGAAGTCCCTTGACAAGACCCATTGGCACAGTGGCTCTGTGGTAGTTGCAACTTTGCTTCCTTTGTACAAAATGTATCGAATGTGATGTATGATTTGGCATCCCCTAGAAACCAAATAGTGTTCTTTTTCAGTGCTCTTGAAAAACATGTTTGGGAAACAAAATGAAGTCTAATGGGGCAAGATTGAGACTGTGGGACAATAGATGGGGTTTCCTGATGAAATTCTCAATGGTCGGCCCCATCTGCCTTTAGAAGGATGAGTGGATGCACTGTTGTGATGGAAAATATTTCTTAGGCACTGTTTCCCTGGTCTTTTTCTCACCAATACACTTCTCCATTTTCTTAAAACATCTTCCTAATATGCCCCTATGACAGTTTTCAAGAACAAGTCAAGATTACCCCCTTTGGAATCCCCAAATACTGTCACCATAATTTTTGAGCTCATCTCTCTGCCTAGAATTGAACTGGGTAGCAGATTCCCTTGAGAGCAGGCGTAATTTAGGCAAACTGGAAATCAAGCCTACTGTACCTTTTTACGGAGCCCTTGTTAGCTCCTTATTTTAAAGGAGCACTACGTTGGGCTATGGGCTACTCAAGGTCAGCAGTTCAAAACCACCAGCTACTCCACAAGAGCAGACAAGCTTTCTACGAAGCCTGTAAAGAGTTAGTCTCAGAAACCTATACTGGCAGTTCTACCCTGTCCAGTTGGGCTGTTCTGGGTCAGGATCGGTCAGAGATGATGGTGAGTTAATTTTTTTGGTGGCTTTTAATACAAGAGTCTGCATGCGGCACAGGAGAGCCGGAGCCTATCCTTGCTTCTCTCTGGGGAGCATTTGTTCAGGGAATAAAGCTGAAGTCACCTAGCCTTTACCCTTAGGAAGTAGAATGTGAGCAGAAGGCGGTTTTTATGAATCAGTGTTTTCTTATTAAATATGCCCTCCGTGAAGCATTTGCTCTCTCCCTTTATGGCTCTGCCTTTAAGGGTGTGAGGTCTATTTTAGATTTCAGTCAGGTCTGTTATTTGCCCTGAGCGCTGAACAGATGAACTAAAAAATCCAACGTGTGTTAACCTTTTGAATTTATCTTTTGATACCTTTTCTGCTGTTTTCCCTGAATGTATGGCTCTTCCGTAGCTTCTCCTTCCTCTGTCGAAAGGAAAGACAATAATCATGTTAGTGGGTTTTCTCTCTTCTCCCTTTTTCGGTTAGGAGGGTGGAGGGAGCAGAGTGATGATTGGTTGTAGTAGAGCTTTGGATGTGGAGTTGGAGGCTGTTCGGAATGATTTGATTTGTAAAACGAAGCTCTTTATTCTTGTTGCCTAGTGACGTGAAACTTCACCCCTGTTACGGAATACCCCAGCACCTGTGTGTGAGGTGATTGGCAGCTGTCTTTAGGGACATCAGCCGGAGGGCTAGAGGTGCAGCCACGTCTTTGTAGGCGGTAGCCTACCGCTGTGTATCTCAGACTGTAGGCCTCAGTTATGGGGGGCTCCAATTTGGGGGCCTTTGCTGTGGGATTTGTGTTGGGGGTCAAAGTCAGTCATGCTGTGCCTCAGGCGTTGTAAGAGGTGTTGGACACCTTGCCTTCCTCCTAGCAGCACCGAGAATATCCTCTCATTATGAATTGTATCATTGTGGGAAGTCTGTATGAGGGGCTTCCTTCCCAAAATTAGTGGGAACATGAAATGAAAAGATAATGGAACTTGGCCCAAGCCCTGATCCAACACAACACCGGCCAGTTCAGTTTCTTTTTGTGTACATTTTTGGCACTAATTACATGATCTGTATCCATTGCCAGTTTTTCCTTTGCCATTAACAGATACTCAATGCTTTCTCAACAGTGACTCATCTCCCCTCCTCATTCTTGGTGATCAGTAATAAACTTTGGTTTCTGTACATTTGCCTATTTTTAATAGAAGTGGATCATACAGTGCTTGTTGTTTTGTGACTTCCTTCGCTCTGTTTCTCTGTGGTACATGCATTGGGTCTTTACGGCTGAGGAATAAAAACTGTCGTGTGTATAGATCACCTGTTTACTTCAGGGGTCCTCAAACTTTTTAAACTGGGCCAGTTCACTGTCCAGTTGTCTACAGACCATTGGAGGGCCGGACGATAGTTAAAAAAAAAAACAACCAACTATGAACAAATCCCTATGCACACTGCACATAACTTATTTTGAAGTAAAAAAAAAACGGGGCAAAACCACCTGGCGGGCTGGATAAATGTCCTCGGTGGGCCGCAGCTTGAGGACACCTGGTTTAGTTTAACTTCCTCTGTTGATGGGCCTTGGGTTGTTTCTCCCTCGTGGACATCCTGACCGTCGGTGAACATTGGTGTACAGGCATCTGTTGAAAACGCTTCATGCGATTGCTTGGGTGAATCCCTAGGGGTGCCTAAGGCGGGCAGTTGTGTGCGTCAGCTTTTGAGAACCCCTCCGCCCCCCCCCCCCCCCACTTCTCCACAGCAGCTGAACCATTCTGCCTTCTCGCCAGCAGTGGTGTGGGTTCCAGATGTTTCACATCCTCTTCGGCATTGTGGTATTTATTTGTTTGTTTGGCATACCTGCCTCCCTTTATTGTAGTCATCCTCTTCCAAAACAGCAAAACCAAACTCATTGTTCCTGAGTCATAGCAGCCCTGCAGGACTGGGCAGAACTACCTGTGTGGGTGTCGGAGATGGTAACTCCTACTGAGGGTAAAGTAATGTCTCATTGTGGTTTTGACTTGCATCTCCCCAGTGGCTAGTGATGTTGGAGTATTTGTCGCTCATTTGCATATCTTTGTTGGTAAAATGTCTATTGAAGTCCTTAGCCTGTTTTGTTTTGTGTTTTCACTTGTTTGTTCTCCCCTCCTCCCCTCTGCCTCCCCCTCCCCCTGTTAGTCCTTTGGACTAATGGTTTCTTTGAGTCTTGCGTTTTGTTTGCTCTTCTTTGTTCTACACAGACAGACACCAATACTTGAACCCTTAGGTGGCCACTCACAAGCTTTGAAGACCCCAATGGCTACTTACCAAAGTAGGATATAGAACATTGACTTAAAAAAAATCATTTTATTGGGGGCTCATACAGCTCTTATCACAATCCATACATGCATCCATCGTGTCAAGCACATGTGCACATATGTTGCCATCATTTTCAGAACATTTTCTTTCTGCTTGAGCCCTTGGTATCAGCTCCTCATAACCCCCCATGAACCCTTGATCATTTATAAATTTTTTTTCATGTCTTCCACTGACTGCTGTCTCACTTCACCCAATTTTCTCTTGTCCATCCCTCTGGGAGGGGTTTAAATATAGATCATTGTGATTGATTCCTCCTTTCTTTCCCTACCTTCCCCTCCTGGTATCTCTACTCTCGTTATTGGCCCTGAGGGCTTTATCTGTCTTGGATTCCCTGTGTTTCCAGCTCTTACCTGTACTGGTGTACATGCTCTGGTCTAGCCAGATTTGTAAGGTAGAATTGGGGTCATGATAGTGGGGGGAGGAAGCAGTAAAGAACTAGAGGAAGGTTGTATGTTTCATTGGTGCTATACTGCACCCTGTACTGGTTCATCTCTTCCTTGTGACCCTTCTGAAAGGGGATGTCCAGTTGTCTACAGGTGGGCTTTGGGTCTCCAGTCTGCACTAATTCTCATTGATATGATATTTTGTTCGGAGTCTTTGATGCCTGATACCTGATCTCATGGACACCTCATGATCACATAGGCTGGTGTGCTTCTTCCATGTGGGCTTTGTTGCTTCTTAGCTAGGTGGCCACTTGTTTATCTTCAAGACTGTAAGACCCAGGCACTGTTAAATTTTGATAGCCGGGCACCATCAGCTTTCTTCACATTTGCTTATGCACCCATTTTGTCTTCAGCGATCTTGTCAGGGAAGATGAGCACCACAAAATGCTGGGTTATTAGAACATCGAGGGAGTACTTGAGTAGAGGCTCAATGTCCGTCTGCTGCCTTAATAATTAACAAATAAATATATGTACATAGATCTAATTCCCTATCATTATATATAAGTAGATTTACTTATGTACATGCCTGTATTTACACCTCTATAAATGTCCTTTGCCTCCTACTTCTTTCCTTTATTTACTTTAACTTTCCTCTTGTCCCGCTATCATTTTCGGCCTTCATGGGTGGTTTCAGTAATTCCTCTTGGCTACATTGCCCTTGACCATGCATCCCATGCCCTCCTCGCCATCAATTTTAGATCACTTGTTGCCCCTGGGTTTGTTGACAACCCCTTTCACTCATCTCTTGTGTCATCCCCCCCCAACTATCGGTCCCATTGTTTTCTCCTCTGGATTGTTTATCCAGCCTATCTTATCTAGATAGACATGCAGAGACAAAAATAAGCACAAAAGGAAGACAGAGAAAAACAAAGCAAAAAACCAAAACAACGAAAACCAATGACAAAAAAGGAAAAGCTTACAAAAAGTTCCAGGTTTGTTTGTTGACTGTTATGAGTATGTTTTCTGGTTGAATCTGATGGGGTGCTATGACCTGGCCCCAAAGTCTATTTTTGGTATTCCCCAGGGACTGCATTGCTTTGCTCCCCTTGCTGTTCTCTTACACGCCCTTAGTGTTGGACTGTGTTAGGCCTTTTGACCTAGATGTGCCCAAAGACACATCTTAAACCCTCAAGCCTGGTAACTCAGCCCTTCAAGGTATTTGGTCTGGGCTGAGAAGTTAGCTTAACTTTTCCCTCTGCATGTTCCACTGTATACCTGAATACATTTACAGCACACATTAAAATGTATATGGGAATGTCCTCTGCCATACCTGTGTTGTACTCCCTCATACCTTCCCACACCTGTTCAGTTGACCCATGTGCCTCTGTGTCCATTTGTAACGATGGTTATTACTGTTCCTGCAAGTGTGTGTGTGTGTGTGTTTATCCACATATATAATAATATATAATAACATGCTGACGTGTTTTGATTTTCATTTCTCAAAGATCTTGAGCATTTCCTTGTTTGTATGTTGGTGACCTGAATGTCTCCTTTGATCAAGTATTCATGTCTTCTGCCCACTTAAAAAAATAAAATTACATACCAGGATGGAAGGGGGTGCTAAAGGGGGGAAACCGGTCTCGGGGGTCTACATATAACCTCCTCTCTGGGGGAATGGACAACAGGAAAGTGGGTGAAGGGAGACGCCAGGCAGTGTAAGATAAGATAAAATAATAATTTATAAATTATTAAGGGTTCGTGAGGGAGGGGGAGCGGGAAAGGAGGGGGAAGGGAAAAAGGAAAATGAGCTGAATCCAGGAACCCAAGTGGCATGCAAATTTTGAGAATGATGAGGGCAATGAATGTATAAGGGTGCTTTACTCAATTGATGTATATACGAATTGTGATAAGTTGTATGAGCCCCAATAAAATGATCTTAATAAATGAATAAAGAGGGCTAAAAGATAAATAAATAAATGACGTGTCTTCTTATTGTTGAGGTATTGGCATTTTCTGTGATTTTAGAGATTGCCACATGCCTCCTTCCTATAGTATTTCCCCCTAAATCCAGGTTCACTTTGTACTCTTACAGAGACCATTTGATGTCCAGTTTTTGATTGGTTAGTGGTTCTTAGCCTTATCGATAACGGGAATTTAGGATAAGTAATTGATAGGGGGTTTCAAAAAGTTTGAGGAAAATGGAATATTTGCCAGTAACTTTTGAAGGCCCTTGAAGATCTCAAATTCCAAGCACAGCTGAATTTGTGGTCTTTTGTAAGGAACTGTGTGGATGCATTCGAACAAAGCGTATGTGTGTGGGAGGGGGGGGCTAGATGATGAGAGAAAATATATGGCATGGCCAAAAAAGCTTGGAAGGACTGCTGCTGCCCAGTTCGTGGAAGTCCTGGAATTCTGAACTTGAGAACATCTTGTGTTTCCCAGTTTCTCGACTTCCTATTCAGATAAAGAAGGGGGAAGGAGTTGGCTATTTTGATTTGTTTGGATTCTCTTATGGGAATTTTGACAGTTGAAATAGCAGGGTGGTGACAAGGCAAAAGCCTAGCATGGGGTCAGAGGACTTCATTGCTTGGATGGCCTTTGGCAGGTTCCCTTAGATTTCTTGCCTTCTGTGTGCCTTTGGTGGGGGAAAAAGGACCTAGTTTCCCTCCTCTGTGAAAAAAGAACCTGACTTTTCTTTGTTTTGATTTTGGGGGTTGGGGTAGGCAGGCTTAAGAATTTAAGCTCCCCATAACCCCTTGGGGGTTCGAAATGGGCAGTCTCTTCCAGCTCAGAGACCCCTTTCCATGTGTGTTCATCTGCCTCCCTTGCTTTTCTGTGCAGTTGCACAAGATGAATAAGCCAGGTTCTCTGACACGTTATTAAGCCATTTATTTACCTTCAGCATGGCTGAACCATTCAGATGCCAAATAGTATCATGTGCCTTTACTTGATTTGGGACCCATGCAGAGCCTAAGGCCTTGCTCTGGTTCAACCCCAGACCCTGGTTCTTTGGACCATTCTTGGTGCGTGGGACTACTGCCATGTAGTGCGCATGCACGTGTGTGTGTGTGTGTGTGTGTGTGTGTGTGAGAGAGAGAGAGAGAGAGAGCGAGAGAGAGAGAATATGTCTAGGGCTGTATTCCCTGCTGGCCCCTCAGCCGGGAAGGCCTTCCCGGAAGTGGATTCCTAACATGTTTAGCAGTAAAAGTAAAGCTTGGATAAATTCTGGAGGGACGCTCGCTTGTTTCACTAGTCGAGGTAGCAATCCAGCCAAGCCGGTTCAGTTCTAGCACAGACAACTTCCAGTGTAGTACCTGCTCTGTGGTTCTGATGGGTGCCCCAAACTGAACACCGAAGGGTGACTTTTCACCCAGCAGAATAGCATAACTTGGAAACTTATAGTAATGAGTTTTCAATTTAAGGTGACATTGAGACTCAACCTTTTGACCAGGAAAGCACAAGAGTCTAATGTAAATTCTAATTTTACAATAATTCTATTGATGCCTCGTCAAATATGAAAGTATTCATATGCTTTTAAGATGTTTATGGGAGAATTCCATTATTTTTTCATTGCTGAACTTGTTGAAGCCCTCTCATAGTGTTTGCAGAGCCTATGTGTACACAAGTTCAGTGGGCTCTGGGCATCTTGGGGGATAGGTTCCAGAACCCAGTGGACTGAAAAGTTCAGGATGCTCAAGTCCCTTAGACTTGTGTGATTCAGGCGTCTCCTCCTCCACACATGCAAGTCAGCTGTAGAGGATTTTGCTCTGATATATCCCTGGCCCCCATCATATTTTGAACCTTTGAATGTGGGACTCAGAGTTCCCTGAAATAAAGACCATTGCCATCCAGACCATGCTGACCCACAGGAAGGCTATGGGACAGGGTAGAGCTGCCCCTGGGGTTTCGGAGAGGGTAACTTTTACAGGAGTACAAAGCCTCGTTTTTCTCCCAAGGAGGGACTGGTGGGTCCAACTGCTGACCTTGCAGTTGGCAGCCCCATGCACAACCACTACACGACCAGGGCTGCTGCCTTCACTGAAGGCTGACTGCAGTTCATGTGTGCGAAATGAGAGATTCAGAAGACTCCCGGTTTAACAAAGCTTTACATTTTGGGATCCTAATGTGGAACAATGTAATTAATTGTGTGTGTGAGTTAGTGTGCTGTTCTGAAAGCACTGGAGCTGATAACTGGATACATTCTTTGACCTGGCTGCATCTGTAGGCCCCTAGTACAGGTGTCTGTTGGGTGCTGTGTACCTCTGCAGACTGTCTCACCGAGCTCTAGCCCATCAGACTGGGTGGGAGCAGGCAAGATTGTCTTTGAGTCATCTGTTATTGGGAGGTTGAGGAACTTAACATTATATAGCTGCTGCTTCTTATTATATAATTGTATTGTAGGTAATGATGATCCATGGTTGATTGCCACGCACCCCCCATCCCCCAAATCTTCTTTCCAGATGCTTTCTTACTGTACCAGTAGCTGCCAGAAGAGGAGCCCTGGTGGTGTGGTGGGTTGGTTACAAGTTGGGCTGCTCACTACAAGGTCAGCAGTTCTAGACCACCCGCTGCTTCTGGGAGAACAATGGGCTGTCTGCTCCCATAAAGAGTTACAGTCTTGGAGACCCGCCTTCCCTGTAGGGTTGCTGGCAGTCAGAGAGGACTCCGGGGCAGTGTGCTAGTTTGGGCTTTTGGAAACTATGGGGCAGGAAAGGAAAAGTGATCACGTGCTAAGTCAGGAAATCTGTTTTATGTTTGTCTGGTTTGTTTAATTTGCTTATAGTATCAATATTTTTCTAATCCATTCTTGCTTTACAGCTAGTGCAAGATTTTTGATTTTGGCTTTCCCTTAGAATTCATATGACAATTTCGTGAACCTTGACATTTGGTTTGGTATGTACCTTTGTAGACTTTATTTCTAGGTGATGCGTCATTTGTGGCTTTTTTTCCCATGTAGTAAGTGTCAAATTAACTGAGATAGCGTCCACTTGATTTAAAATGTCAGTTCAAAGCTTCTCTTTGGAGCTTTCTTTCCATTTAGAGTATCTTTCCAGTGTGGGAAAGAAATGACACTGTCTGTCCCCCTTTTTTTTTCTTGGAAAGACTTTCAACTGAACTCTCATCTCTCAACGCTGGCAAATATTCACAAGATCTACCACACCCTGAATAAGCTAGTAAGTTGATCTTTTAAAGACAAAACTACCAATTGTTTAAAGTTGTTTTCTGTAAGTGCGTGTGACAGAAACTTAGATTTGGGGTATTGCCTGTTTATGAAAACACTTGCATTTTGAACGTGCTGTGTGGGCTGTGATGTTTTGGTAATAATGAACATGTTTCTTGCAGAATCTAACAGAAGACATTGGCCAAGACGATCGCCAAACAGGTACTTTTAGATGCTAAGATTTTTTTTTAATAGCGGTGACATAAAATTGCCCGTTTTACAGTGAATAAGTCAGTGGTGTGTACTGTATCGATAGTGTTCTGAGGCTGCTACCTCGCCCCAGCACCGATCAAACCCTGGTGGATCGTTATGAAGGGCAGACACCAGCCAAGGCTGCTCCACTTTGCCACCCGCCACCCACTGGATGGTTACAGGTGGTGGTTTGGGGGCGGAGGGTCCTCGGGTCAGTGGAGGCTGCCATGCCCCATCCAGCTCCTCCTCAGCTGGAGGTCCGCCTGGAAGCTCTGGTTTCTGACAGGCCATGTCAGTGCCGTGAAAGGGGGCTGGGAGGGTTTGCCCCAGAGCTTCCAGAGACAGGTTTCTCAGCTCCAGCATCTCCAGTGTGCACCAAAAAGGAGTGAGTGATGCGATGCAAGTTGAAAGGTATTTCAGAAGGGTTTGTTGAACTGAGCCAAACAGACGAAAACAGATGTGACAGGTGTGTGTGTGTGTGTGTGTGTGTGTGTGTGTGTGTGTGTGTGAGAGAGAGAGAGAGAGAGAAGCTTGAGGTTTTATAGATGGGAAAGTAGAAGCCTGCTTATTGTAAATTTATCTCTCTCTCTGTGGTTCTCAAATAACCCTCTGGGGAGGGCATTTTAAAAACGTGTGTGCCCCATCCCTAGAGTATCAGATTCTGTGGATTCAGGGCGGGGCCCCAGAGTTTGCATTCTTACCCGGCTCCCAGGAGGTGCCCAAGGAAGCTGGGGGCGGGCAGGCCGCACAGGCACCACTGCTCCACACTGTATCATGACGTTCAGAAACTTGTATTTGATATGTAGCTGCTAAAACTGCCAGCAAACATTATTAACATACGTTGCATCTCTTTTGAAAATGACAGCAGTCGTGGATGAACGCATGCTTGCTGGAGAGAGTGTTGCCTAGCACCAAAGTCCCTGGCGTGAGAAGAAACGGTTCTTTGCCACAACGCAGTCGCCCACAGCCGCTGGTGGACGTGTGTGTGTGTGTGTGTGTGTGTGTGTGTGTTAGTTAGTTAAGCAGGGTTTGGGCGGTGCTGGTGGTTTTGAACCGAATGTGACATCCCTGGGGCTGTGCTGTGTGTCTGCTACTGAATCTTTCTCTCTTCGTTTTCTGCATTGTGGAGACAGACAGGTGCCCCTCCAGGCTGGTTGAGAGCCAGTGAGAATTGATGTTGGTAGGTGCCTTGGCGTGAATTCGGACGCCCAGCAACCCTGCTGACAACAGACGCTCTGCTAAACCCTGTCGGGTCCTGGGCCACTGACCTTGTGAATTAGGCACAAGAATCAGATGGAGATTGAAGTAACTATTTTGTTGGAAAAATAGGCCTACGTGTGTAGCATGCTGTTTTAGTAATTCTGAATTAGATGGCCTGACACCCAGTGGCCGCCACAGCCAGGTAAACACAGGCCTGCATCTGCCATCCTTTCTCGCTTTCTGCCTGGGTCACTGCCTTGGCCTTGAGCCCTCTGGTGTGCCTGGCAGACTGAAGGGGCTCAGGAGGGGAGGGGGGTGCCTGACTCACCGGAACTTTTCATGGTAGTTAAAAAGAATTTGTGTAACGATTCTAAAAGCGGTGAAAGGACGTGTTTTTTTTCTTCTCACTATTATTTAAAGTATCAAAAAGGTAGAAAACAAACCGTGAAGGCCACTGCCCCATGTGATCATCTCCAGTCTCAGCCCCGGTTCTACTCCACGTGCGCGCTCCGGAGGTCGGGCTCACGTTGCATAGAATTGTGTCCTGAGGGTGGTCATGGCAGCGGTCATGATTCTATTTTCCCCACATACAAGCATGCACTTACTTGGATGTCACGCAGTCCATCTTGGAGAGCTTGTTGTGGCGCAATAATAAGGACTTGGCTTTTCCTCTGTCATGGCTGCCTGGGTTTCCGTGGGCTCCAACATGGAAACGATTGTGCGGTTGGCGCAAGGCCTGGCTGCAGTTCCCTCTGTGATACACAGCGTCCCTGTGGGTCGGATCTGACTTCAGGGCACCTAACGACAATGACAACAACAACAGCACCATGCTTTTCTGATCCATGGCTGCGCATGTCTCCAGCCTTCACTGGTGATGTGAGATGTGTTTAAGTCACGATGATGTCCATGTCAGTGTGTTTAACTTCTAGCTACAGTAGCCAGTAATGCTGAGTGGACCTCGACTTCCATAAAGACCACAGCCTTGGCCAGCCTGGAGGGCAGGGAGTCCCCTCTGTGGGGTCGGGCTGCCGTGGGCGGGAGTGGACTCAACATTGGTCCCGGGCGATGACGCAGAAACAAACATTTCAGGGCCAGCTTGAACAGTTAAACCGTTTTTCTCTTTTCTGGAAGAGCACGTTGGTGCACCTGGGAACCGGAGTCCTGTTGACTCTCACACATGCTTCTGTGTGTGTGTAAGGCCCTAGGGTGTCTTTGCCAGCTGTGAATGCCATCAGCCCCATGGCCCTGCGTGGACTCTGCCTTCTGACTGCCTGCGCCCACCACGTGTGACAGAGTGGAACTGGGTCCTAAGAGTTTTCGGGAGGGAATTTGCAGAGAGAGATAGCCAGACCTTCAAGACTCCTCTTTGTCTGGGAGCCAAGCCTTGTTGGCCATTTGCACCACCCAGGAGAACTCTGCATTCCTGGCCTTGGAGTTGATTTTGAATTTCTGATTTAAATGAGTTTGTTGCTGTAGCAATCTCACATCCAGATGTGGAGCCTGACATGTGGGTGTTAATGACTGTTATAAAGGGACCATGAGAGCAAAGAGTTTACTTGGCCTCATGCCTCTTCTTTGGCCATTGAGACAGCTGGTGTTCGGTGTAGGAAGTGCTGGCAGGTGCCCACTGGCCATTAACGATGGTGACTTCTTAGTAACAATTCCCCATCTGCTTGTCACACCCTCTTTCAGTGACTATATCTAACTGGAGTCCTTTGATGTAAAATCGACGATATTTGGCAATCTTCTGAGAGCGTAATTACTACAATGCATCTTTATCTCTTGGCCCAGCAATAGTCTGAGAGGATTGGAAGAATGATACCACATGGTGCAGGCACACCAAGCGCACAGAGGCTGTGTGTCTGCGCTTTTCCGCCCGTAACACTTGCCTTTGGTGCACCCAGCCTTCCTCCTTCAGAAAGGGGAGGAGAATATGAATTTATTTTGGTTTTTTTAATACCAGATAGACTATATTTTAAAGAGCCGATCAGAGTGACAAGAATCGATAGATTCTCAAGTGACTATTATTTAGAATGGAAGGGAAGTTTTTCTGACTTAAATAGTAGAATTACAGTTGTACACTTGGAAAATAATTCACTCAAATATGCAAATAGTTTAATGATCTGTTGAAGAAAACAAATGAAATTTGTTTTCAGTCCTGGGATATCTTAAAAATGTAACTATTACTTAGTAACAACGTACTATATCTTTGTGACATCGTGCAGTGAAGATGTAAGGCAAACTGCCGTGCTCGGTGGTTGCACGGTTTGGGGAGGGCTAGAAACTGGCCATACCGGGTGGCAGGTCTTTAGGAAGTGACTGTTGACAAGGCCCTCTACTATATAGGCCAGCGGGCAGAGGGCACGTACTTGACCTCGGTTATTAACAAGTGCTTGTTTAATTTGCTATCCACACAGCAGGCTGGATCAACAGTAAAGGGCTGTTGATCTGATCAGGTGAACTGCAGTAGCCTTTTACATGGGTTTTTCTGGAGCAAGTACCGGGTTAGACTTTGTCGAAAAGTGCTGGCAGCGCACTGAGCATTTCTAATTGTTTAGTGTGGGCGGGAACGGCTGTATTTATTAGCTATCTGATTTGTTTGAGACTACAGTTTATAGAATATTTAATTTGCTCTCTTTAATCACTGCTTACAGCCCAGAAGACACAAGCCTGGGCCCATATCATAGCCCTTGCCAAGAAGACCCAGGGTTTGTGGGGCTGTTCTAAGGGCCACGTCAGCGTTCAGAATGACTTTACTGTTCCTGATGGAAGAACTGGCTTCAGATGCATCTGACATAGACGTCCTGAGACGAGTCACCAGAGCAGCAGCCAGATTCTGTGCAGGGAAATGATTATTGTTAATATAATCAGGCTCTTCCTCTTGTTTGTATCCCCACAAGACATTGCTGAGGAGATTTGGGATGGGTCTCTGAAGCCTTTTCAACACTGCTTTGTCTTGGCTGATAGCAAAGAAGGAGAACACGCAGCGCTGGTCACTTCTGGAACCTCTGGGTCCCTTAACTTCCTGAGGGAGGTGCTTTAACTTGTGAAATATTTCTTGAGTCCCGACTGTCGGGTTGACTTGGCCAGTTGGCTTTCCCAGCAGTCGAATTGGAGCCGTAGTGGAACTTTAAGACTTGCAAAGGTCAATGAGACTGTTACGAAAGTGCCTTGCAGTTATTATTAATGTGTTTAAAATGTGTTGCCGCCACAGAGTGTCATACTGTTTTCATCTGAGCAGGTACTCCTACTAAAGGGTTGCGATAATTCACCCTCTGAAGCTGGTGACTGTTCCATCACGTGGTTGATATTGTTTGTGTGTTAATTTCTTTCTCTCTTAGATGGCAGTTTACACGAGTTCGATTGAATGATAGAAATTTTGATTCACTGAAGTCAAAACTTAATGATACAAATAAAAATGTAAGATGTATTTAGATCATTTTAAAAAGCAAACACTTAGAATATTTGCGTTTTGTTTGTTTGAAAGCCTACTTGTCAAAAAACCTAGGTGTTTGTCTTACTGGCAAGTAGAAACAAAACTGTGAAGTGAGGGCCTATCATTTAGCCTCTTAAGTGTTCCATTTTTAAGTCAAAGCTTGCCTCTTTATCAGAACTTGATTTACATGTGCAAGGAGTACAGCCATTTGACAACTAGTTTTCGAGCATCTCCGTGTGGGGTTCTGTGCTGTTGTTAGGTGCCAGCCGGTGGGCTCCGACTCATAGCAGCCCTGCGCAACAGAACAAAGCACCGCCTGGTTCAATGCCAACCCCCTCCCCCATTGTTGCTGTGTCTGAGCTCTCTGCTGCAGCGATTGTGCACTCTGGTTCCTGTAGGGTTGTCTGCTTTGTCTGTGGCCTTCTACTTTACCAAGTTGTCCTCCAGATTCCCTACTAGCTACTGACCATGCACAGAGGAAGGTCTCTAGGTGACTCACCTGGATGGCTGACCTCAAGGTTGGCAGTTTGAATCCACCCAGCTGTGCTGTGGAAGAAATGCCTGGTGGTCTGCTTCTGTAAAGATTGCAGCCAGCGCAGACTGATGATGCAGTCCTCCTCACGAACCCTCAGAGAGGATCCTCACAAGTTGACGTCTACTCGGCACGAGAGGAGGAAGGGGTTACCTGTTTGTATGCACAGATGGGCCACACAGGGCCCTGCCTGTGAAGGGGCACCTTTGTGCGCCCGTGTGAAGAGGCCCTGGCTGCTGCTCTGCCTCAGTGAGGCTCCCAGGAGCTGGGTTGGTGGGCCACATTTGTTGAGCTGCCTGCAGTCCCTCCTTTATGGGTTTGGTAGATTGGCATTTTAAGTAAATGCGTTTCTCTGCATTAAGGCATTGCTTTTTCCGCAGCCTAAAATCTTTTCCTACTATCCTGCCCGTCCGGTGGCGGTAGCATTCTTTCAGGGTGAAAGATTTCTAGAGGAAAACCAGGTTTGGGCGCATCTGCTTTGTCCTTGGGGGTTGAGCTTTATCTATGCCCTCCCTCCCCACTTGCTTCCCTCGAACCCCAAATTCCTGCTTGTTCCCCGCACCTCTCTGCGTTGCATCAGGAGATCAGGTGGCGGCCTTCAGGGGTTCCCCCCCTCCCTCCCTCTCCCCACTCCATGTGCAGAACATGCTGTATCTGAAGGAGAGGAACAGGGGCTCCCTGCACTCGGAGCCATCCCTCCCTAATGCAGACACAGGGAAGAAGAAGCGCTGTTGCAAAGGAATTCTCAGCTTCTCTGGCTGCCAAGTGGGAGGCTGAGGGAAAATGGTTTCCGTAGGACACAGAATGGGGTCATTAACAGAGAAGGCACAGCCCTCAGGAAGGAGCAAAAGCCATGGAATCCGAGGACCATTGTCCTGGGTTTCCTCATTCTGAGTACACACACACACACACACACACACTCTCTCTCTCTCTCTCTCTCTCTCTCTCTTTTCCGTTTCAAATTTGATTGGCGTGAGTGTCCTGGAGGCGTCGCCTGCTTGGGAGTTTCTATGTCAAGGTCGTATTTGGTTCATATAACAGAAAAACTCAAATAGCTTGATATTTCTTGTTCCAAGTTCAAAGCGTAAGTGACAGAAGATCGCTGCAGGCCTGAGCTCCCCACTGGGCGTGGCTGAAGAGGTCCAGGCTGAGGTGGTTGAACACCGTGTTCAACCACCTCAGCCACTTCAGAGGCAGCAACCAGAGGAGGGGCAGTAGAAGACTCATGGGGCCTCCTCCCTCTTAAAACGGGGAGACCTAGAAGTATCTCAGAACTCCTCCTTCCCTTCTAAACCCGACCTGTTGCACGCAGGTTGATTCTGATCCTTGGTGGCACTGGCCTGCTCCACAGACCTTCTGGGCTGTCACATTTTAGGGGCCGGTGGACCGCGCTACTCTTCTGCATCTCCTCTGGGTGGGTCTGGCCCACCCACACTTGGGTTAGTGGTTGAGCACAGCCATTTATGTTTCTGCTGAAATCCTTTTGGCTAGAACTTCCGTTACATGGCCCGTGAGCCGGAGATGGCCTCTTCCGAGTGGAAAGCAGCACACACGTGGAAAAGCTGGGGTCTGGGTTGCACGGAAGAAACCTGCAGTTGCTGCCAGAGAGCCTGCCCTTCAGTATGGGGCCCGCGGAGCGCATGGGAGGGTGTGGGCTTGCTAGGGCCAGCAAGGGTGTCATGCCCTACAGGTATCGTGCCCTGGCCCTGTTGGCCTGGTCTGGGTTCGGAGGGAGTGAGCATTCACTCCAGGGCTGAGGATGAACACAAGGTAACAGAGGGGTGGGGTGGGGTGCATGCCCTTTCCTGAGACTCCTCACGGGGAGTACCCCAAGACTGCTGTCTTCCTGGAAACTCAGGCTCAGAGTTCACTTCATACAGTATGGCCAGCGGGTGGGGTCTCTTGTCAGCACTACACGTTTGTCTGCCATCACACTGCACCTTGGGGCCATCAAGAGGCCTTGCCTGCACAGTAGGACAGGTGTGTGAAATTGACGTACGTGTGTGCGCGCGTGTGTGTATAAAAGAGCCTGGAGATAAGGAGGATCGGGCGCCAAGCTGAAGCCTGATGTTGGCTGAAAAATAACTGCAGCTGCCCTGGAGTCGGTTTTAGTGCGGGCAGTGCCAGTGTGTCAGAGTGGAATTACGCTGTGTGGGTTTTTTATGGCTGATTTTTCAAAAGTAGGACAGCAGGCCTTCTCCCAGGGCACCCCTGGTGGACACAACTGCCAGTCGTTCAGCTAGCCGCCGAGTGGTTAACCTGTTTGCATCCCTGTACCCAAGACCAACTCACTATCGTTAAGTCGATTCCAACTCAGTGCCGTGGGTTTGGTGTTGGGCTGCTATCCAACTTCAAGATGAGCAGTTCAAAACCTCCAGAGAAAGATGAGGCTTTCTACTCCCATAAAGAGTGACAGCCTCAGAAACCCACAGGGGCTCTTGTACTCTGTCCGATAGGATCACTGAGTTGTAGCCCCGTATCCCTGATTAGTAACAGAGAGGGTGACAGCTCCCCCCTTCTCTTTAGAACTGGTTTCTTGAGTGGGCCGGCCAGGTTCACTATGTCCACTGCTGCCTCACCTCAGGTCCCCTGCCCAACACACACACACACACACACACACACACCACCCCCCTCCCCCCCCCCCGCCCCGCTTGGTGGGCACTGCAGCTCGGAGCTAAGGCCAGGCTGCTTTCACTCCTCACCCTGGATGGCCTTTGCACATCGCTTGCTGCACTTGACCTATCTCGCCTCCCAGCATTCTCCTCCTCACTTCTAGGACATCAGATGCCCCGGATGTTCTCCTTTCTCGTGTCTACCTTCGCCCCCCAGTCCCTGCCTTTTGATTGTTGATGGTGCACAGGCCTGTCCCTAGGCTTTGGCTGCTTAGTCGAGGTGCTTGCTCTGGGCTGCATCAGTCTGCTCTTCGTGCTTCAGTGTGGCAATGCCTGCGTCAGAGGGTACCGGGCCAGGAGGTCAGGTGTGTGTGCTGCCGTGAGGCCCTGGAAACACGTGCCTGTGCTGCACCGACATCTCAAGGTAGAGCCTGGCAACGCTGCACTGCTGGATGGATTGGGTTCCTTTTCCTCCTAGCGGTTCTGAGCAGTAGATAGTACTGTTCTCATTCATTCTTCAAGTGGGGAGTCGGGGACGACAAAGTTGGCCAGGGACTGGCCAGACCTGTGTGAGATGAGCTAGAACTCGGGCCCCTTCACCCTTGCACGCCTTTCAGGGGAGGCTCACTGCGAGGCCAAGGCTACCACTACCTACCTCCTCTGAGACCCTGGAAGTCACTCAAAGGCCTAAGTGTCAGGTTGTCTCTTCTGCCAAATAGGATCCTAGGAACCAGTGACTGATTGGATCACACTTACCATCAGATGGGGCACGTCGATGCCTCTCGGCAGGTTAGAGAATGCCCACGCGAGACAATGTGGCTCCTTCTCCCACCCCTCTGCCTCCCTTCTCCTCATTTTCTTTGGAAAAGGCAGCGATGATCGTGCCTTTTCCCACAGGCTTGTGTGAAGTTAAGGAATACTGGCAAGGGTTCAGAACCAGCCTGGCTCGTGACAGCATATCATAAAAGGTGGTCAAATGATCGTGACCGAAAGCAGCGGAATCTTCCTTAAGTAGCCAAGCAAGACACATCTTAAAAACTGAAGCATACTCACTGCAATTGAATCGATGCTGAGACTCACAGTGACCCATCAGGAAGAGGTGCCTCTGTGAGTTTCTGACACTGATTCTTTAGGGGAGTAGAAAGTCTCATCTTTCTCCTGCTGAGCGGCTGGTGGCTTAGAACTTGGCAGTTAGCAGCCCGATGTGGACATTTTGTTCAAGGTCACGTCAGACTTCTTTTCCCCAAAGAATCCCAATACTGTTTCTTTATGGTTTGCTCCTCCTTGAAGTTGAAGAGCGCTAGGACTGTGCACTTGTCCTCTGGATTCCAGGTTGCTGGCTTAGCCGGCCCCTGGCAGGAGTGCAGGAATGGCATCCCGGGGAGTTCCTGGGGAAGGGACATTGTTGCATAAGAGAAGCTGAGTGTATATTGGGAGAGAAAAGTGAACTTCTGGGTGAGTTTGAGGAGAGTGTCTGGGCTGCGTGCTGGCAAGGGTTAGGTCTTGACTCCGACTTCTCCGTGGGGAACTGAAGACCGCTCTCTCACTCTGCAGAACTTACAGGTAATATCAGGATCCTGGAGGTGTGGAGCTGTGCAGTAATACTCTCTGGAACGTTCTCACGGGCGGACCTTAACTCTGCCCTTTGTTGGTTTCCATAGGAAGTCTGCGAGCTTGCAGTTCTTCGGACTGCTTTAGCAAAGCGATGCCACCGAGGAAAAAGAGAAGACCCACATCTGGAGATGATTTATCGGCCAAGAAAAGTAGACACGATAGGTACGTAGCGGAGACACTGTGTGGTGACCATGAGCATATCCCCCCCCCACACACACACAGCCTGTGAAGGGCTTCTAAGTGTGTGTGCATATGCCAACTCGAATATTGTTTTGGCTTGGCCAGATGCTCTAATACAGTGTAATTATTTCATGGTACTTCTTTTTTCTCTTTAATAGTCTTATTGGCATGCACTTCACATGTCATAGAATTAATCCTTGAATCATTACTAAGAAGACGTGTGCAATCATCACCACAATTAATTTCAGAACGCTTCTTCTAGTACTTGTTGTTAGCTCCCTGTTTACTCCCTCCTGCCTGTCATGTCTCTGGGTAACTATTAATGCAGTTACTGTCTGTATAGATTTACCTATCCTGGATTTGATATATAGAAAATCATATAAAACACAACAAACAGAAAGCAAACAAATAAAGCAGCAACAATAACTAGACACAACCTAGAAAAACCTCTATCAAAAAGAAAGTAGAAAATATTAAAAGCTGAAATAACTTGAAAAAGAGTCAAAAGGAGACCAAATGATAGGACATTCCCTTCCAGCCTGACTTAGCTCTGCCACACTTGACCTTACAGTGCTTTCTGACAGCAAGGCTGGGATATGGTCAGAGGGGATCATTGGAGGCTTCATCCATGTGGGGCCTGCAAATGGCTTTGGGCTTCTGCTGTCATGCATAGCCTTCTGTAAGCCAGGTATTCACCATTTGAGCTCCGATACCATCCCCTCCTTCAGATTTCGATTTCATTGGTTTTAATCTTTGGATTACACAGGTTGGTACGCTGCTTTTCATGTGCATATAGTTCACCTATCACTTAGCTGTCTGCTTGCTTGAAGACAAGCCTTTAAGATCCCAAACACTATTCTTTGTGATAGGTAGGTGAGCATCTGATTCTAAACTAATTTGCTGTGGCATCCAAATCTGTACGATGGTACTTCTTCCAAGTCTGCTTTTATGAAACAAATCAGCTAACTGGAGTTCTTAGAAATTCTATGCCTCAGTCCACTTACCCACCAAACGTCAGGTAATGTTTTTGTTTTCCTTGTAAAGTTATGCTGTCTGTGCCGATCAAGGAACACAGATCAGAGTCTTCTTTAAGAGAGTCTCTAGGAGGGAGCCCTGTCAGGGCTGTTGAGTTATCTTGGACTGCTAATGGCAAGGTGGGCGGTTCGGACCCACTACTTGGGAGAAAGATGAGACTATTTGCTCCCGTAAAGATTGACAGCTTCCGAATCCCTGCATTACGGTCGCTATGAGTCAGAATCCACTTGATGGCAGTGGGTGGGTGTAAGAGGGACTCAAAATTGCGACCATGGGGGAGTCCAGATAATTGGATTTTGCAAGGGACCTGGGCTGAACGCCCATACTGGGTGCTGTTAGCTCACCTGGACTATCAACCCTGCGGAGGCTTATTCTGAGGGCTGAGAATTTGTTAAAAAAAAGACAGTTCTAACCAATTCTTTTAGATAAGTAAATTATTAACTTTGGTAATTCCAAAGGTTGGATTTGTTTGTTGTAGGCCTCTGTTGTTTCACACGGATTATAATAAGTCATGTTTTATAACCTTTTTAACAATGAGCTAACATCACAGCTTAACCATTTCTGCCTTTTCCAGCTCCCCCTTTCTGGCTATGTCGGTCACTGCACTAATGGACTAGATGTCACTTTCCCACCTCGAAGCCCAGGGAATGCAGATGAAATGTTTCTGTTTCTTTTCTGCTGCGAGACTTCATATGCCATACTTAATTGGAGGAACCCGGAGGGCAGGTTCTGATAATTTGAAAATAATGTTACTGTTGGCACCTCAAGCGAACAGAAAATACTATCTAAGACATGAGTAATTCAGAAGTTGTCACCAGCAATATTTAGGCTACGACTGTTACTGTGTCTTCCCTTGGAGTAGCTGTTATCATCAGGGAAGCATGAAATGCCAACAATCATACAGTGTTTTGGGACTAGACACCACTTACATTTTTTGCTGGGCAGTGTTTTCTCCTGTTGTAAATAGGGTCCCTATGAATCAAAACTGATTCCACAGCACCTAACAAAACAACAATTTTTACTATAATTTAGTATGTGAAGCCAGTTTAAAAGCTGGCCATTCCTCTACTCAAGTGCTCACTCAATGCAAGAACACTTTGTTCTATTAAACCAACATCCTATGGTGCTTACCTTCCCAACACGATCGCTGAATACAAAGTGGGTGCATAAGCAAATGTGAAGAAAGCTGATGGTGCCCGGCTATCAAAAGATATAGCGTTGGGGGCCTTAAAGGCTTGAAGATAAACAAATGGCCATCTAGCTGAGAAGCAACAAAGCCCACGTGAAAGAAGCACACGAGCCTGTGTGCTAACGAGGTGTTGATGGGATCCAGTATCAGACATCAAATAACAAAAAATCCTATCATTGTGAATGAGGGGGAGTGCGGAGTGGAGACCCAAAGCCCATCTCTAGGCAACTGGACATCCCCTTACAGAAGGGTCTCGGGGAGGAAATAAGCCAATCAGGGTGCAGTATAGCAATGATGAAACATACAACTTTCCTCTAGTTCTTTAATGCTTCCTTCTCCCTCTTCCCCCACCCCCCCATCAACCCACTATCGATCCCAGTTCTACCTTACAAATCCGACTGGACCAGAGTATGTACACTAGCAAAGTTAGGAACTGGAAACAGGGAATTCGGGACAGACAAACCCCTCAGGACCAACAATGAAAGTAGTAATACCAGCAGTTTAGAAAGGAGGAACCGATCACAAGGATCTACATATAACCCTCTCCTTGGGGGACAGACAACAGGAAAGTGGGTGAAGGGAGATGTCGGACAGTGTAAGATATGACAAAAATTTATAAATTATCAAGGGCTCTTGAGGGGAAAAAAATGAGTGATACCAACGGCTCAAGTAGAAAGAAAATGTTTTGAGAAGGATGGCAACAAATATACAAATGTGCCTGACACAATGGATAGATGGATGGATTGTGAAAAGAATTGTACGAGCTCCTGTAAAATGATTTAAAAAGAAAGAAAAAAAACAATCAATATATGGATTGTTGTAAGAGCCCCCAATAAAATGACCTTTAAAAACAACAAAGCTTGTCATTGAGGTGCAGAAGGACTGGGTACCATAGCATTTCAGTAGTCATGTAACATTGCAACATCTGATGTTTCACGAAGTACCTGAAGCCTCTCAGATGTTCCTTCACCTAGCCCAGGGCTTAGCAAACTTTTGAGACGGAAGAGCCAATCCCTCCCCTCAGCAATAATTTAAAAATTATTAGAGAGCCATGAATACCTTGTGATGCATAAGGTTTCCAGTGGCTGCTTCCAAAGTGGGGCGCCTAGTTCTTCATTGTCTGTTCTTAGTCTGGAAGCTTGCTGAAGTCTGTTCACTTTGGGTGACCCTGCTGCATTTGAAATACAGTGACACAGTCCAGCAACGCACAAGCCACCACAGAATAAAAAAGTGACAAGTGGTGGAAGGATGGAAGGCCAAGTGTAATCTAAGGAAGACCAAAATCCTCACAACTGGACCAATAGGGAACATCAGGATAAATGGAACAAAGCTTGAAATTGTCGAAGACTTTGTCTTACTTGGATCCACAGTCCGTGCTCATGGAAACAGAAATCAAGAGATGAAAATCTGCATCAGTGGTCTCAGTCATAGGAACAGTTGTGCGGATGGTGCAGGACTGCAGTGTTCTGTTGTGTATAGGGTCAGTTTGGGTTGGACTGACTCAATGGCACCTAACAACAACATACTGTATATACTTGTGTATAAGCTGAGTTTTTCAGCACATGTTTAATACAGTTTTTGTAGTAAAATGAGGTGTCTCGGCTGATACTCGGGGAGACTTATACTCGAGTACATATGGTAAATATATTTTTACACAAATGAAATCACCATCATCTGAATTACATCCTTTAAGTAAACTAAAAGTTTTATTTTCATTTTCAATTTTACTTCAGAATCACATGTACTTACCCAAAGAGCCACACTTGGCTCTGCAGCCAGTTTGCCAACCCATGGTGTATGTTAAGAAATTTGGAAAACAGCCAGATACCTGGCCAACCAGCTAAGAAAGATGCTTATTTGTAACCTCTTGCAAAGAAAAGTGATCTAACAGATTACTCAAATTATAGAAGAGTGTCAGTCATATCACATGCACGTAATTGCTGAAGATAATCCAACAGTGGTTGCAGCTGTGCGCGTACCGGGAGCTACAGAAACTCAAGCTGCATTCGACAGGATATGTAGCACGAAGGGGTGATCATTGCTGATATCTTGGCTGAAAGCAGAAAAATGTTTACTTGTGTTTTATGGACAGCGAAAAGGCATTCGGCTGTGTGGATCATAACAAAGCATAAATCACATTGAGAAGAACAGGAATTCTAGAATCCTTCCTAATCCTTCGTTGTGCTCATGCGGAACTTATACATGGACCAAAAGGCAGTGATTCAGACGGAATAATGAACATACTGTGTTTTTATTGTTCTTGGTCTGTGTGCTGAACAAGTAATCCAAGAAGCTGGGCTATATGAAGAAGAAGGTGGCATCAGGATTCGAACAAGGCTTATTCAGAACCTGCAATATGCAGATGACACTACCTTGCTTGCTGACAGCAATGAGAATTTGAAGCACTGGCTGATGAAGATAAAGACCGCCAACCTTCAGTACAGATCCCAACTGGACCGACCAGTAGGCAAACTGATCCACAGGGAAAACAAGTGAAGTGAAGGAATTCGTTTTGCTTGGAGCCTTCATCATTGCTCGTGGACGCAGCAGTCAAAAAATCAAATGACATGCTGCCTTGGGGAAATTGCCACCTAAGACCTCTCTGACGTGTTGACAAACATGACATCTTGCGGACTAAGATGCACTTGACCCAAGCCATAGTGTTTCAGCCGCCTCACATGCACGTGAACGTTGGACACTGAGTAAGGAAGACCCCAGCAGAGCTGATGCATGTGAATTATGAAGCGTGTTCCGAGGACCAGAGACTGCCAGAAGAACAGACAGGTACCTAGGAGGAAGAGCAGGCAGAGCACCCTCCACAGGGGAACACGGAGAGGTTTTGGCCCCCATACTTGGGACACGTAATCATGAGCGTTGAGTCCCTAGAAAAAGATCCTGCTTGGTGAAGTGAAGGGCCGCTTAAAGAGGATGCTGTCAAGGAGATGGATAGACGGTGGCTGCAGCCACGGGCTCGGGCCTGCGAGCGATGGCGAAGACCGCACAGGACCGGGCAGGGCTTTGCTTTGTTGTACTTAGTGTCTGTCCCTGGGTCAGCACTGGCTGCGTGGCACCTAAAGACAGCAGCAACATAAGGGGTCCATAGCCTTTCCTGAATTTCATTCTTAGTCTTCTTGTCCCTCCAGCTCACTTTATTTACGTACCGCAAACCAGTTGTAGAGCATTTCCACAATCCTACTTAGACTGGGTGAAAACAAGGCTTTCTACTCCTGTCACGTTACTGTCTTGGAAACTCACGGGATCATTTCTACCTTGTCCTAGAGGGTCGCCGTGAGTAGGAATCTAATTGATGACAGTGAGTTTGAGTAGGTCTCTGGTGTGCCCTTAATTTATAACCACTTCCTGTTGCCACCTCAAATCCCAGGCAGTCATTTCCTGTCTAGATTTGTTTTTGGGAATTTCATGTAAAATAGTCTTTAATTAGCATAGCAGTTCTGAGGTTGGTTTGTGTGGTAGTACATATCTGTATTTTATTACTGAGTAGTATTCCATCGTATGGTCCTCGTTTTTTTGTGTAAAGCATGTATAAGTAAGTCAGATATTTCCTTGTCCTATGTGATTTTTCTGGTTACTAACTAACCAGTTACAGACTTGGGGTTACAGACCATGTCTTTTCCCAGGGCTAGAGTGTGTCTGTCTCGAGTGTGTGGGCCTCTTCCTACCTTTCTCCCAGCTACCCTACGGGCCTCACCTGGCCCTGCCTCGGACTTTTTCTTATTCCCTAACCTCCAGGAACATTGAAAGGGAACGCAATCTGAGTCCCACCAGGATATCAAAACTGCTGTCTCTCATAACTGCTATGTTGTAAATTGAAGAACTCATCATTATTTGGGGCAGGGCTAGAGAGATGGTAAATACAGCCGTCAAGGGGGTATATGGATCTAGACGGAGGATATGTTGAAAAACCCCAGCCACCACATTGTGATATTTTTTATTTAGTAAATGACTCTGATTTTCTAACAGTAGTTTTTGACTTACCCTCAAACCCATGGCTGTCAAGTTGTTTCTGACTCGTGGCGAGCCCTAGTTTACAGAGAGACTCATCTCCCCGGGATTTCCCTAGCAGTAATGCTTTTTCTTTTCTCCAGAATGCCAAAGCTTGCTTGTGTTGCATCGCTGGGTAGCTTCAAACCCAGCATTTAGGTTCGTAGTCAAGTGCAAGCCATCTGCCCCACTCGGAGACCTCCTATATGTGAATGAATGAGGGAGGCAGAATGTGCGTACTCAGGAGTTTTATATCCTTATCATGTGAGAGGTAATGCCTCCGCCTCCTCCCCTCGTGGAGAATACCTGGGTTCCCAGGGCTGGGTACCATGGAATAGGAGCTCTGCTGAGGAGCAGTGTTGCGGGAGGAGGTGGCTGTGTTCCCGGAGCCACTTCAGCTTGTGCCGCAGTGAGAGGAGAAGGGTCAAGTTGGGGCTTCTGTGTACCACCCTGTCCTGAGGGCTGCAGTCCATTGACCAGTGAGCCACCCCAGGGCCTCCCTCTAGTCAGCCTTACCTTTGGTTTTATTTCCTTTCCGGATGCTTGGGCATAATGTGATGTTCCTTGCGGTCTGCTTAATATACTCCCGAGTTATCCAGAATCGACAGGTTCCTCCTTAGAATGTGCTTAGTCCTGGGCCTGCCATGGATGACACAGGGACCAGGAGCAGTTTCTAGGGGCATCAGTTGAAGAAGACACCTTTTGACACATCTTGCACTGTCACCCTCTAATTTGCTCTGCCTGATGAAGTAGAGGGGGTGCTCCAAAGACCGGCTCTATCCCATTCTTACTGACGATGTGTTCATCAGAGCCGCCCCACAGCGAGTGCTTTGCTTGTGATTTTACTGCAGGTGTGACTTTTAAACATGGTAGATTTAAACGTGGTAGATTTAAACTTGGTAGATTTAAACATGGTAGATTTAAACGTGGTAGATTTAAACTTGGTAGATTTAAACATGGTAGGTTTAAACGCGGAGACTTCCCCAGGCGGGAAGTAGAGGGTGTGAAATACACTCAGTGTTTGCAGAGGTGTCTGGTTTGGGGACAGGAATAAGGATTGTCAGGTCCTTTAAAAGGACTCAATTATCCGTTTTCAGTAACGCCAAACCGCTTTCTCAATTTCTAGCATGTTCAGAAAATACGATTCAACGACAATAAAGACTGACGAAGAAGCCTTTTCCAGTAAGCGGTGCGTAGAGTGGTTCTATGAATATGCAGGTAGGTGATGGTTTCTGTCCTCTCAGTCTGACCCTGGCGGGTGGTGGTGTCCCTGAGCAAGAGGAGCCAGAGGCACAGCCCCGGAGTACAGAAGCTACAAGGGCGCTGAAAAGATGAAATGCGCTTGGGAGGGATACTTGGATTTTGCCAGGAAAGCTGTTTAGGCGGCGCATCATGGGTGATGGTTTGGTCTGAGCAGTTTGCTGCCATGGCCCCTTACCGTCATGCAGTGGGATTTCTTGATATGAGGCGTCTCGTGGGTGTTGGCAGGGAATGTGTGTTGTCACTCAGTGTGTTGTGAATTCCTTTTGTGCTGCTGACTAAAATTGGTAGGCTGTTACTGTGGCTGTGCGAGGATTTAAAACAGAAGCAAAGTTTATGACCCAGTTTGTGCAAAAGCCCCTTGTACGTTTCCCTACCTTGTTCCAGGTGTCTCACCTTCACTGTCCAACAACCTTTGAGAGAGGTTTCTGTCCTCATCAGCCCCCTCTGTTCCCAGCCAGGTTTCCTTCGTCACCGCCCACTTCCCTCTGCTTTCCAGTCCCCGCTGCCGTCCCGGAAACATGCTTACCTGCTAGCTTGCTGGCTCCGGCCTGGGGTGCTGTACTGTTTTCACCTGTGAGGTGGCCACACGTCTCTTGAAGCCCTCAATTGAGCTTAGTAGCCCTCAGTGGGCTTCTACAGAACCGTGCTCCTAATTCTTTTTGGCTTCCGGTGTTTTTAATTAATTTATCTATATTTGTTTATCTATTTGTTTATTTATTGTTAATCATATTGGAAGGATCTTAAAAATCTGATAACAGTCTATCATTCAGTTGCATTAAGCACACTTGTACATAGGCTGCCATCAACATTTCCAAAACACTTCTTTCTACTTGAACCCTTTTTGAAGATCACAAGGGTTGCTCCCCCGCCCATTTTTCTGACAGAAGTTCTGCTCCTTGGGCCCCAGAGAATGGTCAAAGGCGTGAGGAGGTCACCCAGGCCAGAGCAGTCAGACAAAACCGTTGGGGACTTTCCTAGGGAAGCTGGGAGGGAACCGCTTTCCTTGGGGGTGCTTGGGTGGGCAGGGCGCAGCGCTGGGTCTGTGATTCTGTGGGTGGGGGAGGGCTCCAGCATCTTCTGTGGAATCACCCATCACGACTTCAGCTAGCTTGCCCTAGATTTTGTCATCAGGGTACTCCTGCTGGAGCCACATGTTCAGGAGTAGAATCAGCCTGTTTTCTTGCCCTCCACCCGAGCTGGTCGCTCTGAAAACACTCTGAGTTCCTGCTTACTGTGAAAGTGGTTGGCATTTTACCAGATACTTGGCCAATGACATGAGAGTGCTGTGTGAATGAAGGCAGAGATTTTCATATTCTGAAAGATCTTTTGCTCTCCGATATTGATTCACATTTATTATTATAGCTATATATCTGTATTTTAGTCATTTTATTGGGGCTCATACAACTCATCACAATGCATACATACATCAATTGTGTCGAGCACATTTGCACATTTGTTGCCATTATCATTCTCAAAACGTTTTCTTTCTGTTTGAGCCCATGATATATTATAGCAATATTATAAAAATACGTAGACATAGAGAAAGTACACTGAATCATACCCAAAGAGCTGGGTTGTGTTGTGTGTGTTTACACATTGGGCTGTTAATCACAAGGTTCGCAGTTGGAGACCACCAACCCCTTTGGGAGAGAAAGAGGGGCCTCTGCTCTCATGAAGAGATTGTCTTGCTCCACCCTGTCCTGGAGGGCTCACTATGAGTTGGAATCTACTTGAGGGCAATGAGAGAGAGAGAGAGAGAGAGAGAGAGAGAGAGAGAGAGTGTGTGTGTGTGTGTGTGTGTGTGTGTGTGTGTGTGTAGTCATGTACATAAGGAATCCTATAGTTGGCATATTTTGGGAAGGATATTTAAAGATCTTCGTAAACAGTCATCTGTAAGGAGTAGGGAGGGGCTGGTTACCAGTAAACTCTGACTTCGTAAAACACATTTACTGCCACTTTTAAGTGAAACTTGTAGGAAAAAAAACAAAACTCTTTTAAAGCATCTTTATAACTTGTGAGCTACACAAGTGTGTGATCCAGACCTAATTAAGGGTAAGTAGAGGCATGGGGGAAAGAGTACCTGCCTTGGCTAGGCTGTCAGGACAGGCCCAGGTTTGGCGTTGTATGGAGCCATTACATAGTTAATAGGTAACGAAAAGTTTTGAAGCAAGCTGCGATACCACCAGACTGCCATCCGAGCTCTGCAGGTGATTTTGCATCGTTCATTGAAAACATTGAACATGCCTTATGCTTATTTGTATAAGATTATCACTTGTATGTACTCTGTTCCTGAGACTATCATGGCAGGTAGTTAGCATACTTTATTCATCTTGGCACCCTTGGCAACTGCTGTGATGTGTAACATGGACATGTCCAGTAAAGGTTATCTCGATGGAACTGAGCTGTTTCAAGGAGGTGAATTCTATAGAATTCACTTGGCCGTGGGCTGTGTCTAGAAACTGTGGATGAGTGTTGGTGGCGTAGAGTGTTATGTGTTGGGTTGCTAACCACAAAGTCGGCAGTTCAGAACCACCAGCCTTTCTTCAGAGAGAGGAGACTTTCTACTCCAATAAAGACTTACAGTCCTGGAAACCCACAGGGGTAGTTCTGCTCTGTTGTTAGTTGTTTTAGAAGCCGAGAGAGTGGTAAAGTTATTTCTGTATTCTGGTATTCATGCATACATTCAGTTGTCCAGTAAACTGGGCAACTACTGTGTGCTAGATGAAGTATATGATGAAGTTTTATAGGCAGAAACGGCTCTATCATTTTCGGCGCTTAGAGAAAATTTTAAGGGAATGCGCTGAGTGTGAGAGAACCCTTCTTTTCCTTGAGTTGGGGCTGCAGAGAAGGGAAGCCTGGGCCAGCCTCTGCAGGTGGGGCTGGGAGATAAGGAAGACTTCCTGTCACTTTTCAATCTTTCAAGGTGTTAGCCAGGTAAGGTGCAAGAAGAAGATGTGGAAGTGGGGCTTTACTGAGACCACAGAGCAGTGTGGTGCTGGATATGTCTTAAGGTGTGTCCGGAGAGCAAAGCCACGGTCAGGTAGTGTTCCAATTATGTCTACTCATTCAGCATTTACTGCTGATTCTTTCGTCCCCCGGGAATCCGTTTTCAGGGTGAAGAAGAGGGGAGGCGGAACACTAGAAGACGGCTGTGGTAAATACCGTATGTACTCGAGTATAAGCCGACCCAAATATCAGCCGACGCCTCTAATTTTACCACAAAAACTGCTTAAAAATGTGCTGAAAACCTCTGCTTATACACGAGTATATACAGTAATCTATGTGAGCCAGCATAGAGCCTGAACTAGAGCAGTACAGGATAGACTGAAGAGATGAAGAAATATTCATTGAACAAGTGAAAGAGTTTTGGAAGGAGATTGCTAGAGAAGGAGGGTCCAGCTTGGCTCCCAGGTTCCTATAGCCGGTGGCGCCTATAGGTAAGACAGTACTTGAGGCATATTAGGCTTGGCAGGCAGAAGTGATTGGCTCTGTTTCTGTGAGGTGGCATTGTAGAAAGCCCGAGTCGGTCTGGGGTGGAAGATACATTTAGTTACAGGGATTGAATAGGTGGCAGGAGGCGGTAGATCGTCCAAAAGCCTGGAGAAAGAACTAACAGTGTGGATGAAATCACCTTGGGGGAGAGTAAGTAGATGGAGTGGAGAGAAGAGGGTTGGGGTGGGGAGAAGAGGGTTGGGGACGGGTGGGGGGGCTCTGCTCATCACATTGAAGGAGCCGGAAGTCGGGGAACCCCTTAAAAATACCGGAGGAAAGTCAGATGAGAGGGGGCACTTCCCGAGAAGCCCTGAGGGCAAATGTTCAGGTATCCCAAAGATGTCCAATAAAAGAAGGACTTAAACCTTCTTAACCACTTTTCTTAGTGGGAGTCAATGCTGACTGGCAAGAAAAGTTTCAATACCGAGAGAGGAGCGGACCACATTTTAATTGGCGGAGGGGGAGATAAACCTGTGGACAGTTCTCTTCATGAAGACACAGAGCTAAAGGCAGAGCAGCCGTTGTATAAAAACTTAATGTGGTTCTTTGCTGACTGTTCTCCAGGATTATTGAATGTATTGAAATTATTACCAAACTAATAGAAGAGCTTTGTTCCCCTTTAAAAAGCAAGAATTTAAACTTAAGCAGGCTTATTTTGGGACCCACATGATAAGATGTACGTTAAGATAAGACAGATATGTTGAAGGGCTTATCTATATATTGATTTAAGTGAGCAGAATAGAACCCTTTAAAGATACAACTGAAATTTCAGATGATTTTTCCATTTCTACTTGCAAGGTTGATTTTCTTTTTCTTCAGAAAAAAATAGTCATTTTTTTTTTACCAAGGACTAGATTCACATTTCCCCCAAAAAGGCAGGCAGTGGCTGATGAGCCCAGGGAAAAATGCATGGCATATTAGTGTTTCATCAAACTCACTGCCATCAAGTCGCTGCCAACGCTTCGAAACTTGACTGGAGCGGGAAGCCTCATCTCGTTCCCGAGGAGCAGCTGATGATTTTGAACTCGTGGCCTTGCGATTAGCAGCCTGATACCTTAGGTACCACTTCACGCCCTCTGCACTGGCTATGATTTAATAAGTAAATAGGTGTTGGAGAGGAGGCACATTGGTGATGGGAAGGCTGCAGCCTCAAGCAAAAGAGTGGGACAGTTCTTTCAAAGGCTGAGCTGGACTCCCCATGACCAGCACTTCCACTCCGAGGCACACACCCCAGAGAACAGAGAGCGGGGCCTCCACCCGGAATGTGACTACAGCGTTCACTGCAGCCTTACTCACAATTGACAAAAGATGAAGAAGACCAACCAGCCTGTCAGCAGCATGAGAAATTCCTCAGCCATGAAGAGAGCCGAAGTCCTGGTGTGTGGTCCTTCCAACATGTATGGCCCTTGAGAGGAACATGGAGTCTGTGAGGCTAGGCCCAGAAGTATCGCTGCCAGTCAGTGTTCAGTGCACACATGCACAATGTATTACAACCAAATGCGTTGAAGAATGTCTCTGATCAGTGGATGCTGTGCACGTGTTCTCAGTAATACACTTGTCTTAGTCTCACTAGTTTCCTTCAAGAAAAAACAAAAGAGGCTATTGACAGGCTCTACTGGACCAGCTCAGTGCACCATGGAGAGTTCGGCTCAGAATGTTATGGGGAATGTTTGGGGGGGGATTCCAAAGATAGATCACCAATCTAGTGAGCTTGACAGATTTTTCTGGGAGGATGCAGCATTTTAGGGGCGTATTATGAAGATGATGTAAGAGCATTGGAGAGAAAAATTCCAAGAGTGTGCCCCTGTGGCATTCCCCCATCCCAGCAGTGCTCCTGCTCTGGAACAAGGGCAGCCAAGGCGACTGGAAGGGTTTGCTTAGGAAACCTTACGCCACCCACCAGTCCCCATCCTGCCTTTTGAGGCTTCCTTTGAGTCTTCACACTGAAGATTAAAGAACATGTGAGGCCCATACGGCGCCCAAGTTGACATGGTGTAAATCAGAGAGTATAGAATTCTTCAGGGAGGGGTCAGCCAGATGGAAACACCTTCTTCAAAAGCACAGAGATCTAGATGGCGGATATGCTGGGAAATGGTAGCTTTACCTTTAATTAAAAAAAAAATTATACTTTTTTTTAATAGTAATACTGTTTTGACTTTTACTTAGAACTTTCATAGAAACAGGAAGTAGATTGGAGATTTCCAAGCCCTTGCTGGGCATGTGTGTTTGTGCATGTGTGTCAGTGTGTCAGTCAGTGAGAGAGAGAGAAAGTTGAGGGGAGTGGGGCAATGATGTGGGGGAAAAATGGGAAGTTCTTGCATATTGGGTGCAGTTTCTGATTTTGAAAAAGTTTTGGAAATAATGGTATTAATACAACATTGTATATAATTGAGGTCACTGAATTGAATACTTCAAGTGATTAAAATAGCAGGTTTTAAATGTACATATATTCAATTATTTTAAAGGAAATATGGGCATTTGATTTTTACGGTGGTTGCACCTAGGGTCAGTAGGAATTGGAACTGACTCAATGACAGCTAAAAACAACATGGTTGTTGAAGTATTTGGGCAATTTAAGGCCGTTATGGTACAGTGTATGTGGCGGGGCTTCAATAAAGTTAAATTAATTAATTAAAATGTGAAATGTCTACATTTCGTTTGCAGGTACTGATGATGTCGTAGGTCCTGAAGGCATGGAGAAATTTTGTGAAGACATTGGTGTTGAGCCAGAAAATGTAAGTCTAACTTAAAAGTTTTGCTCAAGTTGCAACTATGAAAATTAGATTTTTATTACTTGGCCAAATATTAAAAGCCAAGTAAATGAATGCCTAGAAACTGTGAGAAATTATATATCCTCGAACTAGCTAGTGCTCTTATAACAAATGCCCCAAGTGATGGCTCTCCCATAGGAATATATCTTCTCATTCTTGAGGAGGCTGGCGGTCTGAATCCGCAGCTCCATATCTAGAGGAGGCAGTCATTCATTCACTCTCTGCTGGCTCTGGGGAAAGTCCTTGTGTCCTTTGAAGATCTGCGGTCCTGGTGGTTCTCGGAGATCCTCGTGTAGCTTGGCACCAGCCATTTCCTGGGGTTAGGAGATTCTTAGCGCCAGCATTTGAGGTCCAAAGGATGCGCTCTGCTCTCGGCTCTTTCTTGGTGTGGAGGTCCCTCTGTTCTCTCCTCCTGCTTCTCTCTCCTATTCTCCTGCAGGTTAAAAGGTGACGCGAGAGACACCCCTTTCCTCATCCCAGGGCTGTGACTTGTATTAAGGGTAGTGCATCCTGCCAGCATCCCTTTACATCTGCTCGGCTGATCGTATTAGGCCACCTAGGGAATGATTGTGCCATTACGTTGTGCCAAATCTCATCAGCACACAGCTCTTTAATCACCTACAAACATGGCCCAGCCAAGTTGACACCAATTTTTTTTTTTTGATGATCCATGACAAAATAGATGTGTTTACATTTGGCCTGGCTAATTTTCATCTACAGTAGATTTTAACAGTCACTTGAGGCGTGAGCGCACGCCTTTCAAATATGAAGACATTGGAAGGCTTTTGTTTTCAACGAGGTATTGTCCTCGTAAGGCTTCAACTCTGAGGAAAGGGGTGCTTTGAGAAAACCTACCCGCCTGTGTGCCTGTGTGTGCGTGCGCACGTGTGTGTGAGTGATAGCTTGGTGGTGGTAGTTTTGTAACTTTTTTACCACAAAAAAGTATGAATTCGTCATTTTGGTTTGTAAATTGCATGCAGTCACAGAAACCACGCCTTGAGGCTGTGAAATTTGGCGGATTTCCTGCAATGATTCTGAAGGGGTTAAATTAAATTCTTAACTTCCAGGTAATAATGGAAGTTTATTTATATTATAAATAAATGTAAAGATGTAAAATGAAAAAGCTGGGTGAATCAGGTGATGAGTTTTTCTGGTTTGTTTGATTTTTAACTCAGATCACTTGTCCCTTGACAAGTAAAGCAACAATGAAAAAGTAATGGGGTGTTTATTTTCATGAGGCAGCCTACAAAATAAGGCCCAATTATGATTTGATTTATGAGCAAAAATTTCCTGACCGGAGTGGCGTAGCTAACATCACTTTTCTCCCTTTTCTTTTCTCGGTGAGGAAAACACGGCAATGGTGCGGGATAAAGTCGCGGGTATGTGGCCTACAGTGACGGGTCAGTCGCAGGGCACACCTTTCTGTTCTGCGCACTGGTTTCCTTCAGTAGGTTTTGAAGCTGAATCAGGAGTTGGTCCAGGACTATGGGTTATTATCCTTAAAGGCTTTGGATTCTAATGCCCACGGATTCTTCATTGCTCTTTGCTTCTACTTGACTTTAGCTTTGAAATGATTGATTCTTAGTGTAAAGAATTTAAATACTTCATTTAAAAAAAATCTAGAGGCCATTTTATTTAACTTATTTTTGCTTAATTCTTAGCATTTTTTATTGTTGCCTTTTTTTTTCCCTATTCATATATGCTCACCTTTTGCCAAGATAAAAATTTGTGCTTCGGCTTACTAGCTGTATGGATTAATTTTGCATTATCTTCTAATGTAGCAAGCTTCCCCCAATCCTAAGTGGATTTATGATCTGGAAAAGATCTCAAGAATTTGCTCCCTGCATTCAGACCATTTCCACCTCATCTGGTGTAACTGTGCATATGTCATGCTTTTATGTAAAGCCGAGCATTGAGACTCAGAGTGCTCTTATCTTTTAATTTCTTTATCCTTAACTATTTCTGAGCCTTTCCCAATATACTTTAAATTTCTTCCTGAGTGTGTGCAATGCCTCATAACAGGGAATATTCTCCCCCGCCCTTCTCTCTCTCTCTCCATATATATATGTATGTTTGTATGAATTTTTATAATATTTTGATTCTTAATAAATTATGCAGCTCAGCATGAAAGTTGGGGGACAGGAGTGTTGCCTGCGGGGTCCTTAGTGCGCAGCGGTGGACATTCAGCCCTCTTCGCAGGGGTCCAGCTTCAATTTCCGGCTGGGGTCAGGGTCATCAAGCATAGTCACGACTGGGCTGTCCGTGGAGGCTGGTGTTGCTGCGTTTCAGCAGAGCTTCTCAGCGATGAAACCTGAGACTCTGCTTCTGCAAATGAGCCAATCAAAACTGATGGGTCACAGAGTGTGTCTGGTGGCTGCTCTAAATCGGAGCCTACTCACCGCACTTCCCCTAGGCACCGGAAAAACCCATCCCTGCTGGGATCTGGGCCAAGCGTGGCAGTCTTTTCTGAAACATGTAATCCGAGGCGTGAGAATGGGATAAGAGTGAGGTGTAGGTCCAGACGTGCCACCAAGAGAGCACTAACGAGATCAGGGGAGTGGGCAACACGGTCCAGCCTGAAGTCACCTAGGAATTGGGAGGGAGAGTGAGCAGGTGTGAGAGGGAGGGGTTGAGTAGGTGAACATTGAATCTCGGGGGTGTTTCCTTTTAAAGCTCTGAGGGGCAGGGAGCACGGCTATTGATGAAGAAGGGAGGGCGCGTCTCTTCTCAGATTCCAGGACTCGGTAAAGGATGGCTGTTAGTGTTATTCACACCCACAGACCCCCGTTTAAAAATAATTATAAGACTTTTAGAACTCTCATGATAGGATTGGGAAGTCTTGAAAAGCTACACTTCAGTGTTAAGACTAAAGACCCAATGCAGACTATTATGCCAAGTACTTATGACTGTATTTCAATTCCAAGACTGCACCAGTACAAATTATATTATTACTTTGTATCATTGAGAAAGAAATTGTTGCTACGTAACTTATCTGCCATCAATTATGGCTGAATCCCAGTTTCAGGGATATTACCATTTGTGAAACAAGCAGTAAAAATAACAGCAGTTTAAAGCCTTCTGCACTGAAGAGTGTTTCAGAAGTACTTAAAATCCTCACCTTATCTGACACTTACCAGGCTTACAGAATTCAGCTCTATTTCTCATTACTGGGGTAATGGTAATATCCTCAAGTCATTGGCTTCCTTATTGACTAACTGAAGGAAACACCTATGGTGTGTAAAGATTATCCCCCAGTGTCAGTGTCTGCTTCAGTTACTCAGCCATCTGTCATATATACCCCCATGTGAAGTTTCTGTGTGGAATATTTCCTTACATGAACATTTCTTTTTATTAACAAGTATTTATATGTGTTCTTTAACTGCTTAAATTAATGAATGATTATAGATATGTTTTGAGTATATATACTTTGCATTAGAAATTAAGGGTTAGTTCATAGGTCACTTACAGGTAAATGAATGTAAGGAGTCAGAAATCCAAGACAAACTGAGGTATGAAATGAATAAATCCACCAATGTGTGACCAGTATGAAGAACATTGAGTTAGTTTATTGTGCCAACCTGGCTGATAAACACATATAGGGTTAATTGAAGGGTGGAGGAATAAATGGCTCGGTGAGTCTCGCCTTTTTAGCTCTCTGGTCTCTTGCTTTCTGACTGCCTGACCAGGGTGCAGCTGCCTTAGCCAGTTCCCTGCTTTAGCTGGCAAGGCTTACTTCCTGCAAGAAATCCCTGAGGAGAAGCTGAATGGACCCATAATGATGCAGCCGTGGGTGCTGGAGCACCTGTGTGGAGACCCCTGCCAGCGCTGAGGTGCTTGCACATTCACTGACTCAGCTTTCCTCCTGCAGTCGGCATCATTGTGTTTGTTTTGTGAGGTGGAGGAGGACTTTGTGGATTGGTGTTGGACATATGGGTTAGTGTTGGACTTGTGGGCTTGGGCAGCACTGGGTTAGGCTGTTTTTTTGATGTGTACTTAACCTTTATATAAAACTCTCTCTTATACATAAGAGTTTCTGTAGATTTGTTTCTTTAAAGTACCCAGACTAACACAAACATAGTCCCTTTTATCTGGGAAATTCTTCTTAGTAGCCCATTCGTCTCCAAAGTTGCCATTTTTAACCCATTTTAGCATTTTTTTGTGTGATGAGTACATAGTTTACTGATCAGTCCTAGGAATTTATATATATAGAAATATATTATATTTTAATATATTATACAATATTTGCATTGTATAATATATATAAATATATATTAATCTAAAAACTGATTTTAAAAGTGGTATGCACTGACTTAATTGATATTACTTGATGGCACAAATCAGTGGGCCGCTTTTTGCTTTTCCTGCACTGAGTTCAGGACTCCTCCCTTGCCTTTGCTGTGGGAAGTGTGATTATGGGGTATGTGTCAGGAGACTTCCTCTCGGGTGGGACCCACGTGGGGTCCATTCGGTTCTTGAATGTGTGTCTTCTCATCGTTCATGATATCAGGGATATTTTCTTTCCATTTTCTCTGTGCTTTCTGTTGTCTCTCCCTGTTCTGGGATCCTGACCACACATTAACGTAATCTTCCTAATGGTGACCCACATAATTCTGAGGCATTCTTAGAATTTTTTGTTCTTCTTTCTCTTTCTTGTTTATTAGATTAGTATTGAGAGATTTGTCTTCAGTCTCACTAATTCAGTCTTTGATTAACTGAGTTCTCTTCCTTTGCTCTTTCAGTGCATTATTGATTTCTGAAATTTTAATATTAATCTTCTAGATTTCTATATACTTTCTTTGTGTGGTTCCTAATTTTTCACTTATTGTCTTAGTTTGTCATTACTTTCCTGAATTCTCTAAAGTATTGTCAGTGTTTTCTTTGATTTAATCTGCAGCTTTCTTACTCTCCCTCTTGATAAAGCCATTGAAAGTACCTAAATGCCATTCTTCGAAATTCCTTATCAGGTTGTTCTAATGCCATTTTTAATTCAGGAAGCTCTTCTGTCTCTGTATTTTAATTACTTGTCTGAGCCACTTGGTCTTATTTCTTCATGTAAACTGAATTTGTGTGCTGACTCTGGTGTTGTTGTATTTAATCGGTGTTTCTGTGTTGTTGCGATCGCAGGCACTCACCATCTGTCTCCTGGTTGGTGCATTGTGAAGCTGAGGACAGGGCTGACTGCTGTCTCTCTCATCGGGTGGTAGAGGAGTGAGTAGCTGCCAATAGCCAGTGGGCAGGGCTTTGGAGTGAGGCTAGACTGAGGGGACATGATTGCTGGTTTCCTTGTAGCGCAATAAGGGGAGTGGGGCAATGGAAAGAAACAAGCAGTAGGCCACCCCACACGCACACAAAAAAGAAAAGAAAAAAGAAGAGGGTGTGTGTGGTAAAACCAACAAATAGCAACAACAACAAAAAAGGTAAAGCATTTAATAATTAAAAGGAAAATAAAGATCAGGAAACTGGAAATGTGAAAAATCAGGGGAGAATCCCCCAAATAACCAAGACTTGGATGAGGGGAGGAGGCAATGAGAGAGTGGAAAAGGTGAGAGGAGAAACAGAAAAGGGAGGCAAAGTAGAAGAAAAAGCTTAAGCAGAGACAGAAAGGAAAAACAGTGGGCCGGGCCCAGCAAGGACAGAACGATGGTTCATGTAATTCATTGGTATCAATTGGGGCAACTGGTATGAGTTGGCACCTCTGCCTGCCCAGCAGTTCACGGGAGAGGGAGCCAGGGTGCAGGATTCCCAGTCCGGTATGAAATGATTGTCAGCCTAGAAGGTCTCTCAGGTCCAGGCGCCTGTCTAGAAGAAGGGCATGCCAGCCCAGGGAGTTGCTTGCTTACTTCCAAGTGCTTGTTCCTGGAAGGGGCTCTTCTGGGTCAAGAGGCAGGGAGACTGGCTATGGAGTTCCTGCCCACTCGTGGGTAACATGCACCTGCTGCCCCATCACCAAGGGTGTACCTCTGACCTCAAATAGAGCAGGGGCTTGGTAGAGAGCAAAGGGTGCCACTACCTACTGATGAGTGAATATGGGGGCTGGTCCCCAAGAGTGTGTGGAGAACAAGGGAGATTGTACCTTTCTGGTCACCAGTCACTGATGGGCACTTGTGTTGTCCTGGATTAGTGGAACCTGTGGCCAGGTGTTGTCCTAATCATTCGCCTCTTGTACAGGTTTCAGGTGGCTATGCTGTCAAGGCCAGATGATTGTTCACCTATTCTGTCTGTCTGTCCTCACCGGCTTCTTCTCCCAGTTGGCCTTCAGTCAACACTTCTCTGCCCTTTCCTCTGAAGCGCAGGTCTCCATGTATATTGCAGTGGGTCTCTTGTGTCATCGTTAATATAGAGGGTCTGGTTAGCACGACTGCCTCGTCTGCCATCTTGCATGAAGCCTACATATGATTTAATTTGAGAATAGAGTTTTCTTTGTTATATTGATGATTTGGTGTAGCCTGTGTAGTAGATGAATTATTTTGGAGGAAGTATAGATAGAACAAATTGGGAAAGACGGATTCTATCCCACATGAAAGTTGACGAGCGTAAATGGAAAAGAGCCAGCAGAGAAAGGATGCCCACCCCTGCTTCCCCTTGAGCCAGTACACCGTGTTTGGACTTATGGCCTCCCAAACAAGAAGGAAATAAAATTTTATTTCTTGAAACAACCCACTTGTGTTCAGTGATAGTAGCACTAAAAAACTAAGCACAGAGGTGAGAACTGCATTAAGGTCTCCGTCATGATATGAAGGTCCTGCATTCCCATGAAATCTTCAGCCAGCCAAGTGGCACAGAATGAAGACTCACTTGCATTCATTGATTTATATGGTAAGCGTTTTGGAGAGGTCTTAGACCTGAAAAAACACCCTGACAAATCAAACCCAGTAACACACGGTGAGGTAGGTAGTTTATTGTGCCAGCCTGGCCGATAAACACCTGTAGGATTAATTGAAGGGCGGAGAGATAAATGGCTCAGCGAGTCTCGCCTTGCTTGTTCTGTGGGACAACTAACCTGTGGACTGTCACTGTAATTTGAGGTTCCTTCAAGACCTGCTTCGCCACACAATTGGATTTTATATCTCTTGAGCTGGGGACTGACTGTTGGTGACTTGACTGCCAGTTGGTGACCTGCCTTGCTGTTTGCTGCCTGTGCCAGGATAGCCTGGATCTCTCTACAGAGGACTACCTAGCAGCCCTCAAGACTTGAAGGACTGCCAGTGTCTCACAACTCTCTCACGGGAGTGAGTTGCACTGAGCCATTTGTACTGCTTTATAATTTAACTGTTCATTTCTTGTATTATATATCTATCTATCTGGATATAATTTAACTGTTCATTTCTTGTGTTACCTATCTATCTATCTGTATAAATATATATATATATAATTAGCAATCTGGCTTTGTCTCTAGAGAACCCTGTCACACACATGGAATCAAAACTAACACTAACGTATGCTATCCACAGCCACAGTTCGCAGCCATGGCAGCCTGGCGCTGAGCTGCTCAGCACCGTCCCTGGGGAGGAGCTTGGCGCCACCCATGCCACTGTCAGCGCGTGGGGTCCAGGGTGCCTCTGCCAGGGATCGCCACAGAACCAACACTGAATGCTAGTGTTGCCCTTTATTCCTCTCCATTTTTTCTTGAAAGTGAAACTCTTCAAGTTTTGGGGGGGGGTTTTGGTGAATAAAAACAAGCAGGTCTTTTGTAAAGGGAAGTCTTTTGTAAAAACAAAACTTGAAAAGTGGGAGACAACTGTACTAAAGTAGACGCACGGGGAACTTTCGAAATTGGCCCTCGGAAACCTTCTAATGCTCAGGGTCCCAATTCGAAGAATATTTCTCAGCACCCTCACCCCACCCCCGGCGATTGAAAACATTTGTGCTAAAGTCCACACTGTAGGGTAAAGGGCAGACATTTGAGGTTTGCAGCCCACCTGGGCCCTCCCAGCGCCCCCAGGGGTTGGTATCACCCACTTTGGGTCTAGAGATTCAGAGTCTGGCGAGGGGCTCTCAGTGCTGTTGGCACAAGGGTGCTGACCCCTCCTCCACTGGGAAGAGGTTGGGTCATAATGTTCATCTGGTCCCATTACAGGCTCAGAGCCATGTAAGTGAAATGTTGGGTGATTATAACATAACTCCCCTTAGTGGGTGCAGTTACATTCATCGGTATTAATTAATGTGTGAACTACAGCTGCACATCTCCTACCACCTTTTTATGTTGTGTACTGTTCTGCGCCTTGCTCTTTCGACGGAGGAAATCTTAGAGATGGTTCTGCATTTGTACAAATACCGGTGCTTTGTTTAATGTGTTCCTGTAAGATGTAGAATGTAGTCAGCAAAGAACGAATCCCTTTCTCTTGGTTGCTTCCGTTGGGTTTTGTTTTTGTGTTATAAATCGTGTTGCAGTCCATATGAATACCATCAAGTATATATCTTTGGGGACTTGTGCAGAGCAAGGTAGCTTCCCCTGCATGGACATGCTTAGTCCAGAGTGGGTTTTCATGTTGACTTACTGCCAGAGTGCCCCCTGGGGAGGGCACAAACCAGGCACGGCGCACTTGTGCCCCTCGGAAGCACGTGCTTCTTCAAGCCCGTGCCCGCAGCGTGCCCACCGGGGGCTTTGTTTGCCAGAGGTGCTGTGTTCATATTCCAGTGGCTACCTCCCGTGAGCAGACGTGGCAGGAGGTCCGTGAATTCATTGCTGAGGGTGGTGGTTCCCATCTGATCCGTCTTTCCCTTTTCCCTCCCCAAACAGGTAGTTATGCTCGTCCTAGCCTGGAAATTGGATGCACAAAGCATGGGCTACTTCACTCTGCAGGAATGGCTAAAAGGAATGACCTCTCTACAGTAAGTCCCCAGGCGCACTTACGGGGACCCTGCTCCACCCGGTGGTTGGTGGCCTCCTCGCCGAGCGCCCCGGGAGCCTGGGTTGGGGGAGTGGGAGGAAATCAGATAGTCCGGGAAAAGGTCCAGAGGAAGAAGAGCGAGTCCTGGGTTTCTCTGTGGAGGGAAGACAGTTGTAGATGGAGTCTGGTAATTGGGGGACTTTGGGTAATGTACAAGGCGGGGCCAGTTTTTGAAAATGGCATGATCTTTTCATCCTATTTTTCCAAGGACTTTTTGTAGCCACTCCTCTCTGTGTGCTGTCTGTTTCAGAGTCTCGTAGAATAGCTCTGTGCAATCTCAGAGATTTGAACCACTTATGTAATTTTACATTTTCTGGTAGCTATGGTAGTAAAGAGGTGGGATTAACCACTGTAATATAATTTCATTAACTTAATAGAGTCAAAATACATTTTTCTATGTAACCATTTTAAAACTTAATAAAATATTTCGTTCTTTAGTTAAGTCTTTTAAGTCTTCAAAATTTGATGTTTTATATTTAGAGCACATCTCAATTCCTAGTAGCCTCATTTCAAGTGTTTAACTACATGTGCCTAAACCAAAACCAAGCCCACTGCTGACAAGTCCATTCTGAGTGCAGGTGGGCTGTGGGACGGAGAAGGTCTGCTCCCTAAGGACCGAGGCTGTGAGTCTTCACAGACGCAGGCTGTTTGCTCTGCCTCCCAGGGAGCAGCTGCTGGGCTGAGCTGCCGCCCTTCCCACCCACACTTAGCCCACGATGCTGCCCTTGGCTCCTAGCCGTATTGAACTGTGTGTGTCTCGCGACTGGAAAGCCAAGGTTCACTCATTGGCACCTGGCTTACAACTGGGGAGGAAATGTTGAGTAATGGATAACTCATAAGTGAAAATATTTTATATATTCTGCTTTTAAAATTGTGATTTAGCCTTCAGTAAATCTGACCTTTATTGAAATCATAACAGTCTTGTTTGTAATGGGTTATGTGTTCACGTTGTGCTTGTGCATGTGTGGTTTCTGAGTTTCACCCAAAGAAAACATAGGGTGTTCTCCCAGGGCAACAGTGGAAGATTCAGTTAAGGGTGGGTGGTTAGTCTCTTTAAATGGCATTGGAAGGTGTAGCGCTAATTTTTGACTGTAACTTTGACCTAAATACTTGGAATGACTTTATTTCTTGCTTTAGGAAAAATAGATCTCATTTTCATTGCCTTAAGACTGGAGCAGAAATGACTTTATGCGTGTGTGTACTTCAGGGAAGTTACGGTGTTGTTGCTTTAACAATGCTTTATTTGCATTGTGCCGTCGTCATTTCTGATTTCACTCTTTCTCTCTGTGTGTGTGTGTGTGTACGCGCGCCTCGTAGCTACTTGGTGAGGAAGGCTTTATCCTGCACATTTTACACTTGAGGAAGCTGACCTCTAGAGGGGAGCCAGGACTCGTAAAAGTCAAAACCCACGACTTCTGAGTCCAAAGTCACATTCTTCCTCTGACTACTCTCTGGTGGCAAGTGAGTTTGAGGTAAAAGGGACCCTGTTCTTTTACAAGTATACTTTACCCTGGGCATGCTCTGGAATTCTAGGGTGTTACATCTGTGTGGAATCTCTGGAGAATGGCGTTTGCCCTTTGGGAGAGCATCTCTGGTCCTCTCATTTTTTCCTGGGCTGCTTCTCTCTGTCGGTTTCCAGAGGGGCCAATGCTGGCTGCTCTGGCGTACCTTTCTGGGGCAAGGGGGTGTGGGAGGGGCACACAGCTAGAGCAGCCTTTTCTTTCCAGACATGCAGGCAGCGGCCATCCACTTGCCTCCAGGCACACCTGCATTTCTTTCACAGTCTTCATGTTAAAAAACAAATCGATCTTTACATAGTCAAGATGCTGGGCCTTGCTGAGGCAATTGTGTTTTGAGGGTCATGTCCTCCTGCGAGGTGAACAGGTAATTTCCAAAAGTTTGCGGTCTGGGGGTAGGGTGAGGAGAGTGTCCGGCTCATGGCTGGGAACTAACTCTGTGCTTGCCACTTGACAAGACTTGGGCAATGGCAGGTAGAGTCCTGTAAAATGCTGGCTGCTACTCAGCCATTAATTTTTTTGTGCCATGAAATCCTGAGATTGCTTTCCTCATCATTGAGGTAGTTTATCATCCCGAAGAACCTTCTGTGGTTGACAGTGGCCCTCCAAGCTCTAAGCCCTTCCAAGCCCCAAGCCTCCCTAGACTTCTAACTGGTTCCATAAACCAGTGCACTAAACCCAGCACTTGAGGTCTGGGGATGCAGATGCTGTGACCAAGGTCAAGCCCATGAAGGTTAGGCCCTTGGGGAAAATGTTCAGATGAAAGATCTAAAAGTCGTAAGACCTCTCTGTTTGTGCTATGTAAATGAACTAAAATCAAATAAGTACTGTATTTGTACACCCAGTAAGTAATAAACCTCAGAATTATTTACAAGGAGACTTTATTTTTATAATCATTTTATTGGAGGCTCGTACAACTCTTACCACAATCCATCCATCCATTGTGTCAGGCACATTTGTACATATGTTGCCATCATCATTCTCAAAACATTTTCTTTCTACTTGAGACTGCAAGGGGACTTTTAAAAGTTCATGGGAAAGATCCCATTATCATATCATTGAATTTTTCCACCAACTTTTTGAAGGCGTCTTATATCTGCGCTGAAGATAAGTAGTCCCTCTTTTTATATTATCTGCTAATCCTATTCTGGAATTTAATTCCCCACATTTTGTAGTTTTATTAAACTGTTCTGATAAAATGCCTTATACTCAAATTAGAGTTAACCTTATATGGCAAAATCTGTGTGTGTGTGTGTGTGTGTATCTATATATTTAGTCAAAATGCTGCATTTAGCGGGGGAAATCATTACAGTGGGAGTGTGGTAGAAATGAAAATCAGTGTGTTTCGGGACCAGAGAGGGTTTTGACTGCGTCTTACCCACCCCCTCTCAACCTGCCTCCAGACTCTTTAAGGGATGGAATGTGGCTCCCACTGGGCACGGGGGAGCGCCCCCCCCCCCAGCTCTGGCCCCTTGATGCCATCGGGAGGAGCTGGGTGCACAGTCCTGAGCGCTGTTTCATAGAGTTCTTGGGAGAAATGGGAGGAGCCGGTAGGGAACCTCCATCCTGCGAGTTCACAGCTCCATGCCAATCAGAGGACACGCCTCCCTGATGGACGGTTTATCCATGCCCGTCCCAGCACGGGGAATGAAGCCGGTAGAGGCATTGTGGTTAAACACAAACGGTGTGTGAGATTTGGAGATAACTTTGCAGAGGACTGTTGATAGACTGGAAAAGCGGCTTTGGGCTGGCTGGCAGCGGGCGAGGCCTTCCCTGCTGGTGGGCCGCACGCCACGACCCTAACGCCCCTCCGCAGACAGGCAAGAGCAACCACCGGCTCCTGTCGCTGTGTGGGAATGACATAAAGGCAGTTCCACAGGCCCCGAAGGCAGCAAGATGGAAAAGCTTGATGTAAAAATCTCTAACAGGAACTTGACTTGACTTTGCCTGGTTTTATAACCTCCGGGTAGACTTGTGTCCTCATTTCTGGGCTTCTAAATCTGTCCCAGCAGCACAGGTCAGACAGCTGACTCCACAGTTTGTGTTTGTTTTGGGAAATGATGCTGTTGCTCCCCGAGGTGTGGTCCTGCTGCTTGGTGGCTTCTGAGAGTGTCACTGGATGTGGCCCGGAGACATGCAGAGGGGAAATTGATGTTTATGATGTGGCTACTTCGTGCCATGACTTCAGTTGCTGGCTTGAACTTGCCAAGCCTGCTTCTTCACGGACCCTCTGCTATGGGAGCGCTGCAGATGTCCTGGGAGAAAGAGGAGGCTTTCTACTCCCCTAAGGTGATAGTCTCGAAACCCCCCAGGGCAGCTCTGCTCCGTCCTGTGGGGTTGCTGTGAGTCCGACTACGCAGCAATGAGAGCAGCACAAACTCTGGACTAAAGGCCACTAGATGGCAACCTGGGGCTCCTTCTGGACCTGGTGACTCAGCCTCTTTCCCTAACAGGGCTTACTCCGCAGGCTCTGGGGGGTGGGGGGGGTGAGTTCCAGTCAAAGCAGATGAAACTTGTCATCGGGGACATGAGAGAACTTTGAAGAGTTTGTGGGAAAATGGAATTTTTAAATAGTGGAATTTGTCCATAAACTTTTGAAACCAAACAGTGCCACTGAGCCAATTCCAAATCGTGGCCACCCTGCAGGACAGAGCAGAAAGGCCCCTCTGGGTTTCCAAGACCCAGTGGGTTTGCAGGACCCGAAAGCCTGATCATTCTCCCAAGGAGCAGCTGGTGGGTTTGAACCACTAACCTTGTGCTGAGCCCAATTCACAACTCATTACACTACCCCACCAGTGATGGGAACTTTTTATAGCGCGCGCCCCCACCCCCATGTATTAGCTTAAACTTTGATAATCACTGTAATCAACACGTGAAATGGAGCACTACCTCGTGCGTTTCATACCTGAATAACAGAGCAGATCGTTTTCCACACCCCGGGCAAGATTTCTTGGCGTCTCAGTCCCTAGGCTGTGGTTTGGCCAGGGTGGCTGGACTCACTCTGGACCTCCCATTTGGCCTGGCCGCTCTACCCAAGGACTCGTCGCTGCTTCATCATCGTTAGCTGTGCAGTGGTTCTCTTAATGAAGAGTTTGTGGTGCTGCTGCTGCATCTGTCAGAACAGACGTCTGCTCTTTCTCCGTGGGCAGGATTGGGCTCTCAATGCTCCCTAACCAAGAACATTTCCTGTGGCTTTGGTCTTGACCTTTCCTATCCAGGTGAGGAGAAAGGGCAGGGACCAGCTTCATAGCCTGTGCGGTGAGCTGGTTGCCCTCTTCTTTGGCTCTCTGCCCTCATCGTTATCCTTTTTATTATGCACAGACGATTAAAAAACCAGACATACGCGGAGACCCGCTCACCCATTCGTGACTCCCAGAGACTCGCTGTCTCCACCTTGTGACCAGCCTGGGCACTGGGTCTTTAGCTGGACTAGAAGGATCTCTACCCTCCTTTTTCCTAAGCCCTCTTCACAGAGCTGGGGAGAGAGCTGTTCAATGTGCAAGTCTGGCCGTTCATATTCTCTCTCTCTCTCTCTCTCTCTCTCTCTCTCTCTCTCTCTCTCTCTCTCTCTCTCTCTCTCTCTCTCTCTCTCTCTCTCCCACGCTGGGTAGCAAGGTCCCAGTCTTTCTAGGATTTGGTTTTTAAAATCACTCACTGTGGACCACAGAGGCTGGCCTTGGAAGGCACGTGCCAGCTCCCTCTTGGTGCTTTCCGGCCGGCCACGGTGGTTCTCATTTACCCTGTGCACTGGGCTGTGTTCCCTTGCCACTGGGCCTTCGCACCGCTGCTGCTTAGGTCTGGTCAGCCCTCCTCGCCCCCAGCAAGCTTGTAGTTTATGCCTCCCTTTCAGTTGGCAACTGACATGGTCCGTCCCTTGAAGAAACCTTTTCCAATTTATCTTTGTAAAGTTATCCAGCATCAGGAAGTAAAGAGCATTCTAAATTGTCCTGAACCCATAGAAATGAAACCATTAAATCATGGCTTTTAGCTGGTTTCTCATCTGGGGAGAGAGATCAAAGGAACTATATTTGTCATAAGCTACAAAACCAAGGACCGTTCACAACTTTCTGCTGCAAAGCAAGTCGGGATACTTTATTATGAACCATGGTTTAGTTTGTAGAGATGGCAAGCATTTCATTTGATGATCCCTGCAGTATGCATTAGCTCTGCTTAGTAGGAAGGGAAGCCCTTCAGTAACGGGACACAGATCCAACATGGACAAGCTTTTGTGTTGTTCATAAAATGATGGCTCTTGGGTCTTAATCTTTTTAAGTGCTAGATATCACAAACAGAAAACTAGTGTGTAAAGATGACCAATTAGTCTTTGCTTCCTTATGAGCAGTAAACCATGTGTCACCATTAAAAATAGCTCAGTATCTCCGTAGCCCCCTGGAGAAATGGCTGGTCTTAAAGCTGGGGCAGGGCAAGTACAAAGTGCACAGGGACATCTTGTTCCAGAAAGCTAGGGCCTGTTGGCAGATGGGAGCGTGTCAGAGCGTGGGCTGCTAGCGTGAAGGATCAGCTGCCCAAGTTGGGGCTGTGTGTATGTCCAAGTGGACGAAGACAGTAACAGAGGATAGATATCCCACTCAGTTGGAGACCGAAACCCATACATCCAAAATACAAAGGGGAGCTGGGCAGAATCTTGTCAGAGGGTCAGTGTCGAGACAGATGATGAGATCAGGACACTGCCTTTTTGCACCTCCCACAGCTGGGCAGTGGAGGCCAACTGGGCTGGGTATGAATGGCGAGTAAGAAGCAGCCCAGTCATAATCTCACGGCTTACTTACTTCGCCAAAGGCTGAAAGGCACTTTCAAAATGGAGAATCTGGTGAATGCTAGCTGTGAACCAAATAACCCAACGTAATATCACCAAAAGCAGGTAGACTCCAGGGCAGGCATCCTCAAACTGTGGCCCACGGGCCACATGTGGCCCGCCGAGGACATTTACCCGGCCTGCCGGGTGTTTTTGCCCTGTTTTTTTTTACTTCAAAATAAGATTATGTGCATTGTGCATAGGAATTTGTTCATAGTTGTTTTGGTTTTTTTTTAACTATAGTCCGGCCCTCCAACGGGTCTGAGGGACAGTGAACTGGCCCCCTGGTTAAAACGTTTGAGGCCCCTGCTCCAGAGGATGTAACTAACGCTGAGGTGATGGTGGCGCGGACGTCAGGTGCCATCATGTCGGTTCTCACTAGCAACCCTATTGAGAAACAAAACACTGCCCGACCAGTGCCATCGGCGAGATGGTCTGCCGAAGTCGGCCGGGGAAGAAAGCGATGGGAGACTGGATGAGAGAAGTCAGCTAGAGCAAGACATGGCCCGTGGCTGCATCGGGAGTGGAAAGACCGGACTTGAAAAGACTTTGGGGGAATTGGGACGGTTGCAGATGAGCTGCCTCTTAGGCCTGCAAGTTGGTAGCAGGCGCATTGAGAGCAGCGGGGGCATTTGATTTCCGTAGGAGAGGGCCCCTGTCCCAGGAGGCGTGGCAGTGTCTGACTGCGACTTCCAACGGTTCAGAGAAGGGACACCTCCTGGTGAGCTGCGGGCCCCGCAGACGGCACAGCATGTCTGTTGGGAACATGAGGGCCGGGTGCCTGGATGCTTACCTGCTATCTCCACTCTTCTGTACATCTGAAAATATATAGTATTATATATTTGATATCTATTTAAAAGTATATAAAATTTTTGTTCAAAGCACCGAAAACCAGGTTAGCATGGGTATGTACCAGTTTTAGAGTTTTTAGTCCCCCCTTTTACTACTGTGTCTTATATGTTACTACCCCAACGAAGAAAAAACTCAGGTTATAATTTGCCTTTATTCTGTTTTTCTAGATGTGATACAACAGAAAAACTAAGAAATACTTTGGAATACTTAAGATCATTATTAAATGAGTCTACAAACTTTAAACTTATTTACAGATATGCATTTGACTTTGCACGGGTGAGTTCTCTGGAGCCTATCCAGATGTCCCCCTCTTCCCCTCCCTCCTCCTCACTGCCTTTTGAGCTTGGTTTGTACCTGCCACAGCCAGGAAAGCGAGTCCTTTGTGCCTGGGTGCTAGTTAGAGGTTAGTCCTACATGTGCGCTTTTAAACTAACCCGATTCTGGGCAACAGTTCAGTATTGTAGCAAGAAAGCTGTAGTGGCAGACAGACTCTAGTAGCTCTTGTGATTGGCTTAAAAGTCACTTACACGTGGGCATTAAATCCTGTCCTCAGTAAATGTCTTTGTTATCCTGGGGAAGGTCTTTCCTGCTCGGGGCACACAAAGCAATGAGCCTTTGCCCATGGAGCTTCCTGGAATAAGCCGGTCCTACATATCGAGTGTTAGTCTGTGCCCTCTGGGGAAACCATCAGAATTTCAAACGTAAGCCTAGTGGCAGTTAATATGACTCAGCCGTGTTTCTCTAATCCTCATTTAGAATGTGGTCCTCCTGTGTGTCCCAGTGGGCTAGGTCCAAGTGCTTGCGAGTGGCTCTATTGGCGTGGGATGTGGACGACTGTTCCACCTGGTCGGCCATCGGCGTTGCAGTGAGCCGCACACAAGCCGCAGACCATCCGGTGGTACTTATTTCACCAACAGTGTTGCCGGTCTGCTTGCTAGCCTGCTTGTCAAGTCAGACTGAGCTTTGTCTGTGGGATGCAGTTTTTAATGATTTTTTTTTAAGTTGAGCGCGCGGCAACACATGGTTCAGCTCTTTTTACTCTTACTGCCAACCTCTTTTTTGCCCCTTTGCGGTGCGGCGGCCCCAGAGGCCTGTTGGGTGAGGCACCCTCATCTGTGGGGACATTGACCGTTCTCAGGGATGCCTGCCTTGCTGGTTGCCATCGCAACCTTTTCATAAAAAACCGAGGTGCAGAAGGTCCTACACATGCAGTGTGGTACTCCTTGGCCTAGGTGTAATGGAGGCAGAAGTGACTTGGCAGTTGCTTGTGGCGTAAGTGCATCGTTCCTTTGACTAGAGGTTGCATGGCAGCGCTTTCCCCTAAAGCCAGATGGTGCCGTCTAGGGTGCAGGACCTTGGGTTAGAAGCACTGAACCACTTGTACCAAAAGCGGCCTTACCCCCTGGTGTGGGGGTTCAGAATTCTCCCAGATCCCCCCGGCTCCCTGTTGGCTGTGCTTTTCCCTGGCTTTCTGTCCAGTCTTGCGCACTCGCGGCCCCGTCTCCTGGGTGCGTGTGCACTGGCTGCGTCCCTGCACGCCTGCCCTGCACTCTCACAGTAGCTCCTGCCCCACAGGCTTTCCCTTCTCAGCCCACTCTCACCTTCTGCCAGCCCCGGGCCCTGCGCTTTGCTCCCCATCGCCCTCGGTGCATTCCATCACTGTCAGAGGAACACAGGGCTCCGTCTGTGTACAGTACACTTGCTTCCTCTTGATGAAGGAAGAAAATGGCCTCAGAAGAATAGACACACCTGGCCATGATCATTTCTACCGTTGAGCAGGTCCAGGACTCAACCCTAAGGCTTCTGACGCCAAGGCCAGTCTGCAAGTCACTCCACCTTCCTCTTCGTGCTGCCTCCCAAGTTGGGATGAAACCAAAGTAGCTATTGTGTTCCTGAACTCACCACGGCCCTCTTTTTGGCCTTTCTGCCTGTGGTCTGGCTGGGTCCCTGCCTACAACCCTTTTCCCATGCCTGCAGCTCCCTCCAGTGCTTCCAGCCCGGGCCAGATGCCTCCTGGGATTGTCCTGTCTGGGAGGGAACTTGCGGCCTTCACGTGGATAGCGCTGATCTTTTCCTTCTTGGCGTTGGCTTTTAGGTGCAGCCCTTAATTACATTAATGGAGGGTCTCAGTAAATATTGACAAGTGAATTACTCCTTTGCCTTAATGGAGAACGTCCACCATATCTAATCATTACATATTTACCAACTAGATTCAATTCAACTAAGCTTTGATAATGTATTTTTTATTTGCATTTAGTTCAGAATATCTTCCACTAGCCTTTGCAATTTCCTTGTATTTTTACTCATTGGTTATGGTTGAACAACATGAAGAGTTTAATTAATGTCACTTAGCTGCACATCTGCACTTTTGTAAGATGTTACAGTGGAAAGTGTTTCATATATACATATATGTTTACAATAAATAAACCAACAAATTACCCATTTTGAAACGTGTGGTATTTATTTTCTGAGTATTTGCAAATTTGGCAGAAATATGTCTCTATTACTGATAACTAATTCTGTTTTCTGTCATTTCAGTCTCCTTACGTTTGTGGAGAATAATGATCTAGAATAGAGTCTGATGTGATTCTTATTTTATCTGCACTGAAAAAGAATGAATATTCTGCTCCCGTTTACTGGAGACTTCTCTAAATGTCAGTTAGGTCAAATTGCTTGACGGTGTTCTTCATTTATTTTTCTACGTCCTTAATGATTTTCTATCCACTTGTTCTCTCAATTACTGTGATTATTTTTCCCATGAAGACTTTCAGGTTTTGCTTCATGTGCTTGGAAGCTCCGATAGTGCTGGCACACATTTAGTGCTAGAATGTCCTTCTCTACCCCTGGTAACATCGTTGGCCAGGAAATAGAGCCACTGTACCTTTCCTTTAACTAAAGTCTGCATGGTATCTTTTCCCATCTTTTTGCTTATAACCTATTTGGGTCGTTACATGTAAAGTAGCTCTTTTGTTCATAGCATATAGCTGCATCTTAGAATACCTGTTGTCATTGGAGATGCTACAAATCTCTCAACAGATTGTTATCATTATTTACACAAAATTTAAGAATCTCAAGGAAATTGAAACATACCTTTTATATTTTCCTAGTTATCATTTTAAAAATTCTTTATTATTTTGCATAGAATCTATTTTCCATGTCGTCTCATGTTCTTTTGCCTAAAAAAATTCCCTGACCATTTTTGTCATGCAGATCTAGGGATAACTTCTCTATGCTTTTATTCTGCTTTTAATGTAGAAAAATATTTCTCCGGGCTGACAAGTATAGATCGACAGTTCACTCATTTAGTATTCTCGGTGATGTTTCTCCTTGCCGACTCTGTTGTGTAGCTTTTGACAGTAAGTCTAATGTCATACTTTTCTCTTGTTTTCTTTCAATACAATGTCTATTTTCAGACTGCTTTTATTCCATTTTCCAGCAAGTGGCTTGTGCTGTACCTTGACGTAATTCTATTTAACGTTTATTTTGCTTGAGGTTTGTTGAGCTTTGGTGTTTGTAGGTTCATCGTTGTTTATGGAATTGTGGGATTTCTTCGGTGACCGCTTCATCAAACACGTGCTCCAGTCCTCTCATAGCTGTTAGCCAGCTTGATGCTGCCCACAAGTCACTGGTGCCGGGTTAATTTTTTACTTCTCTTTAGGTTTTTTTCACCCCTGTTTTACTTGCCCCCATAAAGATTCACAGTCTTCCACCCCCACGAGCAGTTGCACCGTCTTGGAAGGTCACGCTGAGTTGGAATCAACTCGATGGCAGTGAGCTTTGAGGGTTTTGTGGTCAGCAACCTCTACTACGGAACTTCTCGAGATCTAACCTAAATCTGTTCCCATTTGGGTTCATTTCTAACTCGACCAAGTTTCTTCCTTTGTTACCAGTGCAGGCTTCTCTCATTTCATCCCACGTCCCCGATTCTAGGTGACTAGGGATTGCCGACTACTGGTGTTCCAGTTCACAGATGCGCACATTTACGCATAGCAAAACGTGTCTGAACACGGTTCTGTGGTCAGGGAGTGCCTGCAGACAGGCTCTCGCAGTCCTGCCTTAGTCTCATTAGGGCGCCTTCCAAATAAGAACCAGTCAAATCCGTGGCTTCTAGGGGATCTCCTGGGCCGGCCAATTCAAGACAGAGAAATCCTTTCAGATGGGTACTTGTGAGATTCCGGAGGGCGTGGTCTTGATAGTTTTCTCAAATAATACAGGATGATTTGGTGGGCTTTTTTTTAAATCGTTTTATTAGGGGCTCATACAACTCTTATCACAATCCATACATACATCAATTGTGTAAAGCACATCTGTACCTTCATTGCCCTCATCATTCTCAAAACATTTGCTCTCCACTTAAGCCCCTGGCATCAAGTCTTCATTTTTCCCCTCCCTCCCTGCTCCCCCCTCCCTTGTGAGTCCTTGATAATTTATAAACTATTTTGTCTCCCTTCACCCGCTTTTCTGTTGACCGTCCCCCAGGGAGGTGGTCACATGAAGATCTTTGTAATCGCTTCCCTCTTTCCAATCCACTCTCTGTCTACCCTCCCAGTATTGCCACTCACACAACTGGTCCTGAAGGGATCATCCGCCCTGAATTCCCTGTTTCCAGTTCCTATCTGTACCAGTGTACATCCACTGGTCTAGCCAGACATGAAAGGTGGGATTGGGATCATGATAGTGGGGGGAGGGAGGAAGCATTTAGGAACTAGAGGAAAATTGTATTTTTCATCGTTGCTACATCACACCCTGACTGGCTCGTTTCCTTTTCCGAGACCCCTCTGCAAGGGAATCTCCAGTGGCCAACAAATGGGCTTTGGGTCTCCATTCTGCACTTCCCGCTTCATTCACTATGGTAAGATTGTTTTGTGTCTGGTGATGCCTTATACCTGATCCCTTAGACACCTCATGATCGCACAGGCTGGTGTGCTTCTTCCATGCAGACTTTGTTGCTTCTGAGCTAGATGGCTGCTTGTTTGTTTATCTTCAAGCCTTTGAGACCCCAGACTATACCTTTTGATAGCTGGGCACCATCAGCTTTCTTCATCACATTTGCTTATGTACCCATTTGTCTTCAGAGATCTTACTAGGGAGGTGAGCACACAGGGATATGATTTTTTGTTCTTTGATGCCCGATACCTGATCCATTCGGTACCTCATGATCACACAAGCTGGTGTGTTCTTCCATGTGGGCTTTGTTGCTTCTGAGTTAGATGGCCACTTGTTTACCTTCAAGCCTTTAAGACCTCAGACACTATATCTTTTGATAGCTGGGCACCATCAGCTTTCTTCACCACCTTTGCTTATGCACCCGCTTTGTCTTCAGCAATCGCATTGGGAAGTTGATCATCATAGAATGCCAATTTAAAAGAAGAAAGTATTCTTGCATTTAGGGAGTACTTGAGTGGAGACCCAATGTCCTTCTGCTACCTTAATACTAGACCTATAAATATAGGCACATAGATCTATTTCCCCATCCTCATATAAGTATATTTGCATATGTACATGCCTTTATCTAGACCTCTATAAATGCCCTTTGCCTCCCAGCTCTTTCCTCTATTTCCCTTGACTTTCCTCCTGTCCCACTATCATGCTCAGTCCCCACCTGAGTTTCAGCGATTCCTCTTGGTTACATTACCCTTGATCATGCTCTACCAGGCCTCCCACACCCACCTCACCACCAATTTGGATCACTTGTTGTTCCCTTGTACTTGGGTTTCCCCCCACATCCCCTATCCCATGTCCCCCCGGAACTGTCAATCCAGTTTTCTCTTCATCCAGCCTGCGGAGATAATAACATACACAAAAACAAGACAGAGCAAAACTAAGCAACAATATACAACAAAACAACAACAACCCACTAGCAACAAAACAAAGCACAACAAGAAAGAAAAGCTTGTGGCCTTTAGGAGTGTTTTCCAGTCCAGTCTGTTGGGGTACCACACCCTGGCCCCAAAGTCCACTTTCAGCATTCCCTGGACACCTTGCCGCTCCATTCCCTTGCTGTTCCGCTGCACTCCCCCAGTGCTTTGCCTCAGTGTGATGGGATCAGGTTGAGTGCAATTCCCACAGTGTGTCTCCGGTGCTGACCCCCACAGGGCCATGGGTCAGTGAGGGGCGTCACGTCTCATAGTGGGGCTGGCCATGTGGTCCTCTCTGGACTGGCTGCTCTAATTGGGCCCATCGTCCTCAACGCCTGGTGGGCCAGGATGTGCTCCACTCTCTCCTCCTCCCCCTTTGTCTGCTCCCTTGTGCTCCGATCAGACATGTCGATCAAGAGGGCTTTTGATGAAGAAACTTGACAGAACGTGAACCCCTGCATTGGTGAAGGAAAGGGCAGTAAATCCGCGTCGAGGTGCTTGGTTCATCTCAACCCGCTTGCTCATTCTTCAAGGTAACAACGGCTGCACGAAAATTGTTGGAAACCATACTCCATCCACTATATAGCCATGGGAATGCCCTCTCAGAGCTCTGTACTTTCCTCAAGTTCAAAGAACAGCCCCAAGGCACAAGGCTTGTCCTTGGAGGATGCCCCAGTGCCTGTGTTGGCGTGGTGGAAGTCAGAAGGTGCAGAATCCCTGGTGGAAAGTTGTTAGAGAAGTGGAAACGTGGCCTGCAGAAGGATAGAGACCCGAGTGAAGGTCATGTCCAGAAACAGCTCCACATGTGGGGATTTTTGTTTCATAAAGATGTCCGTGATTATGTAGCAGTAGTTTTTCTTTTTGCTTGCCTGCACGCAACACTTTCCTCCATTTGAAGGAAGCTTTGTGGCAATTCTACACTGGGGAAGTCAGCGGTGCCACTTCTCTACCAGCGTATGATCCATTTGTGTCCCTGTTACATTTTGGCAGTTCAGTATTTCAAATTTTCATAATACCATTACACAATTTTTAATAGAATGAATTTTTTATTGTGAATTAGGTGAGGGATTTACGTTTCCGACCATCGGCTGTGCAACACAACCGTTGAAGCCATGCATCAAATCCACCGCCTCCTCCCACCCCACGCCCTCTCACTGATTCCTCTTTTCTTTCTTGTGGACCTGCGTCCTCCCACGCACCCAGGGCGACTCTGTCAACCTTGCTTCCTCTTCCCACCCTCAAACTCCATCCCTTCCTTGGGAGTCTTGGCCTTGGTGTTAAGCCTTATCACCGTGGTTGCATACAAGATTTGTTCCTTGGTGATTGACTGACTTCATTCAGCCTCCTGCTCTCCAGGCCCACCCACGTTAGGAGGTGTTTCGTGGTGTCACAGGATTTCCTGGCCTTTATGGACCGAGGTTTCTTTGTGTAGTCTTCTGCTAACAGGCATTTGGGCTGCGGGCAATTTTTGTCCTTGTGAGCAGTGTTTTTGGCCGTCCGTGTGAGTGTCTCTTTATATTTCGTGTGGCCCTTTCCGGATGGCGCCATTTTCATCTCTGACTCCTGATACTTGCATCTTTCTTGTCCTTGATCAAGTTTGCCAGTAGTTTGCCAATTTTGTCGGTTCTTTCAAAGAACCAGCGTCTGGTCTTAATAAGTTTTTGCAAAAAAATAACTTTTTGCTTTCTCTTGCTTTCCAATTCATTTATTATTATTTATCACTGAAGGTTAATCTTGCTGCTCTTGGTGCAGTTGTTGAAGATGCCACTCAGGGCGCTGCTTTGGGTTTCTCCTCGTTTTTCATGCTTGCATCGATTGCTATGAATTGTTCTCTGACAACTGCTGCTGATGCCATTGTCCGCCTGACAGCCTGAACGTGGATAAGCAGAACTTGACGCGCATTGGGAAACCAAAACTCTTTTGTGTCTCACTTTATTGTGGTGATCTGAAATCAAACCACAGTATCCGAGGTACGCCTGTGTATTTGCCTAATTTTCTCCTCTCCCACCATCAACCCCAGCCTCACTCTGCTTTTCCCACGGACCCTCCCTGTAAGTGACACAGGACACGGGCCCAGGTGAGGGCATGGTGAGAATAATATTTTTGTCTGACCCCTGTTCATTTACCCTGGAAATGGTGCCCACTTTAACTTCAATAGTCATCTTTGCTTATTGAAGTACTACACAGACTTGCTCAGTGGTTATGTATAAAGTTCATGGTCTCTTAATGTGTAATTAATTCTCTTCCTCTTTCTCAAGGAAGTGTAATAGGATACAGTGAGCTCAGGCTGCCTGGGCCACGCCCCACGCCTTCTTCACTGACTTGCCGTTTTTGAGAACACTGTTTTCTGGCAACTAAAGCTGCCTGTTTTAACAAAATTAATTATTTCAGGTGGGCTTTTCCCAAGGGGATGGCACTCTTGAGCCTTCTGACCTTTAGCTTTTTAATGTGTGGTTGCGTTTTTGTTTGTTTTCAATTTCCTGTTCAAAACACCACCTTGTTGCACTTTCAGCTGCCTCCACTGAGTCAAAAGGTTGAAGATTTGGATTCTTTGGAGCTCTGAATCTGTGTGTGTGTGCGCACCTGTGTGCGTGCGTTTTCCCTTTGGGTAGCTGTAAAAGAAAATGACTGGCTTGATTTAATCTTTGTCCAATTTTTGCAAATCTCAGTGAGTGCTAGTAGGTTAGGGGTGGGGCTGCTACAACTATAAGATCAGGAGTTCAAAGCCCCCAGCTGGTCCTTAGGAGAAAAGTGAAGCTGACTGCTCCTGTAGTTTGTAAGCCCTTAATGATATCATGCGCCAACCTCTGTCTTCATTGTCACTTACTTATGTCTGTGAATCGTGGCTGCTAACCATTTCTTGAGGCCCCACTAGACTTGAAAATCTTTGGGACTTTTCCTCTCTGGTACAAGTCTTTTACCGGTATAGTAACTTCAGGTTCCTCTTCACATGTGACTCAAACACACTGCCTGTCCACGTCGGTTAATGACCAGCTGTTTTGTTTCATGGTTGTTTCATACGTCGTCGTGCTGTCCCTTGAGGGAAAGGTGTTGACTGTTGGTGTCTTACAAGAAGACCTATCCAGGAACACACTTGTGTGAAGTTTATTATTAGGATTCGGAATCAGACCTAACGCCAGTGGCATTGCTCTTCCTGACTGTTAGGCTTGAGCTTAGGGACTGCATTTCTACTGTATGCACAATATACCTTCTGAAGACTCGGGGAGGAGCTTTTGGTTCGGCAGCTGTGTTGCTCAAAGCCTGACCTTGTTCTGTAGCTGCCAATTTTCACCTGTATTTAAGAAGGAGAATAAAGTAAGGTGGGTTCTAGTTATTTATTATTTGGGACATGTGTGCATTTTTGTATTACAGAACTTGCTAAGCCCCTATTGGGAAACAAAGTCTATTTTTCTACTATTATAAATTAAAGTTGGGTGAAATGCATAGCCATGGGCTGGGTGGGGTGAGGGGCAGGAACTTCCCCTCTTCCTTCTCCCTCGATGGGCCCCGTACAGGCTGTCTCAGGTGCTTTCCTGTGTCCGCTCTGCTGTTAGGGCCCAGGAGTCTGTTAGCCCAGCTTTGCTTCTTGGCACTCCTTGTGCAGAGTTTCCCTGACTGCCTCCTAGGAGATTCTGCTCATGTTTAAGTGGAGTCCCCTTCACCACTGGGGCCGTTGTCAGGGAACCCTCTGGGAGTGTCTGTGTTAAGACACTGTCCATGTTTCTCAGCCTCGCTGCTCTCAGAATCCTAAGTGCTGGCAGTTTTGCGGCTTTGTGTTGTGCCTCGGCCGGTTGTGAGTGCATCTAATGCCTTTCTCTCATTTGTTTCGGGGGGCGGGGGGTGGCAGATGGTGGGAGGGATTTCGAGCTGCCGCAGAGCAGGAACAGGATAGTGCTGCTCAGCTCTCTGGCCTTGTGAGTCCTGTGCCTCTCCTCCAGGCTTAGACGTTACTGCCGAGCACGTGCATTGACATCTTTCACGGTCGTCAGTTGTCAGAGGATTTTTTTGTGGCCCAGTGTCTGTCTCGTCCTCTGTACCCATGTATCTATTTAGTCACCCCAGTGTATGTCCACTGTGATGGGTCATAGGCACAGCACATTTCAAAGCAAGATCTCGGGTCTTTGGGGTTCAGTGAATGGTGACATCCAGCAAGGGGACGCTTGTCCCGAGCAGCAGTGTCGTCAGCCCAGGGCTGCAGAGGGGTTGTGCAGGTCCACGGGCGCCTCTCTTTCGCTCCGTAGGAGGCTGTTTTCTTTTGGAATGCTTCACAGTGCGCTGTGCAGTCTGCCACGCGTGGGATACAGGGGAGAGGGAAGTTAGATCCTATTGGCTTGCACAGCGCAAGCCCTGCAGAGCAACAGGCCAGGGGGCAATGTTGGGGGAAAGTGGTCATTCCCCAGAGCATCTCCGCTGGAGCTGCAGCCCTGAGCAGCGGGGTGTGCATGGCCAGGAGGGCAAGCGCAGGATGCTGCTGTCGAAGGAGGCCCCGCGTGTTTATGGAGAACCGTGAGATTTGTGGTTCCCGCTCCTGAGCCCCCACCACAGTCAGACTCTAGCTCTGTGGTGGAGACGGCGACGTGGAGCCCGCTGGCCTGGTCTGTTCTTTAATTGTCACGTTATTTGACTGGGACCAAAGGACAAACCTGTTATCCATCTGCCACACCTTCACTGATCGTGTTCGCTGTGGTTGAGTGTTGTTGGTGAGTCCCACACATTCCGGCTCGGCGTGATGACCGGAAGTTACCTGTGTGCTCCAAGAGCACATCACTGTTACTGCCCCCAGGCCACGTGTCACTGTTCAGGACTTTGTGTGGCTGCATGGCAGTGGTCATTGCTTCGTCCCTCAGCCTGTGTGTTCTTCCACCCGCTGGATGGCCCGGCACTCTGCCCACTGCACAGTAGGCTTGCAGGTTTCCGCTGTAGCGCAGAGGCCCGCCCATGGAGCTAGCGTGGGAGGGGCAGGTGACGGTACAGCCCTAGGACCCGCGCCCTTTCCTTGGAAACTGCCCACGTGGAGTTCCAGAAGGAAGTCTGTAAGGAGGACAGGAAGGAGAAGCAGGCCCCCGGTCTGCAGGCACAGTGGGAACAAGCTTCGTCTTCCCAGGCTCATCTTCTGTGTCTTCGCTCTTGGCTGGTGTCCTGGTGAAATGGGGTCTTTCACGTGCCTGCTAGTGAGGGCTGGCGGGCAGGAGGGCTCCCGCGTAACAAGAGCCAGGTAAGGAGGACCGCAGAGGTAGACACGCCACTCTCCTGCCGTGGGGGGAAGGGGCCTCCCCTCACCTGGGGAGAGAGGCCCGCCAGAGCTCCCACACACTCCTAGTCCTACGTCAGCCCAAGTAGGGAAACATTTACCGAAGAAATAAAGTGGTCGACAAGTGACTCTTTCTGAGGAAGCAGAACTTCTAAACATGGACATCGAAACCTTTCAACTCCTTTTAATTAAGAGATAGACTTTGGGGTCAACAATTACGATTTTGATAATTATTCTAAATGGTCAGTCAACCAAGCAAGCGATCAATTAGATAGTTTTCTTACTGGGAAATAACGGCAGATGCTGCTTCTACACATAACTAAGTGACTTTTGTGTTAGGCTGCGGACCTGCCTCTCATCGTGAACGTGTCTCCTCCCGAGACTGGTGGGATCTGCCGCTGTGGCTGACTACTCCCTCCCCCTCCCCTCCCCCCTCGGCCCCAGTCTCCATGCAGGGTGCTGTGGTGTGTGATAACTGAGCTGTTTACTAATTTGTTGTTGGAATTATACTAATAACGAAACTTGAATTACTGGAATTTATTATTCGGGGGCATCGGCTCACCCTTGTTTTTGTTTGTTAAACAGGAAAAGGACCAGCGCAGCCTAGACATAAACACTGCCAAGTGCATGTTGGGACTCTTATTAGGAAAAATCTGGCCCCTTTTTCCAGTTTTTCACCAATTCTTAGAGGTACCAAATTGTTATTTTATGAAATGTATATGTTTACTTGCTTAGAGCTTCCACAGTTACTTATTTAACCACATTCTACCATTTTTGCTTGCTGTGCTTTTCTGCCTGTAGGAACTCATGGTGACGTCATGGCCACCCAGCAGCCGCCCATTTTCTGAGTGTGTCTGTGTGTGTTTCATGTTGTGTCCAGTCATTCCATGTAAATGGCGTCCGAAGCAGCCTCGCTCTGTCTTCTCCAGCCTCTCCTGCCTGTCTCATCCCCTGTTGGAGTTTGCGTTAAATGCACCGCTTTTCACAACAATACTGATGTGTGTGGCTTTACACATTACACAGATTGCTGTTTTTATTAAGCATACGTTTTAAGAAACAAAACAAAAACTGCCATCTGCCTGCCTTCTTGGATTATTATAAGGAATTGTGAATTTGTAGTCTGCTCTGCAATGGACTCGGGCATAGGAACAAGGGTGCTCAGACTCTGTGGGCCGGAACTGACAACAGTCCCTTCTCATCCACTCTTTTTCCCAAGTGTCTGAGACTCAGCCTCAATTTAAACACTAGGCAAATGGCCCTGCAGCCTTCAGCTTGCCCTTTCTTCCTGTCTGCATTAGAAACAGGGAAGGGTGTTAGCACATCCCGGGGGGTGGCTTACTGTAAGAGTTTTGAGCCTGGTTTGGGATGGAATGTAATCGATGTTGGAAGGATCGCAGATGTGAGTTTGCTACCTGAGTTGTCATGTGTGACGTCCTCATTCGCCCTCGTGCCCCAACCCTGTGTCAGAAAGGCCCTTGGCTCAAAAGGAGGAAGGCTTACCAGAGGATTGCACCTTTGAGAGATCCCGAAAGAACCCCTCCCCTAACTCCGGCTTCACTCTTGAAGTACTCCTCTTGCTCTCAGCTCATGCAGTTGTTGAGGACCGCTACCAGCACTTGCTGCTTTTCACATGACTAACTGGAACTTCTCAGAAACCGCACAAAAATGGGTTGTAATTGAGGAGCTACTTATTTGTACGACTGACTGGCTGTATCCAAAAGTAAACCGTGCTTATCTCTGTGATGACCTCTGAGATCAGTCAGCCCAGTCTGATCATGAATCCAAGTGGGTTCTTGGTCTCAGAGACCTTAGCAGCACTTGAATGGGAAGCAAAGCCTTCCTTCGCAGCGGGAAGGCCTTGCCTTGTGCCAGTTTGACTTTGCAGGACTCCAGGAGTATAAGCAATGGTTACAGGGACTGGTTTAACTTTTAATGGCTTAGGAAGCTCAACCTGTGATCTGTGCTTTGTTCTCTTTCTCTCTCCTTTCCAATTGCTTACATTAGCTTGCATTTTTCTTTTAAAGGGGACCATCCCCCTTTGGTTTCTTGATTTCCGCTTGTGTTTGCATCCTGAAGCCCATTGGCTGGACTCCTCTTGGCTTTCTGTGTACCTACTTGTATTGTGTCAGTTATGTGCCTGATCTGAGCGATGAGGGTTAAGGTTCTTGGTTCCAAGTTTCGTTGTGTTTACACTTTCCTGCAGGGCTGCGTGTCTTAAAATGTCCACATGGCTTGTTTCTTCTTGAGAAGGGATAGCAAGACAGCTGCGAAGCCGTTTTAGCTGCTTCTGTGATCCAATTTGAGTTTTGAGGGATTAGATTAGACGGGTCGTTTCTTCTAAGGCCCGAGCACCAGGTTCTAAGACCACTCAGGCCACTTAGTAAGTGCTTGGGGACCGACCGGCAGTGAGCAGGGCTGATTGCACTGGGGTGGACCCTGCTGCGTGCCGGCAGGCCTTCCCGTGGATGGCCTCACTAGCAGCCTCCTTTCCTGCCTGCAGCCCACGCAGACCGCTTGAAGGGATAGAACATGCCCTTTCTGGGTGTGCTTGCCATTTTATTTTGCGTTCCCATGGAATTTTTGTGAGGACACACTGTCATCAGAGAGTTGGCCCCGCTCCCTCTCACCGTCTTCACTTGGCACCTGACTCCCCTCCAACCGGAAGAGCCAACCGCCCTTGAAAGGGACAAAGTTGCTTCCGACGGCAGTTGAAATGCTCCCGTTTGTTGATTTCAAGTGTCAGTAATTCGTGCTACTTTTCCCTCCATCAGCAATCAAAGTACAAAGTTGTTAACAAAGACCAGTGGTGCAATGTGCTAGAGTTCAGCAGAACCATTAACCTTGACCTCAGCAACTACGACGAGGACGGAGCCTGTAAGTACTGGCGCTGGCCCTCCCTCCTCCCCGGCTCCCCTGCCCCTCTCCCCGAAAGGCCGCCAGGCCTCACCATCCCGGTATCTTCTCTCTCCCCTCGTCAGGGCCAGTTTTGTTGGACGAGTTCGTGGAGTGGTACAAAGACAAGCAGATGTCGTAGGACCGGATGTGCCTCAGCGCGAGTCACTGTTCCCGCCGTTCTGTCAGCCATTAGCCATAAATTGCTGTTTGTCTCGACGCGCATGCTGCTTCCCTGGCACGGCCTTCCTCCTGCGGGGACTCTCGGGGTTCGCGACCGACGGCCGGCTCTGCTTGCTGTGTGGCATCGTTCTCTTGGAAGGCCGCTTTGTAGTTTGTATTCACACTACCGATTGGTGAATTTGCCAATGTCCTCACTGTGACTATGTGTATATTGCTGTTTAAATTTTGTACATGTGTATAAAAGAAATCGCTTCACCGAGAGATTATTTCTGCACAAGTGTATTGTACAAATAATTTTGTGGCATATTTCTAGGCACCCCCCCCTCTTTTTTCACCCCCAAACGAACCGGCTTTATCTCATTTGGTCTCCACTGTAGCACTTCGGAAAGCGAGCCGGAACGATGGTTGCCAGGAGCAAACAGGCCAGAAACGGAGCTGGTTGCTTACGTGGCCGAGTGGGGAAGGAGGAGGGAAGGAGTCACTGACTTGTCAGTAACATACGCCAACTGCCCTGCGCTTCTCCTTGGCCCAGGTAGCGCCTGGCGCAGGCTGCACCCCGGCCTTCTCCACCGTGCCTCGGCGAGGTGCCGCTCCTCTGTTTGTAACGTTACAATTAGAGCAGTTTGGTTCGAGGTACAGCAATTGAAATAAAAGTACACCTTTCTTTTCATGGGGTTTAAATTCTAAATGTGAGCATTTTTTGACTGGGCTCCCCCCAACCCCCATTTCCTTCACATTCTCGCCCTCCCAGTTGGGTCGGCTGTGGCTTTCCACGCCTCCAGGGAAACCTCCCGGTTTGCTGGCCAGGAACCCGCCGGCACCATCCTGCCTTTCCGGCTCCACGTCCCTGGGGGCGTGTTTTTAGGTATTTATTTTTCATGTTTTGAAAAGACACAAGACCCTACGTGAGAGGTTCTGCTTCAAGCCTTGGTTCTTCCCTGTGCTGTTCTCGGGCCGGCCTCCTGGCAGCATGCCCACCGTGGGCAGCGGACGTGAGACCCCCAGCTCCGCTCGGCGCCAGCGCCGGGCAGCCCTTCCGGGGAGGCCTCCAGCGCCGGGCAGCCCTTCCGGGGAGGCCTCCAGCGCCGGGCAGCCCTTCCGGGGAGGCCTCCAGCGCCGGGCAGCCCTTCCCGGGGAGGCCTCCAGCGCCGGGCAGCCCTTCCCGGGGAGGCCTCCAGCGCTGGCAGCCAGCCCTTCGGGGGGGGGGGGGGGGGGCGTGGCAAGCAGGACGGTGTTTGGGCCGGTCCTTTGGCGGTGGTCGGCTTCGTTTGGTCTTTGCCTTACTCTTCCTTCGGAAGATGTGTCCACAGTCACGTGTGCTTTCATCAACTACCTGGTGCTATTGAGGGCCTTCCTCAGCCCCCGAAACAACACGCACAGTGCTGGTGAGTGTGTCCAGCAAGAGCACCCCATGCAGACGAACAAATGGTGTAGCTGCGATCAAGACCCACGATTGGACGTGCAACAATTGGAAGAGATTACTTTGACATTTGCCCGCCCCTGCCCCCCAAACCCTTGCGATGAAGTGTGAGCCTCAGATGGCGCTCGGGAGGACAGCAGGCCCCAGTCACACATTTTCTTTGCCAGCAGTGTTCAGGCTTTCAGTCGTATTTTTTCTCCCCAAGGGAGCCAGCCACCCAAGACAGAGATTTGGTGCGCACATTGAGCACGTGTGCATACGTGAGCGGGCCTGGTGGGGGGGGGACAGGGAGCAGCCCCTCCCGCCCTCAGACCAGCGCAGGAAGGTTTGGCTCGCTGTGAAACTGGCCAGAAGGTGTGCGCGCTCTAGCGCCTGAGCAGTGCTAACGGTGGCCCGTCTGCAGACTCCGCTTGACAAACTGCTCCCCCAGAAGAATGCCAAGCATTTGACGGGCGGCCCCGGCTGTTGAGAGTGCTCCTCTCCGTGGGTACGTCTGGACTCTGACCGGCATGTCCAGAGGCTGAGTTGGATGTGTGGGGAACTTAGCTCTTCCCAAAGCATTTCCCACAAAGTGAAGAGATGGCATTGAAAGCAACAGTTCTTAAAGATGGGTCAACTGCCGTTTTGCTTACAGCAAACGTAAATCAAAGATGAAATATCTCAGCAAGTGGTTGTTGGGATCTGAGGAGTGCTTCTTAAACACTAGGCACACGCAGTCCTGCAATCCAAAGGGCGGCTGCACGGGGTGGGGGAGAAGTGCAGCTCCTACCCAGGCAGCATGGCCATGATCTGGTGCAGAGCCCAGGGAAAGGCCGCTGCATGACCCGTAAGCATTAAGTACGTGCGCCAAAGGGAATACTCTCAGCTCCCCTGGAGAAAAATCTCTGAGGCGAATAGGTTCCAGGCCATTTGCTCTGGGTTTTCTTGATGTGGGTGGTTCTTTGCAAACTGAGGGAAAAGAGGACCTGACAGAATAAGACCCTTCTCCTCAAACGTTTTCTCAAATATGAGCGACACAACTGGGCAGCGATCACCATGGGATTAGTTAGCTGCCGGCTAATGGGGACCTAGACAAGACATCTTGGTCCGAGTCCTGAGTCCTAGCTAGATCCGCCCCCTTCCTCTCCCTGCCTGCCCCTTGGGATTTGATTGCCACCTAACAGAATACAGCACTTAGCTCAGAAATCTCCCCTTGTGATTGGCCACAGCCCCCCGCCACCACCACCACCGTAACGTTCCTACAAACCAGTGTGGAAGCTTGAACTCTGAATTAGGATTTATAAATCGGACTAGACCTAGATTCAAGTTCAGTGGACAAATCTCTGTAGCCCCTTAATCTCCACTTTCACAGTACTTTTGAAGTTTATACAGAAAGCTCTTAAAGTTCGTTTGTTCCCTTGGTTTTAATTCTTACAACTGCTGAAATACCTCTGTCAGCCTAATCCCGTATCCTGTCATGTTGTATAATAAATGTATAGACTTCATCGACTAACTAAAATGTTGGGTGTCTGTAAATGAGACCAAAATGTTGGATTTTGCTTTTTTCCCCCTAAAATAATTTCTAATGGGGGGGGCGGGAGGGGTCCCCTTAAATGAGCAGCAACTAACCTGTACCTGTGAACGCTTCGTGTCGTCAGTGTTTGCACTACATTCATCAAAGTTGCGCAAGTCCTGTGACTCCCAGCTTAACTACAATACCATGATGCCACCTACCGAGTACAGCAAACTGGTTTTAGGTCTTAATAGAATTGATGTAAAATGATGTCCCGCAAATAATAAAAGAATTTGTGTTTGGTTTCAGAACTAATTTGTGAATCCTCTGCTTTTCCTTCAAAACCCATCTTGTGACGATTGCCCCTCCACCTACCCCTTTTTCTTAATCTTTATTTTCCATACTTTGTGTATTTCAAAATCTCAAAGCTGCAGAGGAGGAAAGAAGAGCGTCATCAACACCCAGGCCCCTCTGACTCCCACTCGCTGCCCTGGCGTCAGTGGCACTCGGGGACCCTGTTTCAAGTCGCTACCTTCTTGCCGGACTCACAAGGCTTCCTGTCTGTGGCCGGTCTTTTTCTGAACTATTTGTTCACCTTTCACATCTGGAATTTCAGATCATTTTCTAATAACCATGATATACAGAGATCATGGTAAAAAAAAAAAAAAGACGCCACATTGATGCTCAACTGCAGAAAAAGTCAAGTTCCGATCTGAGTCCTCAGTTCCAACCATGTGTGGCAGAGCAGAGGTACACTCCATGGGGTTTGCAAGGCTGTAGCGTTTCAGAGACACATCGCCTGGCCCTCCTTCAGTGGTACCTCTGAATGGGTTTGAACTGCCAGCCTTTTTGTTAGTAGTCTAGCATTTAACTGATCGTGTCTAGCAGCGTAAAAGCAAATCTGAAGGTCCTTGGTAGCTGTTTCTATTTTGAATGCAGATATAGTCATTGCATTGTGATGCTTTCTCAGGCTCCTAATCTAGATACTAGAAGAATGTTCAACAGTCCTCCCCCCCCCAAAAAAAAATAAACCTCACTGCCATCCAGTCTATTATGAATCATAGCAATCCCATTTGTTAGTAAAATTGCCCCTGTGGACCCAAGACTAAAAAGCTTCACGGAAGTAGGAAGTTTCATCTTTCCCCCGAGGAGCGGCTGGGGGTTTTGAACTGCTGACTTTGGATTAGCAGCCCAGTGCATAAAACCACTTTGCCACCAGAGCACCTCCTAAACAGTCCTAGCTAGAGTATTTCAAATGTTTTGATTAAAAACGAAAGCACAAAAAATGGTCATTTAAAAAATGTGCTAGCATATGGTATGTGCGCAGCTATTGCAATGTTCTTTACCCCCAGTAAGAATCCTGGGGGCGGTATCGGTTAAGTGTTGGGGTGCCCTCTGCCAGCTGGGCGGCTCAAACCCACCAGCTACGTGCAGGAGAACGAGGAGGCCATCTGCTCCCCTGACGGCGTACAGCCTTGGAACTGCTGCCTTGGCTCGCTGTGTGAGTTGGAACGGACTTGGTGACAGTGGGCTTGGTTTTTGAGGGGCTTTGAAGACAACCACTTGGTTTTTCCCTAACGGAATATCCGTGCAGGCTCACCTGTAAAATCACCTTAAACTAGAACGCAAGCTTTCTGAGGGCAGACGTCTGGAACAGAGTGGGTGCTTGAGAGGATATGTGGACGGAAGCAAGAACTGAAGCTCCTGCTCTGGAAGCGCCTCGTATAAAGAGTCCAGGAAGAACAGAGGCAGTGAGATTTGGGGAGGGTGGGGGCGCTTTAAATCTAGAGAGGAGAAGGTAGACAATAATCCTACAAAGCAAACCCAGAATGTAGGCGCACATGGTTTAAATTGGCCTTGTAGATGGTTCTTTCGACTCAGGTGGGCCAGAAGCTGAAGATCAAACCAAGAAAATGATGGTTTTTCCTAACCCTAGAAAGCAACAAGGTGATGGTGATGGAAATACGGGACACAGCCCAGCTCCAAACAGATGGCGGAGCAGGTGTCGGTCGAGTCTTTTCGGGCTGTGGGCTAACAATAGGGGATCAAGAAGCACCTTCTGCAGTAGAAAATTGGGGTGCGGTCACCTGCTGCAGACCCACCCTGGGAGTCTCCGTGGAAAAACAATTCCCCGGCAGGGCAGGCAGGGATGAAAAGGCCCCTCTAGCTGTACACGTCCAGGAGGAAAGGTGCAGCATGAGGGACCAAAGCCAGCGGTTCTCAACCTGTGGGTCGAGACCCCTTTGGGGGTGGAAAGAGCCTTTCACGGGAGTCGCCCGATTCATAACAGTAGCAAAATGACAGTGATGAAGTAGCAACGAAAATAATTTTATGGTTGGGGGGGGGGGTCACCACCACATAAGGAACTGTGTTAAAGGGTCACGGAGTTAGGAAGGTTAACAAGCACTGCTCTAAAGGAGAGGCTGCTGGTTTTTGTTTTGTTTAAATGACGTAATGAGGGTGGAGAAGAAAGTGAGCTTAATAAGACACAGGACATAAAAAGGAAGAGTATTGATTGGGTCAGGCCCAAAGTGAAAGAGGACATCGTTCCTGATTTGGCATGCTTTCTGTGATTGTGCTGTAAAGTGTGTTGTGTTGTCACCAAAATGACTAATTTGGACACCATGCTCCAGACATCATACAGTGGGGAGGAGAGCTTAGCCTGTGAGGCAGTCCTTCAGTACAAAAGTACATCAAGCTGCCTGTCTGGCCTGCCCAGTTAGCTAGGCTTGTGGGGCCGGAGACCCCAAACAGGCCACGTTCACCACTGTTGGCACACCTAGCAGGCAGGAAAAGATGGGGGGAAAGTTTTCTCCTGAATTTGTACTTAGCATTTATCTCCAGTTGCTTAACCAAGAAAGAAAGAAAAAGAAAAGGCCATTTATGAATCTATGATATTTGCTTTGTGAGTAGGTAGGCTTGCAGAGAACGATTAGAAACAAACATGATCTGTAGTCATGAAATGGACGTTTTAAAAATATGATTCAAAATGCAAATCTCTTTGGAAGAAATCTATTCAGCCCTGGAAAGGAAATGCCTTCTGCAATCTCTGGGTGGATGTGAAGAGACTGGAGCTGTAAGAAGGCAAAGCTGGGGGGAGGGGGAGGGGTTGGTCTCAGACCCCTGTCAGCAGAGGTGACCGCAGGGCCTCAGCTATTTGAATGGTGGAAATTGCCGGGTCTAGTGGTCTCTGGAGTCTAGCTGGGATGTTAAAGAGCTGCAGCTGGCTCCTGGGCTGGGGGCTGCGTCTTCCTTTGTCTCCTCTTGTTCCATATTCAGATTTGCAGCCTTGCCTCTGGGGGATCGGAAGGAGGGCTTTAGTCCTAACAGACACTCTAAGTCCTTGACTAAAATAATAGATGCCTTTTAACCACCCCATTCTCTGGGTTCAAAAGGCTCTGCCCTCCTTTGTGCTCCTCCATCTAGACTGATTTGCTGACCCAGTAGAGATTCATTGCAAGGAACCTAGTCAGCAGTTAAACCCACCAGTCATTCCAAAGAAAGTTGAGGCTCCCTCATTCCATGAAGATTTATAGCCTGGGACACCCTAGAGCAGTGGTTCTCAACCTTCCTAACCCCGTGACCCTTTAACACAGTTCCTCATGTTGGGGTGACCCCCCCCAACCATAAATTGTTTTCGTTGCTACTTCATCACTGTCATTTTGCTACTGTTATGAATCGGGCGACCCCTGTGAAAGGGTTGTTCGACCCCAAAGGGGTTGCGACCCACAGGGTGAGAAGCGCTGTCCTAGGGAGCAGCTCTACCCTGCTCTATAGGTAGGTCCCTGTGAGTCAGAACCGACTCAGTGGCAGTCGGGTCGGGGTGGGAATAATCAATGGCTGTATCAACAAACTTTATGTGTGTGTTAAACATAATTCAGGAGCTCTGGTGGTGTGGTTACGGTTTGGGTTGTGATCTGCAAGGTCAGCAGTTGAAAACCACCAGCCACTCCTTGGGAGACAGATTGGGCTTTCTATTCCTATAAAGAGTTAGAAATCCACAGGAGCAATTCCATCCTGCCCGACACTAGGAGTCAGTATTGATTGGCAATGAGTTGAAAGGCAGAATTACTGTTTGAAATTGGTAACAGGCACATCTGTAGAGAGGTTGGGTAAATGTTAAGAAAATCAGCAGATTGGAAACTGGTAGAAATGTCTGGATCAGGAAGGTCTTATGCTCATTGGTCTTATGCCGTTTATAAGTAAATGGTAGACCAGACAGACACTGACTCAGCTGAAGCCATTAATTGGGAATTAGTAAAGGGCTATCCTTAGAGAGAATGTAGATGACGGTAGGAATAGAAGAGGTGGAGAGGTCAGGCTTTGGAAGCAGAAGGTTATCCAGGGGTCCTCAGACTTTTTAACCAGGGGGCCAGTTCACTGTCCCTCAGACCCATTGGAGGGCCGCACTAAAGTTTTTTTTTTTTTAAACTATCAACCAATTCCTATGCACATTGCACATTTCTTATTTTGAAGTGAAAAAACAAAAGGTGGAAAAACACCTGACGGGCCGGATAAATGTCCTCGGCGGGCCACATGTGGCCCGCGGGCCATAGTTTGAGGACGCCTGTCTAGGCTGAGTTCTGTAGAGAAACAAAACCAGTAAGATTATAATATGTATAATGTCTATACAATCTATATATATATATCTATATCTATCTATCTATATATATATACACAGAAAAAGGTATTTATATAAAGCTGTATATGCAGGTAAGTTCAAGTTCATGAATTAGATGTTAGGCTGGAGACTTCTGGTTTGTGGAGCTATGGGGATTGAAGAACCCGAGTTCAGTCAGGAAATGGCAGGCTTGTGGCTGTGGCGGTGAAGGTGAAGGAATCCAAGGCCCACAGGTTAGGTGGCAGGCCAACTATGACTCCTTGGATCAGCAGGCAAACAGCAGGTCGTTGGCCAGATGCACACAGAGCAAAAAGCAGACAAGTGTCCGTAGTGTCCAGTTACATTGGAAACAAGCCACACCCCTGGGGCAACTTCCTCTCAGTTGACTGTGTTAGGGCTGTGGTCTGAGTAACCAGTGTTGCCTCCCACGCACCCGAATCTCAGAACCGGCGAGCTTCTCATAGGCAGCAGAGCCCCCTATGGAAGGGGTGGACTTCAACGCACTGGGTCCTGACTGCCAAACCACTGAGAATCCTGCTCCACGCCCCCCACACCCCACCCCCAGTGACATGAAGCCTAACTCACAAAGAGCCCATGGCTGTCATCAAGAGACAATGATGGTGTAATGGATTAAAAGATGCCAACATAAACGCTAGGAACTTTAATGCCAACAGATGTGCTAATCCGTGGAGACATCTGCATATCACAGGAGATGAAGTGGGCTCCCCACTAGAGGGCCGGCTCCCAGGTAGTCACAGTTCTCTAAGGAGACTTCCAGGAAGGGGCTGAGGATGCCACCAGGCTTTATTTCCTTTCTCATGGAGGGTTATGCCCTCTGCTGCTGTCTGGAGACGGGGGCCGTCATCAGCTTGCTACTCACCACATGGAAGAAATGGGTACAAAGCACCCTGATACAAACAGTCAAGTGGGTGAGAACAGACCATCCTTCCAGAAGGCATTTGCAGACTCAGCCTCCAGGCATTTTGGAAGATCGAGAGGGAGTCAGTCTCTGGGAAGTTAGCTCCAAAGGCCCAGCAGGGCAGTGGGCAGGGAAGGTGCTGGCACGCAGGAAGAGCCGGGATCCTCAGTGAGACAGCGATTCCCCCTGGGACACGGAAGAAAGGACGGGTGCTGGGCAGCTCCAGGAAAGCAGACACTACAGCCATCGCTAACACATTCTCAGAGACCCAGAGCTACGTCTGTCTGCACTAAATCTAGAATTCTGCGAAACATTTGTAGATACAAGAGGGAATATAGCTGCCCCCGGCCAAGAGCCAAATACGAATTAATCATGCAGGCCATTTACAAGAAACAACACCTTTACGAGCAATCAAAGCTTGAGCCCATTTTATCAGCCATGAGTGTATATGACCGGTCCCCTTCGATTTTTGCTTGATAGGACCGAACTATTGTAGGATAAGTAGATGATGGGCCAATTAAACTGTTTGAGAAAACAAAGCCTGTGATATAAAGATGATGCTAGTTCCTAGCAACTTTTCAAAATGGAAACAAACAAAACTCAGAAAAATAGACTCACGGCTACGAGTTTATTAGTATTCATAACGACCCTGTAAGACACAGGATCGGCCTCTGTGGGTTGCTGTGCCTGTACCTCTTCGGGGGAGTACAGAGCCTCATGGTTCTCCGAGGGAGTGGCTGGGGGTTTAACCTTGCACTTAGCTGCTGGTGGGTCACCCACCACGCGGCCAGGGCTTCTCTCCACATCTCTAGACAGACTTTCTCAGAAGCGTCAGTGCGTCGTTTAAAAGTTGGTCTGTGCCTCACTTCTTGGAATCTGCGGGGCAAAGCCTCTGTCGTTTCTTTTTCCAGTTCCCCCAGGAGGTATGGATATTGATGGACAAGAAAGACTGACTGCCAGCAGGAAGTAGCAAGGCAGCTCAGGGGGCGTGGCCAGCCACAGCACCTAACCCCAGAGACGCTCTGAGCATCTCTTGCCGCTGCTTGGGAGCCCTACTCACACTGGGGGTAGGTGGGACAGGCGTGCACACCTGTGCCCCTGCATGTACACACAGCTGCTCAGTAAACAGAGGCAAATGGGCAACATCACTGCCAGGACAACGAAGAATTAGTGCAGGAGCCAGGGACAGAAACAGCCCTGCCACACCCCACAAACCCAGGTCTTTACCGCCACAGTCTCACACCCACCCTTGGAAACCCTTCTGCGTGGCTGAGAATTAACATGGCAGTTACAGTTGACCCTTGAACGATGTGGGTTTGAACCTGCGGCTGTGACTGTGGAGCCCTGGGGTCATCCTGGTGCCGAGTTGGGCTGCTTGCTGTCAGGTCTGCCATTGGGAATCAACAGCTGCTCTTCAGGAGAAAGAAGGGTCTTTCTACTCCCATGAAAAGTTACAATCTCAGAAACTCAAAGGGACAATTCTACCCTGTGACATAGGGTCACTATGTGTAAGCGATTCGGTGGTAGTGGGTTAGGTTAGGAGCGTAAGCGTGATGAGTCAGCTGGAAGCTTTTTCTGGCTCCTACAGCTGCAGGGGCTGATGAGCAGGAGGCAGGAAGATGAAGCTGGAAGGCCACAGGCAGTTGGCTATGGAGCTGGATGAATCCCAGGTTGGCAGCCCACTGGTGGCTCCTGGCATTGGCAGGCAGTGTAACAGGAGGTCAATGAGCCTGATGCAGGGTCCAGACCCAGTAGAAGAAGTTAGCTAGCTTCTGCACAACATCAGTCTACAACCACGCGCTGAATAGAACCTCCCTCAACTGTATCAAGGCAGAGGAACGCCAGCAGGCAGAGAACCACCTCCTTACTCTGGTTCAGATCAGAAGATTCTTTCCACTACTGCTTGGCTGCTTCCCAGAAGATCCACTATGGAGTTGGCCATGCCATGCTACGTCACATCATGAGAGAATCCTGGCCCAGCCAGACTGACATCAAACCTATCACACGGTACCATGGATAAAGCAGTTCTACTCTGTGCCCTCGGTTTCCTATGAGTTGGAATCAACTCGACAGCAATGGGCTTCTTTACCAAGACTCGGGAGCAATGACGGTTCACTAGCGGGAATGCACCTCCCTTGTGGGAGTTCTGGGTTGGATTATGGCCAACGCACCTGTGGTGCAGCCGCCACCTGTCTGTTGTTGCTCAGGTTCTGAGCAGGTTTCAATGGCGCATCAAGACTAAATGGATTAAGGAGGCCTGGAAAGCGACTTGCCCCAAACCAGCCAGTCACAACTCTACAGAGCACAACCCATCGTACATTTGGGTCTCACTCAATGGCAACCAACACCCAAGGTCTACTCTACCCCAGGGGTTGGAAATCGACTGAATGGCTGTTGTCCACCAGCAACAGCAGTAGGCTGGTGGTGGGAGTAAAGGCAGTAGGCTGGTGGTGGGAGTAGTGGTGGGTGCGAGGTGCTGACACAAGTCAACTGATAGTGACCTGAGGCAAAACAGTTCCAATTCATAGCGACCATCTGCAAAGCAGAGGGAAGCATTGACAGCTCTGCGCCATCCGTCGCTGCAGCCGCTGGGGGAGTTGACACAGTGGTGGTGGTGTAGCGGGTGCATTTCCACATTCTTCACTTGCTCTTGGGTGGCATTCTGTACCCAGGCTTGATGACTCCATGTTAGTAGTAGTACCTGTATGAATGCAACGTTTATTTGTCTCTGGGGATTGGAAAGAGTGCATATAAACATCTGAGCAAGATAACCTTAGCAAATATGTACAACAATATTACTAAAGGTGAGATGTAGCAAAGAACCAGGGGGTCCTAGATGTGGTTCTTTGTACTTGAATATGTCCCCAATTGGTGATTACCTGTTGTATATATTATATAATATACATTATGTGTTATATATAGAATTTATAATGAGAGACATTAATTTATTTTAATTTGTTTTTACACACTTCAGAAGCTAGAAATCTGAATTCAGGGTGTACCTCTTCCTGTTTCTAGTTGTTTACTTGTAGTTCTTGGGCTTGAAGACTCACTTGCCTCCTTTGTCATCAGAGAGAGTCTGTGTTCGGGTTCGTGCTGCATGGTCTCTGGGTCTGTAAAAAGAGCCAAGCCCATCGCCATCAAAGCAGTGCCAGTCCTTCCAGTGCCAGTCCCTTCCAGTACAGCCATGCTTCATGCTTTCGGAGATTGTAAATCCCTATGGGAGCCGACAGCATCCTCTTTCTCCCAAAGCGTGGCTGGTGGGTTTGAACCACTGACTTTGAGGGTTGCCGCCCAGCACAGTTGTGTGAGGAGGGGCACACAAATCCATCTATAACATGGGCCAGGGAAGGCGTGACCTTGGGAAGGTGTTAAACCAGGCTGTGCAGGACGAGGTGGAAACTGTGTGTCCCAGCTAGACTTTTTTTAAAAAGGGCACTAGCAGAGCATATCCTGGGGGTGCAATGATCAAGCACTCGGCTGCGAACTAAAAGGTTGTTGGTTAGAACATATCCAAGGGCCCACTGGAGAACCACCTGGTGATCTGCTTCCATAAATATTGCTGCTGCTGCTGCTGCTGCTGTTGTGAGGTTCTGTTGAGCTGGTGCCGGCTCAAAGCAACCCTGTGCACAACAGACGAAACACTGCCTGGTCCTACACCATCCTCACAATTGTTCCCATGTTCGAGCCCATTGTTGGAGGGACTGCGTCAACCCATCTTACCGAATGCCTTCCTCTTTTTCCCTACCGTGATCTCCTTCTCCAGGGGTTGGTCTTTCCCGATAACATGTCCAAAGTATGTCTCGCCATTCTTGCTTCTAAGGAGTATTCTGGTTGTACTTCTTCCAAGACAGATTGGTTGGTTCTTTTTGCAGCCCACGGAACTTTCAATGTCCTTCACCAACACCAGAATTCAAATTCACCGCTTCTTCTTTGGTTCCCTTATCCATTGTCCAACCTTCACGTACCTGTGAGGCTGCTGAAAATGCCCTGGCTTGGGTCAGGTGCACCCCAGTCCTCAAGGTAACACCCTTGCTTTTCAACATGCTAAAGAGGCCTTGTGCAGCAGAGTTAGCCAAGGCAACGTGTCACTTGATCTGTTACTGCTGCTCCCATGAGCAGCGTTGACTGCAGATCCATACATATGAGAGCCTAGAAAATCCTGTGGAGTGCTCTTGTTCCATTACGTGGGGTCACAGTGAGTCAAAAAATGAACTCCACTGCACTTAACAACACGACAGCCAGAGAGCAGTCTGCGCACTCACTGCTGGGGCCAGATTCACAATTCTTGACAGGAATAGCTCTTGCTGACCTTCCTGACACAGAGCTAAATGCACACTTGCAAGTGTGCTGCCTGCTGCTCACAGAATGCCATCGGGAGCACTATGTGCTCACAGATAAACCCGCCACATGCTTTTATTGGTCAATTCAAACCAGTTTAAATAGTTGGACCTTCAGAACTGAAATATAAATAGAATCCCACTCAAGAATTTTTGCTTAAAAAAATAAATAAGCATTTTTGTTTATTTTTAAGAACATTTTATTGGGAGCTCTTACAGCTCTTATAATAATCCATACATCAGTTGTATCAAGCATATGTGTACATATGTTGCCATCATTATTTTCTAAACATTTACTTTCTCTTTGAGCCCTTGGCATCAGCTCTCTATTTTTGCCCCTCCCTCCCCACCTTCCACCCTCAGGACCCCTGATAAATTATAAATGATTATTTTCATATCTTACACCAACCACTCTCTCCCTTCCCCCAAGGTGTCTTCCCCCTCCTCTCCCTACCTTCCCCCTACCCTCCTGGTATCGCTACTCCCATTTCTATTCCTAAGGGGTTTTTCTGATCTGGATTGCGTGTGTAGTGAACTCTTATCTGTAGCAGTGCACATGCTCCGGCCTAGCCCGTAGTGAAAGGCAGGACTGGGGTCATGATAGTGGGGAGTGAGGGTGCCTCAAGGAACCAGAGGAATTTTGTGTGTTTCATTGGTGCTATGGTGCACCCTCATTGACTCTCCACTTATGAAGTTTTAAATTGATTTTCCCTCTACTGACCTAAGTAGAGTATGTTGGTATTTATTATTACATACTGGTACTTTGAATTCAATTTAAAATCTAACAGTTCCATGTGCAGAGGAGCCCTGGTGGCACAGTCAGGTAAGCAATGAATTGCTAACTGTAAGGTCAGTGGTTCAAACCCACTAGCTGCTCCTTGGGGGCAAAGATCAGGCTGTCTGCTCCCATAAAGATTTGCAGTCCTGGGAATGCTGAGTCAGAATTGACTCGATGGCAGTGAGTTTGGTTTCATGGTATTTGCATGTGCACTCTAAACAAATACACTAAAGCCTCTTTTGCATAAATGCATAAATAACATTGAACTATGGATAAAGCCTAGCAAGCATCTGCCCACCCTTCATCCTTACCTGCTCCCCGCCCCCATCCTGACATCACAAACCACACAGTTGTCAATTTAAAAACGGCCAACGCAGGTTCATTTCAGCTCTCTAACGCCAGGCTTTTCGTGCATTCCATTTGATTTTGTGACAACTTCCAATTTTTCCAGATCCATGCTTCATACACGCCAGCTTTTGATTATTAATGAATGTTTGCAAACCGAAGAGGATTTTAGGATAAGCCTAAAAGGGCCAGAGAGTTCACTGAAAGTCATTTGGACCCGGCTGCTGGGTCAGCACCCTGCCTTCCGGAGGCCTCGTGTGGGGTGGAAGAGCAGTGTGGAGTGGGGAGACCATCAGTGGCGGATGTCCACCCCAGATAACGGTCCGGAGGCTCTCCCCTTTGAATGCATTTTGCATATACTTTTGCATAATCTGTGGTCCTACAAGGAATTCTTTTGCTTTTGTGCAAGGAACCCCTTTGGAAAGCCTTCTGTTTAGTCTTATATTCTGTTTTTCCTTGGCAACTGCTGGCAGCACTTGACGTTCTGGGTTTTCTCTCCCGTGGCTTGGCTTGGCGTGTGAGTGAATGTCCATTCTGACTGCTTTGTAAATCATTGCCTAGGCTCTGACCAGCAGGCATTACCGGTATGTGCTTCGTACCCAGGACAGAACCTACCAGACAGCTGATCGCGGCCCTGCTGCCGCAGACGGAGCCCAGCCTTCCTGCTGCCTGGCACTGAGGGTGTGCCCAGCGGCGGCTGCAGATCCTCCGGACATGCCACTTGATTTCTTCCCTGCTGCCCCCGTGGGCATTGATGACGGAGCCAAGTACAATGAAAGCTTTGACAACTTCCGGCTTTCTGCCTTTGCCGTGAAGCTGGATGTTGATGCACTGGTGCGGACTGTCGCTTCTTTACCTTGAGTCCTACTCCATGCTGAATTCAGACTGTGGTCTTCCATCTTCATCGGTGAGTGCTTCAAGTCCACCTCACTGTCAACAATCAGGGTTGCGCCGTCCGCAGATTGTAGGTTGTTGGTGAGCCTTCCTCTACCCTGACGCCATAGTCTTCGTCATATATTCCAGCTTCTCAGACTATGTGCTGGGCATGCAGATTAAGTGCGATGAGAAGACACAACAAACCTGATGTATGTGCATCTTTGCTAATTTTCAACCACACAGTGTCTCCTTGTTCTGTTTGAATGACAGTGTACTGGTTCCCCATGAGTACAATTAAGTGTTGGAAACTCAATAGAATCCAAGAAAACATCTTTCTGATCTTCTCTGATATCAACAATGATATCTCTCTTCCACATTGTCTTTGGAATCAGCTTGAATTTCTGGCAGCTCCCTGTTGATATACCGCCTCAATGGTTTTTGAATTACCTTCAGCAAAATTTACTTGCATGTGATATTTATGATGGTGTTGAATAACTTCTGCATCCCGTTGAGTCACCTTTCTTTGGAATGGGCCCAGATAGGAATCTCTTCTGGCCGACCGGCAAAGTAGCTGTCTTTCAACTTCTTTGGCGCAGACTAGTGTGAGCTTCCAGCTTTGCATCCGTCTGTCACAATAGCCAAGTTGGTTTCTTGTCCATTTTTGGAGCCTTGTTTTACACCAATGCCTTCAGGGTAGCTGGTACTTCTTTCTTGAATAGAACTGGGTTTTCTTTTTCATAGTGGAAATAGTTGAATTCAACCCGATTCTTTTGAAGAATCCACTGTTTTATTTCCCCTTTTCTATTTTTTATTAAATGATTGTTTTATTGGGGGCTCTTACAATTCTTATAACAATCCATACATCTGTTGTATCAACCATATTTGTACATATGTTGCCTTCATTCTTTTCTAGACATTTACGTTCTATTGAGACCTTGGTATCAGTTCCTCTTTTTTCTCTCCCTCCCCACCTCCCACCCTTGTGACCCCTTGATAAATTATAAATTATTATTTTCATATCTTATACCGACTGCTATCTCCCTTCCCCCATGGTTTCTGTTGTTCCTCCCCTGATGTGTGTGTGTTGTTATGTGTCGATCATTGTGATCAGTTCCCCCTTCCTCCCCTCCCCTCCTCACCTTCCCTCTACCTTTCTGTTAGCACTGTTCCCATCCCTGTTCCTGGAGTCCATGTGTCATGAGCTCTTATCTTTTATCCGTATCTGTCTTCCACTGTCTTTTGATGCTTCCTGCATACTTCAAAATATTTCAACTCAAGGCTCAATTTCTTTTTCTTCATTTATTTCAGCTTGAGATATGCTGAATGTGTTCTTTCCTTGTGGTTTTCTAGTTTCCGGTCTCTGCACATTTTATTATTATAATGCTTTACTTTGTCTTCTTGAGCTGTCTTTTGACATTTCATTTTCAGCTCTTTAAGTTCACCATATCCTCCATTCGCTTTAGCTGCTCTGTATTAAAGAGCAAGCTTCAGAGCCTCTTCTGACATCCGCTTTAGTCTTTTCTTTATTATTTTTTAAATGACTCTTTGCTTTTTAAATGTATGGTGGTCTTGATGTCATCTCACAACTCATCTGGTCTTTGGTCTTTAGGGCTCGCTGCTTCAAATCTGCTCTTGAGAAGGTCTCAATTCGGGTGGGTTGTACTCAAGGTTCTATTTTGGTTCTTTTGCGTTTAATATTTTTTTTCTTCAGCTTCAACCTGAACTTGAATATGAGCAATTGATGGTTTGTTCCACAGTCAACTCTGCCTTGGTTTTGGCTTATCTTCTTTTCCCACAGATGTTGTCAATTTGTACTTAAATTCTTGCAATTTTTATTTGTTGGAGTTTATGTGCTTAGTCACCATCTTCTGTTGTTGAAAACAGTGTGTTTGCAACAAGTAAGTCATTGGTCTTTTAAAATTATTTCATTTATTTTATGTAATCTCCAGTTTTGTTTCCATCACCAAGGCCATACATATTTACAATGACTGATCTTTCCTCTTTGTTTCCAGCTTTGCATTTCCAATCACCAGTAATTATCAATGCATCTGGATTATGTGCTTGATCACCTTCAGATTTAAGAAGTTGATAGAAATCTTCTATTTCTTTAGCATTAGCTTTACTGGTTACCATGTGAGTTTGAATACCAGTCGTATTAACTGGACTTCCTTGTAAGGTATAGATATTATCATTATCACAGACAACATTGTACTTCAAGATAGATCTCAAAGTTTGGGTTGTTTTTTTTTTAATGATGAGTGTGATAATATTACTCTTGAATTTGTCTTTCCTATAGTCAACCATCTGATTGTAAGTTTAAAAATGGCCAATACCAGTCCACTTCAGCTCACCAGTGCCTAGGATCTTTCTGAATTCTGTTTTATGTGTGACAAGTTCCAATTTTCCTAGACCTGTGCTTATACATTCCTGATTTTGAATGTTAATGAAATTTTATAGCTCTTTCTTCTCATTTGAAATCATGTTCCTTTGGCAAATAAGGTCCTGAAAGTGTTACACCGTGCACATCATTTAGGTCGAGTATACTTTTGTGGAGTGGACTATTCTGCAGGCATATTTTGAGTGCCTTTCAACCTGGAGGGCCTATCTTCAGGCACTTTATCAGAAAACATTTCCCAGTTTTTCTCAAGGTTTTCAGTGGCTAATCGCTCAGAAGAGGCTTGTCTATTCTTACTTCTTGGACTGCTCTCAGTCTGGAAGCTTTGCTGAAGCATGTCCCCCAAGGGTGATACTGCTGGCATTTGAAATGATGCACCCCAAACTGACAGAGGAAAGGTGTGTCTGTGTGGAAGAAATGCATACAACCCTGCCTGGCCCTGAATGAGTTTGTAGTATACATGTTTTAGGATATCCCTGGCATGGGTCTTACGGAGGACCAACTTCCTAGTTCTAAGATAGAACGTAAGGGCAGTCTCATTGAAATTCAAAGTGAAGCCCATTGGTGGAAGGGCAAAGCAGTTTGCAAGCTGGGACTCACAAGGTCTAGAGAATTCAGAACTAATCCAAGGAGGACACAGTTCAGAGAGTTTATAAGGTAACACAAGGGAATTCAGCAGAAATTCAGCAGTTATAAAATTCAGTGATGATACATTGGATTGGGAGACTACATACTTTCTAAAGTGGTTATTTATTTAAACAGTTGCCAAGTAATTATTAAATGTGGGGCTCATCTGGCCTCAGAAACAATCATGAGACCCTTCTTGTACGAGTTCTGGGAGGACATGCGTAATTCTAAAGTTCATTTTCAGTAAGCATTTGGTCTGAGTATTGTCTTGGGCTTTAGATTTCAAAGCAGCAAGCAGAACTTGGAAGTTAGCCGCTGAGAACTACTACTCTCTAAAATTGTTTACCAACTAGTTTTCTCAGGATTATAAAAAACAACAGGCTGCAGCCCTGATCACTTTTGCTTCAATAATGGAATTTTGGCCTCAGACCCTAGCCTAGCCACTAGCTCATGTCAGGAGTCCTACATTACTTGGGGGTGCATTAACCAGTTTTAAGGAAGGACGTGGAAGCAGGTTCTTATTTCTCTAAGGAGTAGAGGACTGTGCCGCTCCCTGAGGTCTGGGTAAAGCCCCGGCAAGTTTCTCTGGTCCCTCCATGTAGAGTGCTCTCAGCCAGTGAAGGAGCAGGGAGTTGTTCTGCCAGTCTGGGGCTCCAAGCAGTAGCAGCGGGATGAGGTGTACACCTGTTATCCTGAGCTCCCCTCCATTTGTAGGGTCAATGGTGGAACCCTGACTCATACCAAGAGGTTGAGTTTTCAAGGCCTGAGCTGTGTTGGTGCAATAGCTCATTAATCTTATAAAAGTATGAGCCCACTTTTGCATTTCCAACACAACTTTGGGACCTAATTTGAGTGGAGACCCTGGGTCATGTGGTTCATGCATGAGGCTGCTAACTAAAACAATGCAGGTTTGAGTTTACCCCTAAGCACCTCACAAGAAAGGCCTGGAGATCTACTTCCAAAACATCAGCCATCGACTCTTCTATGGAGCACAGTTCTACTCTTGACACATACAGGGATGCCCAGGGTCACAGTCCACTTGACGGAAACCCGTATTGGTGTTGGAGGAAATTTGGGGGAATCGTCAGATGAATAAAGCAAGCCTGAAGTCTTCTTATGAAATGACATGTTTAGGGAAGGCACAGGCTCACCAGAGAGATTGGACCTTGACCAAGACGTGGAGCTGTGCCGGAGCAGTGACTCAGGCCAAAGCAGGGTGGACTAAAGGCCAGATTACACGGCACGTGCTTTGGGAGCAGAGAGGAGGCATAAGGAAGAGGGTTCCTGGAGTAATCATGAGAGACTTCCTTCACACGTAGGGCGTGGCTAGTCTTGATGGGTGAGTGGAATATTCACAGGCAAACAATGGAGAAACATGGCTCCTGAGCGCAGGTAAAGCAAGACTTCCAAGGAATATGTGAAGTGAAATGGTACCAGGAAGAAGCCATCCCCCAAACCTAGAATGTAAGTCACTCTGCAGGACAATTTACCTTCTTTCTTTCAAGTCAATGTCCTGCAAAGAGCCAGTGGAAAAGCAAGGCATAGTCTAGACTGGGGTTTTAAAAAAGTATTAATTTTACTATCGTTATTGTTGAAATTATGCACAACAGAATATAACACCAATTCAATGATTTCTACATGTGCAATTTAGTGACAGTTACATGCCTCAAATTGTGCAGTTATTCTTAGCTTCCTGTTCTAGATCATCTCTCTCCATTAATAGAAACTCACTGTCCCCTAAGTTTCCTATCTAACCATTCAAGTTGCTGTTGTCAGTTTGCTCCCATGTAGATACTTCTCTGAGAGTCCAGTGTTGAAGGCGGGCATCCTTTAGTAATTAAATAGAACCTCATCTTAAATCAGCAGTTCAAACCCACCAGATGTTTGATCTATGGGAGGAACATAGGGCTATGTGCTCCTAGAAAGAGTTATAACCTAGGAAACCCTTTGTAGTTTGCTGAGTTGCAATCGATTCAGTGGCCGTGAGTGTATGAATTGATTTAAAATAGACTTTAGGTGAATGATTGGTTCACATGATAGTGGGGCAGGAGGGGTGTAAAGAAGAAGAGGAAAGAAGAAAAATATGTATGTGCATATATATGTATATATGGTAAATATAAAATATGTATGTATATATATGCAAATGTATCAAGGAAGCAGATGGACTTGAGCCTCTCCTTAAATCTTACCTCAGTACAAGAATGGTTCATTCTAATAAGGTGAAATTTATGACACTCACCTTTATGACATGAAGACATAATGGGTGTATAAGCAAGTGTGGTGAAGAAAACTGATGGTGCCTGGCTATTAAAAGATCTAGTGTCTGGGGTCCTAAAACCTTGCAGTTGAACAAGCGGACATCTAGCAGGGAAGCAGCAAAGCCCAAATGGAAGAAGTACACCAGCCTGTGTGATCATGAGGTGTCAATGGGAAAAAGTATCAGAAGTTCAAAAACAACCAGTCAGTGTGAAGGGACATGGATATAGTGGAGACCCCATATCCATCTGTGAGGTAACAGGACAGTCCCTCTCAGAAGGGCCACATAGACCGGATGATAAATCTAGGGTGCAGTATAGCACTGATGAAGCACATAGCTTTCCTCTAGTTCTTTAATATTTCCCCCCTTTACTATTATGGTTTTCATTTGTTCTACCTCATTAATCATATTAGGTTTATGTAGGTTCATTTGTATATTTAAGATCATTCAATACATGAAAGCCAAGATAGATAACCCTTCAGAAACGGTAACAAGAGTAACAGTTCCCAGAGGGTACCAGAAGAGGGGCGGGGGCAGGGGAAACAGGGAGCTGATAGCATTGATGACTGCATAATCCCACTCGATGGGACTGAACAACAGAATTGTATGTGAATGGATAGATTGCAGGTGTAAGATATGGCAAAAATTAAAATAAGGGTTCCTGGGGGCTAGGGTGGGGGTGGGAAGGGATAAAAGGAGCTGATATCAAGGAGTTCAAGAAGAAACAAGATGTTTTGAAACTGATTGTGGTGGCAATTGTACAATACTGCTTGAGGGGGCAAAACTATGGAAAGTTATGATATCTGTAAGAGCTCCCAATAAAAGGATGTTTTTAAGTTAAAAATTAAATAGACTTTAGGGCAGCGGTTCTCAACCTATGGGTTATGACCCCTTTGGGGGTCGAACAACCCTTCTTTTAAAAAAAGCATTTTATTGGGAGCTCGTATAACTCGTCACAATTCTTACATACATACATCGTGTCAAGCACATTTGTACATTTGTTGCCATCATCATTCTCAATACATTTTCCTTCTACTTGAGTCCTTGGTATCAGCTCCTCGTTTTTACCCAATTCCTCCCTACCCACCCCCCACAAACCCTTGATAATTTATAAATTCTTATTATTTTGTCATTTCTTACACTGTTGACATCTTCCTTCACCCACTTTTCGTTTGTCTGTCCCCCAGGGAGGGGGTCATATGTAGATTCTTGTGATCGGCTCCTCCTTTCTTCCCCATCTTCCCCTTACTCTCCTGGTATCAGTACTCTCATCATTAGTGCTGAGGTTTCCAGCTATCTGTACCTGTGTCCACCCTCTGGTCTAGCTGGATTTGTAAGATAGAATTGGGATCATGAGTGTGGGGGTGGGGGGGAGTGGGAGGAAGCATTTAGGAACTAAAGGAAAGTTGTATGTTTCATCATTGCTATACTGCACCTTGATTGGCTCATCTCCTCCCTGCAACCCTTCTGTAAGGGGATGTCCAGTTGCCTACAGATGGGCTTTGGGTCCCTACTCCGCACTCCCCCTCATTCACAATTATATGAATTTTTGTTCTTTGATGCCTGATACCTGATCCTATTGACACCTCGTAATCACATAGGCTAGTGTGCGTCTTCCATGTGGGCTTTGTTGCTTCTCAGCTAGACGGCTGCTTGTTTATAGTCAAGCCTTTAAGACTCCAGATGCTGCATCTTTTGATAACCGGACACCATCAGCTTTCTTCACCACATTGGCTTATGCAACAGAAAAATGAGTGAAGGGAGACACCAGACAGTGTAAGACATGAAAACATAATACTTTATAAATTATCAAGGGTTCGTGAAGGAGGGAGTAGGGAAGGGAGGGAAAAATGAGGAGCTGACACCAAGGGCTCAACTGGAAAGAAAATGTTTGGAGAATGATGATGGCAACAAACATACAAATGTGCTTGACACAATGGATGTACGTATAGGTTGTGATAAGAGTTGTAAAGCCCCCAATAAAATGACTTAACAAAAAGAGAAGCTCAGAGGAGCCGACTTGAGGGTTATCTCTGACCTCCAGTAATAAATAAGTTTGAGAAGTAGCTTAAAAAAATTATAACATGCATAAATGGTACCTGTTAATTACCGCAAATGTAACTTAAAACAACTGATCTTTTTTCTTTGCTCTCCTAGAAGCTGTTTTTATTTCTACCAGTGTTGCGAAAGTACATTCTAATTTTTGGCATATGAACAGTAGCTTGGTAGAAGTAAAAATACCACTTTTAATAGGCTTACAACCAGAACACAACAGGGAATAGGGCTTTGTTTATATTTTAATCCAACTAAGTCAAAACAAAGGAATTTGAGTAGCAATGGGTAGCAGGATGTGTCCAGAGATGGCTGGTGCCAAAGACTGTCATGTTGCATACTGCTGTGATGGGTTATGTGTTTGGAAACCAGCAGCCACTGTGCACGAGAAAGATGAGGCTTTCTGCTCCCGTGGGGAGTTCCCGTCTCAGAAACGCACAGGGCAGAGTTCTTCTCTAGCCTATAGGGTGGCTGTGCGCCTAATTCGACTCAATGCCTGTGAGTTTGTTTTCTGGATTTTATTATTCACTCAGTAATGTTATTGTCTGTGTTACTATTGGCATTTTTTGTTTGTTTCAGATTTTTTTTGTAGTGAAGGACAAACAAAAAGTAGTTACCGTATTTGAGTTTTAAATCATTTTATGACTTTACAAGTTATAAAAGTAGAGAGCTCGCATTAAAATTTGGGGGCGGAACCATAATTTAAATAGGTAGGCCTTAAAGTAAATCTGAAATGAAACTTGAGAGGATCATGTGTTCGATGCTGTGTGAAATATGGCAGTCACAAAAGGATGAATACGGTCTGATCCTACCTAGGTGAGCCTGGCAAACATGTGAAGCGGTTATCAGGGACGGGAGGGAGGGCCGGAAGGGCAGGCGTCCTTGCAGGGCATTGAAGGTCTGTCAATGGTGGTTGGATAAGTTGGAGACAGTGCGGTGATGGTTATGCAGGTGGAGGTGGCTGCAATCTGCTTACATGGCACTGAACTGTGTGTGTAAAAATATGTTGAGTTAGGAAATTGTTTCATTGTTTATATTTTTACTCTATATTTTTTAAAACAAGAAAAAAGTATCTGTATTAATTCATACCACCTGCTGGGCCATGTGTCAGAGCATTAGACAGGCAATTCCCTTAAGGCACCTATTGGTCTTCAGAGGGAAGGAGATGACAGTGGTTTATATTTTGGTTTGTGATTCTGGGAAGTGCCATAGATGATGCACTGGATGACTAACTTCAAGGTCAACAGCTTGAACCGACCAGTTGCCCAAGGAGAACACTGAGGCTTTCTGCTCCTGTCAAACTCGAGAGTCTCAAAAACCCTTAGAAGCCATTCTCCAGTCATTCTGAGTCGGAATCCACTGGATGGCGGTGGGTCTGGCCTGTTCTTTGGATGGTCAAGTCCAAGACTTATTTGATGGCTTCTCGCTGTGGCCCCAGAGTTCCTTAGGGGGAGAAAGAGCTTCATCCCCCGTAAAGATGTGCGGTCTCAGAAACCTGGGTCACTGAGTCAGACCTGACTCCGTGGCCGTGACTGGTACTGACTCAAACCTGCTGCTGTGGACTCTGAGGCTGATGAAAAGGTGCTTGAGCTACTCTTCCGAAGAAACGCAGAAAGGCGTATTTTCATGAGGGATGGGGGAGGTTGTACAGATCATTCAGGTACTAATGCAACTGGAGACAGATGGGAAACCAATGACGTAAGCAGAGGGACACGCTGACATAAGGAAAATCTACGGGCATTAAGGCACGCAAATTTTGAGGAAATTTGAGGGGGTCAGATTCCCAAAGTCGAATGTCTGAGAATCTCCAGTCAGTAAGCTTCAAATCTCACCCGCATGAAGCAATGCCAGTTTACGTCCTCTGTCCTTTGTCATCCCATGGTGGCTTGCGTGTGGCTCTGGTGCTGGAAGCTATGCCACCAGTACTTCAAATACCATCCGGTGGACAAGTTTCAGTGGAGGATCCAGACTAAGATAGGCTAGGAAGAAAGGTCTGGCAAGCTCCTGCAAACGAACCATTACACGCGTATGGACCAGAAAGGGAAAACCGATTACAAGAATCTACATATAGCCTCCTCCCTGGGGGATGGACAGCAGAGAAGAGGGCAGGGGGAGGTGTTGGACACTGTAACATATGACAAAATAATAATTTATGAATTATGAAGGGTTCATGAGGGAGGGGAGAGTGGGGAGGGAAGGGAAAAATGAGGAGCCGATATTAAGGGCTCAAGTAGAAGGCAAATGTTTTGAGAATGATGATGGCAACAAATGTACATATGTGCTTGACACAGTGGATGGATGTATGGGTTGTGGTAAGAATTGTACAACCATCTAACACCCTCAAAGATAGCACAATTCAAAAAATCAGAAATCAACAAGTGTTGGAGGAGCTGTAGGGAGACAGGAACTCTCATCCACTGCTGGTGGACTTGTAAGTATGTACGACCACTATGGAAATCAATCTGGCGATATCTAAAACAGATAGAAATAGAGTCATCATATGACCCAGCAAGCCCCCTACTGGGCAAATACCCAGAAGAGGCAAGAAACAAACCAAGGCCAGACATCTGTGCTCCAATGTTCATTGTGGCACAGTTCACAATTGCAAGGAGTAGGAAACAACCCAAATTTCCATCAACTGACAAGTGGATTAAAAAGCTGTGGTGTACATATGTAAATATATTTATGATTATGGGGGAAATAGACCTATGTGCATATATTTATAGGTTCAGTAGTAGGGTAGCAGGTGGACATTGGGCCTCCTCGCGCACACTCCCTCAATACAATACCACCTTGCCCAGCTAAATGGTCATTCTATGATACCCACCTTCCCCACATGATCTCTGAAGATAGACGTGTGTATAAGCAAACGTGGTGAAGAAAGCTGATGGTGGCCGGCTATCAAAAAGATACAGCGTCTGGGGTCTTAAAGGCTTGAAGGAAAACAAGCAGCCATCTAGCTCGGAAGCAACAAAGCCCACAGAGAAGAAGCACACAGCCTAAGTGAATACAAGGTGTTGAACAGACCAGGTAACAGACACCAAGGAACCAAAACCTTCATTGTGTGATCACCTTCCTCACATAAACGCTGAAGACGAATGTGTGCATAAGCAAGTGTGGTGAAGAAGGCTAATCGTGCCCGGCTATTGAGAGCTATATCATTTGGGGTCTTAAAGGCTTGAAGGTAAACAAGTGGCCATCTAGCCCAGAAGCAACAAAGCCCACATGGAAGCAGCACACCAACATGTGTGATCATGAAGGGCCCAGGGGACCAGGTTTCAAACAACAAAGGCAGGGGGAAAAAAATTCACATCACCGTGAATGAGGGGAGTGTGTGATGGGGACCCAATGCCCATCTGTAGACAGCTGGACATATATCTTCCAGAGGGGTAGTGGGGAGGAGATGAGTCACTCAGGGTTCAGTGTAGCAACAATGAAACTCAAAACCTTCCTCTAGTTCTTGAATGCTTCCTCGTCCCCCCCCCCACAATTATCATGATCCCAATTCTACCTTGCGGACCTGATTAGACCAGAGGATGCACAGCAGTGCAGTAGGGATCTTGAAACAGAGGGAATCTAGGATGGAAGAACCCCTCAACACCAGCGGGGAGAGTGGCGACACCAGGAGGGAAGGGGGTGTAGAAAGGGAGAACCAATCTCGGGGATCTACATGTAACCTCCTCTCTGGGGGATGGGCAATGGGAAGGTGGGTGAGGGGAGACGCCGGGCAGTGTAAGATAAGATAAAATAATAATTTATAAACTATTAAGAGTTCATGGGGGAGGGGGAGCGGGGAGGGAGCGGGAGGGAATAAAAAGGAAAATGAGCTGATTCCAGGAACCCAAGTAGAAGGCAAATTTTGAGAATGACGAGGGCAACGAGTGTATAAGGGTGCTTTACTCAATTGATGTATGTATGGATTGTGATGAGTTGTATGAGCCCCAATAAAATGATTTATTAAATAAACAAAGAAAAAACAAAAAAGCTGTGGTACATACATACAGTGGAGTACCACACATCGCTAAAACGCAGTGACGAACGTGTGAAGCACATCACTGCATGGGAAAAACTGGAGGAAATCATGCTAAGCGAAGTAAGCCAAGCACAAAAGGACAAGTACAACATGAATCCACTGAGGGAAAGAGGGACCAGACTTCAAACCAGTGCTCCAAGATGTGAATGCAACATGCTGGCGTGGAGTAGGGAACCAGTGGAGAGGTCTGAGGGGCCGGCCCCAATCCCAACTACTACGTGGACACCTGCCCTTCCTCCCACCCCCACCAGAAGAATTTATTTCAAAGGACGACATTGAATCTGCAGCTCCGGGAGAGGGACATATCTGATCAGAGCACACAGGAGCAGATGAAGGGGAAGGAGGAGAGAGTAAAGCACATCCTGGCCCACCAGGCCTCGAGGGCGATGTTCCCAATTAGAGCAGCCAGTCCACAGAGAGGACCACATGGCTGGCTCCACTATGAGACATGACGTCCCTCACTGACCCATATTCCTACAGGGGACAACACCGGAGACACAGTGTGGGAATTGTGTCCGATCTGATCCCGCCACACCGGAGCAAAACACTAAGGGGGTGCAACAGAACAACAAGGGAACAGAGCGGCGAGGTCCCCAGGGAATGTGCTGAAGGTTTACTTTGGGGCCAGGGCGTGGTGCCCCAATAGACTGGACTGGAAAACACTCCTAAAGGCCAACAAACAGACCTTGAACTAAAAACAACAGCAACAACAAAAAAGAATTGTACGAGCCCCCAATAAAATGATTTTAAAAAATAAGCATATGGACCACAGCAGAATGCTGTCCGGCTTGCTTGCTTCGGACATTCATCACGCGCGACATCAAGCTTGTGAAAGAGGGGCCAATGGGGACCCTTGATGAGATGGATCGATACAACAGTTTGCTACTGGGAGAGATACGGGATTGAACAATGTTCCGTTTGTTGCACACAACGCCACCATGATTGGGAGTCGTTTTAATGGCAGCTAACAACAAGACAGGCTTTTTAAAGAGTGGTTTAATTTTTTGTTTTACCCGACAGAGGCTTGCTGAAAAATATTAGCTGTTTAACCTCAACCCAAGGAGCACTTGTAGGTGTGGGACTGCTAACCACAAGGTTAGTGGTTTAAACCCACCAGCCACTCTGAGGGAGAAAGATGAGGCTATCTGCTCTCATAAAGATGGACAGCCCCCAAAATTCTATACAGAGTCACTGTGAGTCAGAATAGACTTTTGGGCAGTGGGAACCTCAACACATATGCTGCTGATGGTGTGTTGCCTTGCCAGGAGCTTTCTCTGGAAGTCTGAGCTAAAACAAACAAAAATAGCTCTGTGTGTGTGTATGTGTGTGCGCACGTGTGTGACACACACATATACACATACACACACTTGTACACACACATATACCCACATACACACACACATATGATGCAGACACAAATAGCACTTTCTGACCTTCTGAAGTAATTGTCAGCTCTGGCATGACTTTTTACTTCACACACTCTGCATGGATTTACCCCAGTCTTGGAAACGGGCCAACAGAATAGTGTCTAGTAGATCTCAGTCAGGATCCGTGTTTTCCTTGTGAAGCCTTGTTCCTGCTACAAGACACAAGCCGTACACTGGAGGCCCTTGGGAGGAATGTCCTTGGGGGAATGAAAGAAGGAAGACTCGTGGAGGAGGTGACCCTGAAAGAGAATTTTGAAAGACGAAGAGATCTTTGCTAGCCAGGTGAGGCAGGGCTTACTGGCCATCCGTTTCCTCCCAGACCGCACCTGGCTCCTGGTAGACAGCCCCTTCCAGGCCTCTGTCTTTCAGCTATTTAACTCCCCTGGTGCCTACAGACAGGAAAGGCCATACCTTATTGCTAGCCCTTAGATCAGGGGTTCTCAGCCTGTGAGTCATGACCTCTTGGGGGTCAAGCGACCCTTTCACAGGCGCTGCCCGATTCATAACAGTAGCAAAATGACAGTGATGAAGTAGCAACGACAATAATGTTATAGTGGTGGGGGGGGCACCATCACATGAGAACTGTATTAAAAAATCGAGGTATTAGGAAGGTTGGGAACCACTGCCTTAGATCTTCACCAGCCCGCCCTAGTTGCCCTTAAACCTGACCACACTTTGCAAGCAGTGCTTTCAGTCAACTCTCTGTAGCCATCCCTGAGCTTCATCTTGATCTGCTGACCAGGTCATTGGCTCCAAACCACTAACAACTCAGCAGGAGAAAGATGAGCCTAGCTGATCCCATAATGATTTCAAACCAAAAAGCTCACTGCTCTCAAGTAGATTTTGACTCAAGGCAACTTTATAGGCCAGAGTAGAGCTTGCCCTGTGGGTTTCCAAGACTGTCTATCTTTACAGGAGTAGAAAGCTGTATTTATTTCCCTTCAAGCTGCTGGTGGTTTCGAGCTAAAGAAATCGCAGCTAATAGGCCAATTGGTAACCCAACTAGGCCACCAGAGCTCCTGTTTGTAAAAATGTACAGCTTTGGGGACCCAAGTGGGCAGTTCTACTCTGCCTATCAGATCACTGTGAATCAGAATCAACTCGGTGGCAGTGAGGTGAGGGTGAGGTGTCCTGCTAGAATTTGCTTGTTTAAGTCAGGTCACAAAAGCCAGAGTAGCAGAGAGTTTCAGAGGGAGAATAATCAAGTGTCAGATTCTGCAGACGTTTTACTTGAAAACTGAGAAGAGTCCACTGTATGAGACAATTGGAGCTGGTTAGTGCCGCCTACCAACACAGGAGAGGGGAACAGTAGACCAGTCCCTCATCACTGCGCTGAAGATCGAATGAGAAAGCACTGGCTAATCCTTTGGGCACCTAGTTATGAAAGGGAAAAAGAAGGTAGGGTTTCGCGGGAGCTGCAGGGTGACGTTTTCTTTCATGTTGCAGGGACTAGAACATGCTGATAGCCTGTGGGAAGGTACCACTCATTAGCTTGGGAGAACTTGGAAGTGTCAGAGAGGAAAACCAAGCCTCCCCCCCCAAAACGCCCTATCTCTTTACCTCCCCCCCCAAAAAACCCCCAAAAAACTCACTACCATCAAGTCCATTTTGATTCATAGCAACCCAATAGGGCAGGTAGAACTGCCCCTGTAGCTCTTTACAAAATAGAAAGCCTCATCTTCTTCCTGCAGAGCTGATACTGGTTTTGAACTGTGGACTTTGCAATGATCAGCCCAATGCATAACTACTGCACCTGGATTATGAGCTATAAGAGAAAGCGCTGAATTTTTTTTTCTGAAGACGGGGCTTATTATTAATATCATTACTTTTATTTTATTTTTTGTTGTAGTTACATGATTTGTGTCAACTTGAAGTTATAAAAGTGTAGGGGCGGAGTCTAGCCTGATGCATGTGCCCCGGGTTAATCTGAGTTACATACTAGAAATTGAGTGATATACAATAATCAGATCGGAAGGAAAATGAATTACAGGAGATTTTTCATCTTGCATTTTGTTAATAACAGTTCATTATCAGTGATAACCATACTGCCATAAATGAATTAAAATAAAAATAATTTAAAAAACCAAAAAATTTAAAAAAATAATAATAAACCAATAAACGTTTATGTAAAGAACAACAAAAAAAAGGAGGATCCTGGGAATTTCCTCTGCTTCACCTTCCTGTTGGCAAACCATGCGCATGAGACCTATCAGAGCCTTGTGATGTGGCCATTGCCATTGGATCCACAGGACTCTGCACCCACTGGATCTTCCTGCATTCTTCATCATTGCACGGAGCTGTGTGATTCTGAAGAGGGATTTTTGAATTAGGATCTGGCTTATAGTCTTGATTTTGGCTGGGCTGGAATGTTTTCTTGAGATCCAACAACTCCTTGATAGAAAGCTCTTTCTTATACATATATGAGTGGCATGCATTTGTTGCTCTGGTCAATCTGGCCGAACACACTCATGCCCCACTTACTCATCTCTCTCTCCTTTGTCCATTCCACCACTTTATGGTTTCCAGCTCCTAGAGACCTCTCCACATCACTAGACAGAGCCAACTACCTCTACCCAACCCAGGAGACCACACTACTGTTGCTCAGAAGAAGAGGTCCTGGCGCTGTTAGAAACAGAATTCAGAAGAATGCTGTTTAGGCCCTTTCAAAAGATGTGGGCACCATTCATGAGAACAATGGAAGAATTTAAAAAGCTAAAATTTTTAAACCAAAAGTAATCCTAGAAAATGAAAAGGGGGTAGGTAGTAAGGCACAGAGGGTAGCAAGTTTGGGAACCTAAGCCCTACCTTAATCTGCTGTAAATAAATATAGACAGTAAGTAAAAAGAGGTGCTTGCTATGTAAACCTTGGTTTAATACAAATTACCTGATTCCCTTCTGGAATGTAGCATCTAAACCATTTCCAGTCTAGATAGATATTCAGAAATGTACACTGCACGGGCAGAGAGGCTAGTTAGATATGAGGAACCAAGGAACAGAGCTGGGGACAACTCAAGACATTTTAGCTGGAAGGTATGGTGCAGGTGACCAAGGAAGGGGAATATGGGGTGGGGGAATGATTCATTTGAGCTGTCAGAAGGAACTCTGTGGATTCAGGCAACTGGGGTTTGAGAATGTGGGTCTGGAACTTGGGGAAAATCATAAGATTTACCAAGCAGATCTGCCATTATCTTTAAGAAGTTGAGCTTTGAGGCTAGGTTCCAGGCTAATGACAGCCAGGACTTGAAGAAAGATAAGACACAGAACTTTAAGGGGTGCAGTCTGTGATAGTTAGATATATCGTGCCAACTCGGCCAATAGGAATATGTGGGTGGAGCTTAATCAAGCACAGCTTGATTGGAGGAAGACTGAAATAAATAAATGAGAGGCGACATCCCATCTTCTTTCTCCCTGATGATCTGACCAGTGTGCTGTTGCTTTAGCTAGTTTTCTGCCTCAACCTGTGTGCTATACTACCTATGGGCTAAGCTAACCCATAGATCATATTGCTAGTGTTTGAGGCTCCTTTTTAAAAAAAAAATGGTTATCAAATTATTATATACCACAAACAGCCTTGGTCTGACAAGTGAGCTATAAGCCCTGCTCCTAGAGAGCCAAGAAGAGATCTGTTTGTTGGTCTTTAGGAGTGTTTTATAGTCCAGTCTATTGGGGCACCATGCCCTGGCCCCAAAGTCCACCTTCAGCATTCCCTGGGGAATTCGCCGCTCTGTTCCCTTGCTGTTCTGTTGCACCCCCTTAGTGTTTTGCTTCGGTGTGGCAGGATCAGATTGGGCACAATTCCCACACTGTGTCTCCGGTGTTGTCCGCTATAGGAATATGGGTCAGCGAGGGACGTCATGTCTCCTAGTGGGGCCAGCCATGTGGTCCTCTCTGTGGACTGGCTGCTCTAATTGGGAACATCGCCCTCGAGGCCTGGTGGGCCAGGATGTGCTCCACTCTCTCCTCCTCCCCCTTCATCTGCTCCCGTGTGCTCCAATCAGATATGTCCCTCTCCCAGAGGTGCAGATTCAATGTCGTCCTTTGAAATCAATTCTTCTGGGGACAGGGGCAGGTGTCCACGTAGTAGTTGGGATTGAGGCCGGCCCCTCAGATGTTTGTGGCTCCTTTGAGCCCTGCTTCGCTATCCTGCTGGTGCACACATTGCTTGAGCTTGAGGCTGGTGAATCCTGTTGCCCTGGTTGCTTTTGAGATATCATCAGGGCCTTCTTTGTTTGATAAGCTGTGGGAAACTGGGAGGTGAGTATATACCGGCAAATTCTCAACATTCATGCGTTAAGGAATCTGGGAGGCCAAGGATCCCATTGAAGAAAACTTCTTTTTTGTGGGTTGGAGATATGTCCCACTCACTTTCTCCTCAGTTAAGAGTTATTCCCCACGATGCTCCCCCATAACAATGCTAAATTTATGGTACTACTTGCAAGCACATGGCTGCGACTGTATACACTTGAAGGTCAACTGCTTAAAGGCTATCTGCCTAAAGGTGGTCTGCCATCAAAAGCAATAAGACCCCTATTGTCTGTCCCATCCAAAGTAGGGCCCACTCCCTTCTGAGAAGGATCATAGATTGTTCCCCTGGAGAAGAGGACAAAGATGCCTAAGGTCAAGCCAGCTCAGAGACGACCACGGTTAGGCTGCCGTCTTGACCCTGGAACCTGCCCCTCTTGTTACTTATGTGCCGTCCTGTCACGTGTGCTCCTGGGGCAACCCCTTCCTATTGCGTGTACCCCCCTAGTTCATCCCCCTTCTGTTATGTGGATGCCCATTGTACAACCCTTTCCTGTTGTATACGTGCTTACCGTGGCCTGTGTGCCGAGATCATATAAACTCGCTCTCTCTCTGCTCAGACCTGGCCCCTGAAGTCATGACTGAGGAGGTGATCCCTTGCATGCTTGATCTTGTCTGATGTCTCTTTAATTTGCTCTCAATTATACAACCACTTCTTGGACCCATTGGGTTGTGGGGAGGCTGGTCCCCCACACTAAGCTTCTGAGCTACTGAGCGTTGCTGACCGACCCTGCTGCCTGCTGCCTTCGGGTAGACTGTCAGCCTTGCCTGAGGGAAGACTCCGCTGTCTGTTTCCTTGACCTTGGACCCAGCAGCCCATGTGCGTTGAAGGACTTAAGTGAAAGTGAGTTGAACTGAGCTCTCTCTGCCGCTGTATGGACGAATTAGCTGTTATATTCCTTCTTGTTGTATAAACCGATCTATCTATCTAATCACAAGTGTCCTGGTTTTGTTTCTCTAGAGAACCCTGCTTAACAACACACTGTCCTTCAGAGGGCAAGCAGAAAGGGAGTGTGTGCAGGAAAGTGAGAAAACGCCATGGAAGTAGAAGGTGAAAACGGAAGACCGCAACCCCTGAGAGGGCAGCTTGGAGAGCATTCCGCCACAGGGCTAATCAAAGGCCTTTGTCATTGTGGAGTCACAGGCGACATCCCTTCTTTTTTTCAAAAACGGATTTTTTAATCGACACTTAGTTCAAGAAAAGGGTACCCCTTTGAACAAAGTTTATGTAAACTATTTAGGCCGGCTCTGAACCTTTTCTAATTGTGTGAGTGGCCTCCAGAACTTGTGCCGGCCTTTCTTCACACTCCGTGACAATTGTCAGCAGGCCCATCTAGCTCTTTCATCACCCACTACAAACTATCACTTGCCTTATCTTGGTTCATCAAGGTGAACGCCCTTGTCTTTGTCTTAGTGGATGCGTTCCTCACAGAGAGCGCCAGCTCCCTGCTGACCGGGCTGGGTCTGCCTTTGGGCGTACACGGGAGAGTCATCTTCTAACCGGAACCGGTTCTCAGCATCGTCAGCCCGCTCTCCGTCAGCGAAGGGCTCGCGTGGTTGTAGGGACGCGGCTGGACTTGGAAGCTTTTGGAACATTGGTGGCGCGTACTCGGAGCAGTCTTGGGAACGCGCTCCCTTGTCTCTGTCACATCGAAGAGCAGGTTCAGCACCACAGGATGCTCCCAACGGTGCCAGACTTAAAACCGTCCTAGGATCCTCCTCCTCAGGCGGAAATACAAAGTCCTCATTTTCCGTAATGTCCACTTGCGTTGCGTGCCATAGGGTGCCTGTGGAATCCTGTCGTGAGGGTCTTACGTTTTCCGAGTCACTGATTTTGCGAGGAGTATGTTGCTGAACCGTGTCTATCCCCTGACTGCGTGCCTCATATTTATAAATGCCCGCGTCTCTTTCCTGGCAGGCCTGCAGGTCAGGAGGCGAGGGAGGCTCCACAGGACCTGAATAAATATCCACGTCGGCGAGGTCCAGGTCTCTCAGTGAACGGTGCCATTCTGCCCTCTCGGACGGAGGCGCTATGACGTGGTCATAAATAAACGTCCCCGGGACCTCCACGCTTACAGGACTATTGGCCCGGGACCCGGGAAGGCTTAAGAGGTCCTCCAGCTTATTGCTGGAAGGGGCCCTTTGCTGATGAGCCTTCCACAAGCCAGGCCCGGCATCCGAGACCAGAGGCTTTTCAAGGCGAGCCCCGCGACTCTCGAACTTCCTCAGAATGTCCTGGAAGGTGAGCTCGTCTTCTAGGCTCGCTTGCGAGCCCGTGGTATCTATCCTTTGCGCCGAGTTCTCGGTCGCTGGCGACCCGCATGCCCGCTGGCTCCCCGCGCCGCCGGGATCCTCCTCTTCGCTTCTCGGACCTTCTGTGCTCAGCGAACTGAGAGTGAACAGAGAGCCTGCGTCAGAGTCGGACTCGCTCCCGAACACACACTGCGTCTCCCAGGGCGCACAGTCCTGCAGGGGCTGCTTGCAGGCCGGAGGGCCATCCAGGCTACTGCTCCGCCTCGGCGGCAAGACGGGGGGCTCCGCGTGGCCCTGATCACTCACCGTGACCACGCTGGAGTAGGCCGAAGGCTCGTCCCCGGGCCGCATCCCTTTGTGCGCCGCCTCCTGCGCACGCTGGAAATTCATGTAGGTGCTCATCGGTGCTTCCTCCGGGAATCCCAGTGGAGCGCCTGGCCTTCCAGAAGCTTCATCTGCCGCTCTTGGCTCTTCCTGGGCCACCGTGTCGTAATGGAGCTCGCTGGGGTCTTCGGGGGCTGCCTGGTGCGTGTCAGCACCTGGGTGTCTGTGCACAGTGACCGGGGATGCGCTGGCTCCTGCCCCGGAGTTGTCGCCCCGCCTTGCGGGCCTCGGGCGGCCATCAGGCGCCGCGCTGCCGCTTTCTGGGGCGCCGGCGGGAGCGCCGGCAGAGCGTGGCCTTGGCATGGCTGAGAAGGCGCCCTGGTTTTCATAGAGGTTTACATTTTGAAACACTTGGTTAGGAAACACGGCTCGGGGCTGTCTGTTCCCCACAACTTCGATTTCATCGTAGAAGCCCTCATTGGAATAGGTCCTTTTTGGAGTCGGGCCTTTGCGTCGGCATCTCTGTTGCCACAGTCTGTCGATATACGGCCTGGCCAGGGCCCCGAGGCAGAAAGCCAGAAAGAACGTGATGGACACTGACAGGCAGATGGCCAGGATGAGGTCCTGCGAGGACGCGTCCAAGCCCTCTTTCCTTGCGGGGGTTTGAATGTGGCGGGTGCTCCTGGCGCTTCTTGACCTCCGTCTCCGCTCGTTGATGACAGAGCCCACGTGCTGCGGCTTCTCAGAAGTGGAGACGCTCATGTATGTGCCTTCCTGGGGCTGCCTTGCTTGCATGTGATTCCCATTGGTGTGAGGAAGGTGAGTTTCCCTTGAGATTCTGCTCTTGGGAATCCACGAAGACTCTGCCTCGTTCCCTAAAAGCGGAGGGATGAAACACAATAAGTAGCCGTCGAAACGCCACTCTAAAACCCAAACCCACTGCCAGGGAACTGATTTGGACTGAGTGACCCTGTCAGGACTGTCCCCCCCACCCTGCCCCGTGGGTTTCTGAGGCTGTAAATCTGAACAGAAGCAAAAGTTTTCAGCTTTCTTCCAAGGAGCCACCGGTGGATTCAAACTGCTGCCATTATGGTTTGCAGCCCAATGCATCACCCACCGTGCCACCAGGGCTCCTTGAAATACCACGCTGAGGGTTGAGAAAGCTTCCCGGAGCCCTCCTCAGTCCTTATCTCACTATATTGTAAAGTGCTGATTCCATATGCATATTCCGTGTTCCAGCACACAGACCACTCTTGTTTTTAGTGCAAAGCCAACAGTCTGTCTATGGCTTGTCACACATTTACTAGTGGCTTAGAAGGAGCCCTGATGCCTCAATAGTTAAGCATTCAGCTGCTAACCAAAAGGTTGGTAGTTCAAGCCCTCCGACTGCTTCCTAAGAGAAGAGACAGTCTGCTTCTATAAAGATGTACAGCCTTGACAACCCTTTGGGGAAGTGCTTCTCTGTCCTACAGGCTTGGATGGGTCAGAATCAACTCGAAGACAATGGGTTCGCTGTGCTTTGTTTTCATTTCTTCAATCAGGCATGGAGAATCCAGTGTGGCCTCACCCACTGGGTGCTCAACAAAAAACCTGGAAGCCACTCAGGGGCAATGACAACAAGGCCAGAGAGGGTGTCCATTTCCTAGCTTCCTGCCTGCCTGCTGCCCACTGGGGAAGAGAAGACAGGGGCAAGGGCTGGTCACGCCTGTGAGAACATTCCATCGCCCCCCCCCCCCCCCCCCGCAGAATCTGCCTTGTGTTTGCAATGCGAGTTCCTCTCCATTCTCTAGTGTGGGGAAAACCCCAAATATCTAAGTTTCTCTACTAGTTGCCAAGGATGTTCTGTCTTTCACAATCATTTGTAATTCCAAGTGCCTGCCGTGACATTTACAACAGAATGAAGCAAACGTGGCCACCATGACGTCTTCTCCCTGGTGTCTCTGCGTTTCTTCTCAACCTGGAGACATCCCCACTTTTCTACTTTTCTTCTTTCACATCTGTCCTGCATGCAGCAAAGTCCAGGACTCATGTAGGCAATAAGATGAAACAAACTAACTCACCCACACCCTTGGTTTTCAGTAAGGAGTTTGAAATTTAGCCAAGACATCCAAGAAAAAAAAAAGTATATATATTACAGACTATTATGTGTTATTTCAACACCATCAACCCATTCTTATAATTTGGGAGAGTGACAATGATCATCATCACACACACACACGAGTTTTGCAATACGTAGATAGGTGGGGTCACGCTTACGAGTTTGACTCACTATTAGCTTAGAATCAGGATTAAAGGCCCCGAGTTGGCATTGGCTTGACAGCAACTGGTTTGCCTTTGGCTTGGCCATTCTTTTAACAGAGATGGAATTTCTTGTCTGCCTGTTTCAATTCAAATGGAGCTCCTCCAAGAGTGAAGAGGTTCTACCGACTTACCTGTAAACTTGCAAATTTCATTCCATGTTTTCCTCCAGGACTGAGAGATGAAGTCTTGGAAGAGCGCCACGCTGGAGTCACACTGCCATTGGTTGTCCGCCAAGTTCACCTGCAGACGGGGAAGCTCCAGCGCAATGGCCATCATGGGGAGGGTCTTGGTCAGGGCATTACCGCTGAGGTCTACAACCTGTGTGAGAAAAAGTGGAATGAGAAGAAACCAGGAGTTAGCATTTAGAGAAAGGCACAGTGGTCAGATCTCTGGAGGCAATGTGAAATGAGCTCTTCGCTGGAGCATTCGAGAAGAGTGGGTTTGCATCTTTGCTCAGCCCTTCACAACAATCCATGCACTGCCTAGAGCCTTCCTTTACAGGGCTGCTGTCAGGATGACAGAATGTGCGAGCTCTCAGTATGGTGCCTGTACCAGGTGCCCATTCTTTCCCCCTTTCTTCCTTCATATCAGTTGTAATTCCTGCTGTCAGATCAAACCTAAACTTCCATGTGGTTGTCCAGGATTAGATTAGAAGCCAGGCCTAGAATTTCTAGAAGCGCCATGATAGCGAATGTAGTGGAAGACACAGAACGAGAGGTCGAGGGCAGAGCACAGAAGAACGGTGGCTGACCGGAAGTGGCAGAGAGAGAGCCTCTGCATCAAGCATTAGCTCAAGGTTGACCCATGTCTCTTCATCCATGGTTGTTCAGTGCACGCGAGATGACTAATTCCTCTCGTTTAATGGGAAATGGAAGGGAAAGCAGGGACCAAGGGGCTCAGTGACTTCAGAGAAGAGGCTGAGCAGGCGCTGACCACAGCTGGACATGGCTGTAGCCTGAAACAGCAGGAAGCCAGAGTGGGGGCAGCTTGAGCTTCGAGTACTATTTTCAGAGCACAGCCACGGCCCAGGCTGTCTTAAACGCTGCCTCACAGCCACGGCCCAGGCTGGCTTAAACGCTGCCTCACAGCCACGGCCCAGGCTGTCTTAAACGCTGCCTCACAGCCACGGCCCGGGCTGTCTTAAATGCTGCCTCACAGCCACGGCCCAGGCTGGCTTAAATGCTGCCTCAATGCAGTTTTCAGATCCTCTCTGGAGGCCTGTCCTTTCTCCTTATTGAACAATTTACTAAATACACTCTCCAACCACACCCTGTATCAGACTCTCACACTCCTGAGTCACTGTGTACTCGTACTAATCTCCCCCCCGGGGGGGGGGGGGTTTCCCAACAGCGATCTGCTCCCTGAGTCAGCAGAATCAGGCCAAATGCCAATTCACAGAAAACTCCAGGAAGTCTCCCTAAGTCTGCCCTGCATGCCATACACAAACCGTCTCCTACGAGTCCCGCTTGGTGGTCCCGGGTGCTGCCACGTACTACCTGTGTCATGGTGTGCTGTGTCTCCTGCCTCTGGGGCCTGAGGGCAGAATGAACCCAGTCCCTTTTCTGTTTCTCCGAAGCCCTGCCCCCTCCTCTTTCCCATGTCACAACTGCTTGGTAATCCCACAGATCGGTTTAAGCCCTGTCTCTGTGGTGCTTCACATGCATGATTTGAAGCAACCATTTATTGTTCTAGCATTTAATATTGAATGGTTTATGGGTTGATCATGTAGCACTGATTTCCCAATCACTCCCCCCAAATGATTTTTTTATTTTCTTTTTTAGTAGTTGTAGTTGGTGCTGAGAATACACACAACACACACCAAGTCAACCGTTTCTAATGGATAATCCAGTGACATGAAGTCCCTTCTGCGAACTGCGTTGATCCATCTCCGAGTATGAATTGATCCTCTTCCACTGACATCAACTCCCTGTCCCCTGTACTCTTGTCACTTTGGTCCCCTATGCAGAGAAAGAATGTCTGCTTTGAGCCTTGTGTTCTTTTAAGGTCTTCTGTTTTTTTAAGGCCTTCTTATGAACATTACTTCTACTCCTCCCAAAACCTCCCTCAGGAGCCCTGGTAGGCTAATGCGTTAAGCCAAGGTCAGCAGCCGGAAGCCACCAGTGGCTCTGCAGGAGACAGGGGAAGCATTCCAGTTCCTGAAACCTCAGGGACTGTGCTCCTCTGTCCTCTAGGGTCGCTGCTGTGAGTCACAATTGAGTTTGGGATTGGTAAAATCCCCTGCACTTCCCCCTGGGCCACACCCCATGTCCCAGATAGCCTTGACCCAGGGCCCGGCACACAGCAAGTGCTCAGTGAAAAATGACAAACTGGCAGTGTTGGGACCTGATCTGGCCCCACGGCTGTGCAGGGCCTATCTCCTGGGGCTCAGTCTGAGCCCCCACCTCGCCGGGCTGCAGGGCTCGGTGGAGCAGGAAGCTCACGGGTGGGGGCTGGGGCTTGTTGGGGAGGGGTGCTTGTTGACATGGAAGAGAAAAAAGTCACAAAAGAGAAAATGTAAGCCTTGTTACAAGGGGGTGGGGGTGGCAGTGGGGTGGAGATCATGAGTCAACATGCCAGAGTCCAAATGTGATTATCAAGGCCACCTGTCTGTAAAAACATCCAGGAAAATTTTCACGGGCATTTTGAGTTCTATAAACCCTAAGAAGAGCTGGCACAGACAAGCCACTCAACAGCACCTCAAGGCAGGCCAGTTACGCAGAGAACCAGAACCCACTGTAACCCTCGGGGAGCAAGGGTGCCTGACCAACCACACAGGAACCCCACAGTCTTGAGACGTGGTGGAAGGGCCCCAACAACAGAAAGGGAGGTGCTGGGGTGGGCGAGAAAAGAACTTCGGCTTAGCTTGGCCTCGCATCAGTAGCTTACGCACCTTGCAGTTCTGAAGAGGTTAAGGCCCCCAGGAGGGCCTTCAGGTGAGACTGTAGCCCTGGCCAACACCTCCACCGAGGGGCCTGGAGACCAAGGTATCAGCTGCGCTGTGGCCTGGCCACACCTGACCCTCAGAGACTTTGAGACAAACTGTTTTAAGCGGCTGAATTTGTAGCGTGTGTTACTCTAGCGTGAGATGACTGATACACCTACCTGTGACATCATCCATCCATGCATTCCCTTCGTTCGCTCAACAAGTGAGGCTGGTATATTAAGCACCAGGCATTGTACTAAGCATGTGTGTGTGTGTGGGGGGGGGAATCAAAACAGACATGGTGCAAGTCCTCCACGGGCTTACAGTGGAGAGGCTATGGGACTGTCCATTCAAGAACAACAATAACAACAAAGCCACTTCACTACCACCCAGTTGATTCCGAGTCACACTGACCCTAGCACAGGAGAACTGCCCCTGTGGGTTTCTGAGGCTATAACTCTATACAGAAGTAGAAAGCCTCATCTTTCTCCCAAGGAGCGGCTGGTGATTTCAAACTGCTGACCTTGCAGTTAGCAGTCCAATGAGTAAATGCCACCAGCCATTTAACAAATAGCCTTCCTAAAATGAGGTATTTTCAGATTTTCAGTAGGGATATGTGTACTGAGGAGAAAGCTAAGCATGTTGTAAGGATGCATACATGGGGACCCTAACTTAATCTGGAGGGCCAGCGACAGCCTCCTTGAGGAAGTGACATTCAAGCCCAGGCGGGAAGGATGAGGTTGAGTCTGTCAGTTTTCAGGCAAAGGGAGCAGCCCGTGGGGAGAGCTTGCAAGGTGGCTGCAGAGGCAAGGGAGTGTGCTAGGAGGTGAGGCTGGCGAGGTCGCCCGGGACCAGACTCTTATCCTGCAATCATCCAAGGCTTTGAACACCATCAGACTTGTGTGTTAAAGGGATGGTGCTCCGTGGTCACTTTAGAGCTTTGTCAATCAACTTCTGACTGTTGCTCTTGCTGGGGGGGCGTCCTGTTGATCCCAACTCACAGGGACCCCGTGGCACAGACTAGAGCAGCCCGAGGGCTTTCCATGCTGTCCTGACAGAAGCGGACCGCCTGTACTCTCTCTCACCGAGCCTCTGCCAGCCTTTCAGTTCGCAGCCCAGCTAAACACAGCACTAAGCACTCTGTTTACGGGAAACCACCAAACCCAAGCTCACTGCCATTGAGTGAAATCTGACTCAGAACGACCCTATAGGAGAAGGTAGAACTGCCCCTGTGGGTTTCTGAGATTGTAACTCTTCACAGGAGTAGAAAGGTTGCCTGATAGTTCCTAATTGCTGACCTTGTGAATGGCAACCCACGTGAAACCCCGATGCCACCAGGGCGCCTCATGTGTATATGGTAAGACAATTTTCAGAGAAATCTATGAGGAAGGAGCTACACTCTTGCCATCTCACAGCGGAGGTAAGTGAGGCACAGGGAGAGCTGGTAACTTGCCCAAGGTTGTATGGGTAGAGAGTGGAGGGCACGAGGTGTAGACTTGGCTCCAGAGTCTACACATCTCACTAGATTCATTAAACCCCCTCCTCAGAGAGGAAAGGCTTAGGGGAGTCCTTTTGGTTGAAAGAGCCAGTGGGGTTGGTTGAGCATGGAGAAGTAGGAGTCTCATCTTGTGTATATGCTTGATAACAGGATCTACAATTGGGAACATCATGCATCTATATAAAAACTCAAATCGAAATGACTGCCATCCGGGTTATCCCAACACATAGTGATCCTACAGGATAGGGCAGAACTGCCCCCGTGGGTTTCCAAGATTTTGAATCTTTACGAGAGTAGAAAGCCTCATCTCTCTCCCTCAGGGCAACTGATGGATTTCAACCACTGACCTTGTGCTTAGCAGCTCAGTGAGTGCCTAGCTCTCTGCGGTACCAGCACACCTAGTCCACATCAGTGCTGTGTGAGGTGACAGCTACTAGCCACGCGTGCCACCACTGGTCTGCCAGTTGTCTCTACTATGGTGACTTGCGCGCTGCTATATGTTGGAAGCTGTACTGGTATTTTCAATAATAGCAGGTTATCCAAAGTGAATAGGTTTCAGCAGAACTTCCAGACTAAAAACAGACAATGAAGTTGGAATTGGCTGTCCACTTCAGAGGAAGTAGCTGCTGACAACCTTACCAATAAGGTTAGAGGGGTGAGGGTGGGAGAGGAAGGCTGTCAAGAAGATGAGTTGACCCAGTGGTTGCAACAATGGGCTCAAACACTGGGATAATCGTGAGGCTGTTGCAGGACCGGGCGCAGTTTCTCTCTGTTGTACACAGGGCCGCTATCAGTTGGGACCGACTTGGTGGCACCGAACAATAACAACAATAAAAGACCGTGGAAGGGGGCGTGCTCAATATTTCCAAATGGTGCAGTGGAGTCTCTCAAGAAGCACTCAACATTTAGAGACCGCGTAGCCTGTGGGACGCGCTACCCAAATGTGCCCTGTTGTCATTATTGTTAGTACGACTGCGATCCATTGGGGGCCTGGAAATGACCGCCACCTGCCTCAGAGACCCATGTAGTCCTGGGTGGTTGACATCTCCGCAGTCCCCCAGTGTTCCAGAGAGATCACCACCTCTGGCTAATTGATTGGTCGTACGCCTTAGGGAGGGAGCCTCACTGAGAACTAAGCTTTACTGGTTTGCTCTCTGGGAAGTGGAAACTTGAGTTAAATTTAATTTGATCTAGAAAAGAAATGGGCCAATCCATGCAGTCGAGTACCATATTTAAAGAGCATGCCCATCCCGCTGGCCTTTGATTTTAAGGCAGAACAAGAGACTTCAGCTCTTGTATTAGGTGCCTTTGAGTTGGTTCTGTGCAGAACAGAACAAAACACCGGCTGGTCCTGCACCATTTCCAGCTTCTAAGGCATCTTAAAATCTACATCCTGTCTTACTTATAGCCAGTCCTACTGGGCATGAAGACATTCTTGAGTAGAAACATTCTTTTAATGCAATTGCTTTGATGTTTGGGGGTTTGGAATAGCGTAAAAATTATTTTTGAACCTGCAGTTTTTTGAGATTCCTGAAGGCTTCTGGGTGAATTCTGACGATCTTGTTGCTCTTTAAGTAGAGGCGCTCCAGGTGCAGGCAGTTCTGAAAGTCGGTCAAACCAATCCGGGATATCCTATTGAAGGACAGATCCAAACTCTGTAAGGCCCCCAGCTGCCACAGATCTGTTAAAATGCAAAGCAAATGAGGGTCTCAGCTGCTGTCCCTCAGGACAGCCCAGCGCCGCTCCATTGTTCGAGCCCGGGGTGTCGCTACTACACAGCACACTGTCGCCGGGAAAGTTGAGGCCATTCTCCAGTAGATCGACCTGAGCCAACTGAACACAATTCCAAGGTATTAGAAGACAAATATTAAGCTTCAGAAAAGCATATAACGTACATTTCCAAAGTCAGGGTGGGGGGGGGGCCATATACAGACACAAACATGTATTTTGAGTGAGCAAAGAAAAAGTCTACAAGAATATGAATTGAACTATTCGCGTAGTTTCCACCTGTTAGTAGGTGCCATGATCTTGGTTCTGACCCACAGCGACCCCGTGCACAACAGAAGGAAACACTGCCCGGTCCCTCCCCGCCCTCACAGCTGTTCGTATGTTTGAGTCCATTGTTGCAGCCACTGTGTCCGTCCATGTTGTCAAGGGCCTTCCTCTCTTACGCTGCGCCTCCGCTTTCTCAAGCATGATGTCCTTCCCAGGGACTGATCCCTCCTGACAATATATCTGAAGTACGCGAGACAAGATCTCGCCATCCTTATTTCTAAGGAGCATTCTGGCTATCCTTCTTCCAAGACAGATTGGTTTACTCTCTTGGCAGTCCATGACACTTTCAGTATTCTTCTCCTGCCCCACAAGTCAAATAAATCCATTCTTCTGCAAATGGTTAAGGTGCTCAGCTGTTAACTGGAAGGCTGGCAGTTCAAGTCCACCCAGAGGCCATTCGAAAGAAAGGCCTGGTGTCCTACTTCCGAAAAGACTCAGCCAGGGAAAGCCCTGTGGGAGCATAGTTCTACTGCAGCGCGTACACATTGCCATGAGCCTGAGTCTACTCAACGGCAAGTGGCTTGGCAGTTATGCCGAGGGGCGAGATGCTTGAGGGGGTGGGACTGGGAGAAAGATGCAAGCTTCGTGTTTTATACACTTTGAGTTCCTCTAATAGGACATATGCTAATGTCATGATAAAAGCTTCCATTACTGTCTACCTTTGCTTGAAAGAGGTGATCGGTAGTCCGTGGATTGAACTAGAGGTACGCACTGCAGAGCCCGGCTAGGGCAATGGAAGGAGAATGTTGTCTTCATGCTTCCCTTGGGTGGGTGCACTCTGCCAGCCTTATGCGGTTGCCATGCTGTTATGCAGCTGCACTCTTTACTCATGCTGCTGATGTGGTGACTAGTGTCTTTTGTATGTTTTTTAAAATTTTTTATTATTTTTCCTTTTGTATGTTTTAAAGGTGAAAAGTTATCGTTAGATTTTACTTTCTGGCAAGAATAATCTAATGGAGTTCTGGGTTCCGCCTCTGCTTCTCATTTCATTCCAGAGGCCCATTTGGCAATGACAATAAAGGTTTGGGGACAGGATGCCAGTCTCAGCAGTCTCTCACATCTTTAATGATAGTTTAAGGAGAATCTTTATTACGTCGTAAACAGGACAAGGCTCTAGCATGCAGATGGGAGAGACCATTAACATGAGGTCATCCAAGGGTTTACTGAGATCAGGGGACTTTAAAAAAGGTGCAGAAGGAAACAGTCACTAGCACATGGTCGGCAGCAGATCACAGTTACAGTGGGACTGCAGAAGTGGGACCAGGACCATGATTTGGACACGTACATTATGCTTGACACAACTTACTAATGGGGTTCAGGGCCTTCTGACCCCGGTAGTCAGGGCATGACTCGTGACTACGCAATGCCCCGTCACGTGATCGCCATCAAGGACACCCCCAGCAAGCTCCTAGGAGAGGCTGCCTCTTCCCAGGCTGGCTAACTGGATGGACGCACCCCACTCTCCCAAGCACTGTGCACGGGGGCCAGACCGTCCCCATCTCTGGTTAATGGTCAGAAGGAATTCAATGGAGGCTTAATCCATGCGAGTCTCCCAAATATGATTTTTCAAATAAGTGTTTCAGGGGAACATTTGGGAGATTACATTAACTTTTGTTTTGCCGTTCACGCTTATTTCTGTAACTGACATAAGAACCGATGATGGCGGCTAAGTTCCAGAAGGGCGCATCCCTGGCCTTCTCTGCAAGGTCCTGTTTGTGCAGAGGGAGGACAGTTGGGTTGAAATGGCTTCACCATGGCCAGTGTCACATGTTCATTTCTGTTTTAGAGATGAAGCAAGGGACCATTCGGACAACAACTACGGGCAAGGCATTTGGTGTTCAGGACAAGTAGAGCACAGGATTCTTGCCCTTTAAAAGTTTATGGGCTGGTTACTAGTGGCAAAACACAGTTCATCATAAGCAACATTCAGCTGTGAAGTGACCCTCCCCAGTACCTTGCATAAGATGATCAGTCCCTCGGGGAAGAATTCACATCTCCACCCCCCTGCAAAGGTTAGCGCATGTGCTCCGTTGGCCAGAGACCATGGTGTTTGCCCTTTGCAGGGATTTCAAACATCACACCAACATTCAAGAGTTCATACACGCATCTGAATTCCTGGCTTCTCTTGAAAAATGGGCAGTTCTAATTGGGACAAGACAGCATGTGGCTGGAGCTGAATGTGAGCTGTCCACTCAGGATGGGGCCTGTGCTTATTTAAAAAACAACTCTGCCATTGAGTCGGTTTTGACTCACAGTGACCCAATGGGACACAGTAACACTGCCTCTATGGGTTTCCGACACTGTGAAATCTCTACGATAGCAAAAAGCTCATCTTTCTCCTGCAGAGTGATGTGCAGTTTTGAATTGCCGACAGTGTGGCTAGCACCCCAACATGTAACTCATTAAACCATCAGAGCTCCCGCCTGCAAGTATTTATTGCTCTGTAATTGTATATCTATTAAAAGAAAAAAGAAGAAATCAGAAAGGACCGAGCAAGAAGCTTTAGGTTTGAGAAAAAATGAGAGAGAACCCGGGCTGAGACTCAGCTGGGACGTTAGTAAGAAATTCTTCTATGTAGGTCAAGCTCTTGTCGGCCATCGCCTGGTGGAGGCAATCCACCCTGTGTCTTTCCTCTCATCATCCAGTGCAGTCTGGTAGGATTGCTGCCCTAGCACTCCATCGAGGAGGTAGCGGATTGGAGGAGCGCAGGCTGAAGACCAACTGTTGAGCATTCTGAATATAAGCCTTGAGACAATAGGTCTCTTTGTAGAGTGAATGATGTTTTTATATACAAACACTTATATTGGGGAATGCAATATAAGGGGAAAACGACAGCGTAAGACACCAAGGTGAAATAAGAGTTTTCTTAACATTTTCATGGTAACTACCTGACTTCTGTAAGGTGTGTGTGTGAGAGACCTCATAATTCCTATGATATTTCAGTGCGTAATTGAATGGAATGAATACCCTTGAAGTTCAAGGGCAGAGAAGGTGGTGTGTAGCTCTGGAGTAGAGGGACGAGGTTATTTCTAAATTCCTATTTAATTGTGCACTTTGTTTTATGCCTGGAGGGCTTAACAAACATCTCTTCCAGTCTTCACAAAATGATCTCCCTCAAATGATTCCCATTTTGCAAATGACAAAACGTAGGCAGAAAGAAATAGACCCGGGATTGACACCTGGATCTCTTAACAACGACCCCTTTGGTCTTATGTATATCTTTTCACATGAGGACAGTGGTAGCTCAGGGGTAGAATTTTCCAGGTTGATTGCTGGCCACAGACTTTCATGCGCAGTTTCCACCCCTGAGTGTGGCCTTCACTTGAACAAGATTCAATGGACTAAGATGGCCTAGGCAGAAAGGCCTGCGGACATACTTCTGAAAATCAGCCAGGAAAAACCCTCTGGATCTCAGTGGCCCAATATGCCACTGACCGTGGGATGGCACCGGCCCAGACGAGGTTATGTTCCATGTAGTTGAAGGTGACTTTGTGGTCACTAACAACAACATCAAATCTTAAGCGCTAGCTTGGAGAAGATTGGGGTGGGGCAGGGACGGAGTTCTCCGGAGCTACACATTAAACTTGCCATATTCAGGCTTGTTTATTGAGTTTCTCAGCGTCATAGAGTTTAATAGAGCCCTAGAGTCAGACTTAAGGAACTGAGCTTTATTCCAGCTCAGTTGGTGACTTTGATGAGTTGGGAACACCATTTTAAGATTTCCTCCATGCCATGGTCAGCCCTGCCACCAAGTGGATTCCCACTCCTCTAGTGGACCGGCTCCCGAGGGCTCCAAGGCTGCAGTCAATCTCTATGGGAGCAGAGAGCCTCAACTTTCTATTGCACAGTGGCTGATGAGTTCTAAATGCTGACCTTGGGTTAGCAGGTCAATTGTAACCAACTACTACACCCGGCCTCCATAGGCCAGCCCCTGAGGTTAAATTATATAAGTGAGTTGGAGACCACTCTCTCTTAGCTAATGCTTTTAAGTACATTGTGGTTCCTGGTGTTGTTTTATTACTTTAAAACTTGAATTGGGCCCCAATCCCAACTATGTGGACACCTGCCCCTCCCCTCAGAAAAATTTATTTCGGAGGACAGCACTGAATCTGTAGCTCCGGGAGAGGACATATCTCATCAGAGCATGCGGGAGCAAATGAAGGGGGAGAAGAGAGAGTGGAGCACATCCTGGCCCACCAAGCCTTGAGGACGATATTCTTGCTCACAGCAGCCATTCCACAGAGAAGATCACATGGCTGGCCCCACTATGAGAAACAACATCCCTCACTGACCCATAGTCCTACAGGGACAACACTGGAGACATAGTTTGGGAATTCTGCCCAATCTGATCCCACCACACTGAGGCAAAATGCTCAGGGCATGCAACAGAAGAGCAAGGGGAACAGAGCAATGAAGTCCCCAGGGAATACCAAAAATAGACTTTGGGGCCAGGCCTTGGCGCCCCAACAGACTGGACTGGAAAACACTCCTAAAGGCCAACAAACAGTCTTTGAACTAACTACAAGCTTTTCTTCCTTGTTGTGTTTTGTTTTGCTTTTTGGTTATTGGCTTGTTGTTGTTTTGTTTTCTTTTGTTGCTTGGTTTTGCTCTGTCTTGTTTTTGTGCATATTATTATCTCCGCAGGTTTGTTTAAATAAGATGGGCTGGATGAACAATCTGGAGGAGAAAACAACAGAACTGACAGTTCTGGGAGGACATGGGAGGGGGGAAGGTAGTAGTGTTAACAAGTCCAGGGACAAGGGAACAATAAGTGATCCAAATCGGTGGTGAGGAGGGTGTAGGAAGCCTGGGAGGGCGTGATCAAGGGTAATGTAACCAAGAGAAATTACTGAAACCCAAATGAAGACTGAGCATGATAGTGGGACAAGAGGAAAGTCAAAGGAAATAGAGGAAAGAACTAGGAGGAAAAGGGCATTTATAGAGGTCTAAATAAAGGCATGTACATATGTAAATATATTTATATATGAGGATGGGGAAATAGACCTTCGTGCATATATTTATAGGTTTAGTATTAAGGTAAGAGATGGACATTGGGCCTCCACTCAAGTACTCCCTCAATGCAAGAATACCTTGTTCTATTAAACTGGCATTCCATGATGCTCACCTTCCTGATGCGATCGCTGAAGACAAAGCGGGTGCACAAGCAAATGTGGTGAAGAAAGCTGATGGTGCCAGGCTATCAAAAGATATAATGTCTGAAGGTAAACAAGCGGCCATCTAGCTCAGAAGCAACAAAGCCCACATGGCACAAGCACACCAGCCTGCGTGATCACGAGGTGTCGAAGGGATCAGGTATAAGGCATCAAAGAACAAAAAAATCATATCATTGTGAATGGGGGGGGGAGTGCGGAGTGGAGACCCAAAGCCCGTTTGTAGGCCACTGGACATCCCCTTACAGAGGGGTCTCGGGGAGAAGACGAGCCAATCAGGGTGTGATATAGCAACAATGAACCACATAACTTTCCTCTAGTTCCTAAATGCTTCCTCTCCTGCCACTATCATGATCCCAATTCTACCTTACAAATCTGGCCAAACCAGAGGATGTACACTGGTACAGATAGGAACTGGAAACACAGGGAATCCAGGGAGAATGATCCCTTCAGAACCAGTGGTGAGAGTGGTGGTACCAGGAGGGTGGGTTGAAAAGGAGGAGCCGATTGCTAGGATCTACATGTGACCTCCTCCCTGGGGGACAGACAGCATAAAAGTGGGTGAAGGGAGACATCAGACAGTGCAAGATGTGACAAAGTAATAATTTATAAATTATCAAGGGTTCATGAGGGAGGGGGGAGCGGGAAGGGAGGGGAAAAATGAGGAGCTGATGCCAGGGGCTTAAGTGGAGAGCAAATGTTTTGAGAATGATGAGGGCAATGAATGTACAAATGTGCTTTACACAGTTGATGTATGTATGGATTTTGATAAGAATTGTATGAGCCCCTAATAAAATGATTTAAGAATAAGACAAACTTGAATTGGTTTTAAAGACCTCTAAGCACCTTCTGGGAGTGTTTTCCCAACTTGAAGCTCATTTTGGACATCGCCACTGACTCTGTGGGATATAAAAAGACTTCCCCAGCTTGTCTCTCCCAAATTGATGTCAGTCCTAGGACACTGCTTGCAACTAATGGTAAACGATTGTCAAGTTATTCTCCCTGTAGGCATCAGCCATCCAGAGCAGTCAGACTGCTGTCTGGTCCACTGTAGGTGGGGCTCACACCCTACTGATAAGGATGGTGATTGTTTCTATGGAGAGCCAGAGAAGTAGTCAAACCAGCTCTATGACTAGCTAGGCTGCCATCCTGAATCAAGGATCCGCCCATCTTGTCACATGTGCACCCTTAATTTGCCCTCTACCTGTAACACGTACACCCCTAGATCATCCCCCTCCCATTACTGCATTATCTAGAGTACAACCCCTTCCTGTGATGTAGGTCATCACCTGTAATTGGGGGCTTGCACACCCCAGAAGATATATAAGCCTAGGTTAGAAACAAATCAATTTCTCTCTTCTCCCCTCTCCTCCGCCAGTACTCTTTGTGGACCTGGCTGGTGAGATCATGGCCGTCCAGGAGGTGAGCATGCTACCATGAAATGTGTCTGATTCCTTAATTTTACTTTCTCTTCTCTCTCTCGTATTCCCTATGACTTTACTATAATCTTTACCTATCGTAACCGTACAATTGCGCCTACCGGACCAGTGGTAGCGTGAGGGGCTGGCTTCCCTCACAACTCTGAAGACAGGCGATGGCTGAGATTGGCCTATGTGGCCACAGAAGTGGCCTATGTGGCTCTCGGCTCGTTCCATCAGCGGTCACCATTTTAAAACACGTGGGGCTGGCACCACATGGAGACTCGTAGACTACCGGGCTGGCTCTGGACTGCTGCTTTGGGAGACACCACTTACCTTCCATGAGATACGAGAGCACCCACCCATCTAGACAAAGGTAGCCAAAAATGATTGTGAGTCTGGTGGCCTCTGAGTCTCACCGCGTACAATGCTTAGAGAATGATTTTAAAATGTACTTGAATGTTCTCAAAACTCACTGCATCAGTTCCAACTCATAGGTGCGTAGCAAATAGTGTCCCAAACTAAAAAGTAATAAGGAAAGGAAATTGTCTAGAACTCTCTCACTCACTCTCTGCCATTGGGTCGAATCTGACCCCTGGTGACCCGGAAGTACAGAGTCGAACAGTCTGTGTGGGTGTCTGAGATCGTGACTCTTCATGGGAGTAGAAATCTCCCTTTCTCCCGGGGAGTGGCTGCCTAGCAGCCTGACACCTAACCCCACCCCACCAGGGCTCCTGGTGTCTAGAACTCTGGAATATAAAAAGAGCAAAGGATGTTTTGGTTTATGAACCAGATACCATTTTAAAAAATTCAACAAAACACTGGATTGTGTTTGTCAGGATGCTCCAACATCTAGAAAGTTCAAATGAATGAGAACTTTAATCATTAGGCTAGGAGGATCTCGGGAATATTCTGGTAGAGGATAAAGAATTCAGATTTTTAGTTTGACAATAAGAAAATTTACATGCAAAATCCATTAGCTTATTTTTCGTTGATTTTTTTGGAGTACAAGTGGTTAACTAGAGGTAAAATGTGTCCCAGGAAGACCAAAAACTTTAAATAGGCTAGCACAGTCCATTTGGATTATGACTCCTAATTGAGTCCCTGGAGAAGAACACCATGCTTGGTAAAGTAGAGGGGCAGGGAGACAGGCAAGACCAATCGACAGGATGGATGGCACAGCAGCCGCCGCGATAGGCTCAGGCATAGCAACCATTGTGAGGACATCAAAGGGCCGCAGTGGTGTTTGTTCTGTTGTACATAGATAGGGTCACTATCGATGGCGGGATTCAGCTGGTTCACCCGCAGCAGAACTGATACCTATTTTGTTGTTGTTGTTGAGTTTGGGGAACTGGTTGCTAAAGTGGCACTTGAACTCAGGGTTCTCTCTAAGGGGGTGGCTGCCCAACATTTAGATGCTCCAGGGACATCGCAGGTTTACATGCCTCACTCTTTTTAAATGTTCGCCGGTGCAGCAGTGTATTCTTCTAAGCCCCTATAGGAATGTAGAAATGAGCTCATCTATTTTGCATGTAAATTTGCCGATTATCAGAGCAAAATCCTGAGGAGCAGCTGACGAGCAGCCTAATGCATCCATGGGTATCAAAAATTAGACAACATTATGCTTATAATATTTATTGATTCATTTCCTAAAACCCGTTATGCTTTTCCCTGGCATTTCTTACTTTGATAAACAAACAAGAACATAAGGAGGAAAAAGTGCCCGACAACCAGAAGATGACACTCTTGTCATTCGTCTCAGTGAGCTCATGAGCGAATGATGATTGTCAGAGCAATTGCTGTAAGCTCAGCAGAAGCGGAAAGGGGTTTTACAAAGACGCACATAATATGTTCAGCGAAGAGAAGCCGCCTAACTGCTTGTGATTCAGCAAACACAATGGCTGTGGTCTCATGGGCCTACCTCCACAGGAAGGGGACCCCTCCTACAGTGAAAAGATGGTTCAGGATAAAGCACACAGCTGATGATGTTCGGAAAAAGAGAAGAATATTGCCGCCAAGGGTGCCAACCAAGCAATATGGAAATATCTTAAAACAGCAGTTTTATTGGGTTTGTTGGACATTAATTACTTAATACTTTTGCATTACTATTTTAAAACTCAGAGCTTGTGTGTGCCTCTTATTGTTCTTATTTAAGTAGTAGCACTCTGAAGTAATAAAGTACCTTTCGGAATATCATTTTAAAAAATACTCAAAGCAGTCAGCAGGCCAGTGAGCTGGTGGTTAAATTCTTGGAATCGCACCACTGGTTGCTGTGCATCGGAACCGACTGGACCACACTCAACAACAACAACAACAACAACATACTAGGAGTACCTCAATGATGCATTCTTATATCTAGCACCAAATATGATCACCAAAGTAGATCGTTTTAAATTACGCATTTTGACTTGGCACTTACGTTCTTGCGAGTGTCTCTTGGAAAAACCACAGTTGTTCTCCTGGGAGACTAAAGCGCATGGCCTATACATCGCCCGTGCTATATACCTGCCTGCTTCCAGGTCCACGAAGACACCCCCGATGCACGATCAAGTCGCTCCCCTTTCCTCGAAACTGAAAGTTAGCACAGGCTCCATCTTGACACGAGACACACCCATCGTGGCTCTTGCCTCTCTTTGCCGATTATACTCACCCCTGGGCGTGTCACTGAGCTGATTCCTCTGGAGAATGAGCTCCTTCAGCAGGGGAAGGATCCGTCGGCTCCTCCGAGGCTTCGCCCACGAGGACTGAAGACGCGGCAGAGCCAAGGAAAAGGTGCGGATGGCGCTGTTGCTGAGGTTTAAGACTTCCAAACCGCGCATGTGTGCCAGAGCGCGTAAGGATATTGTCGGCACGAGGCGGTTGCTCAGGTCCAGTTGCCTGATGCTCCAGTGTTCTCGGTTCACGTTCGGCTTGCAGAGAAGCCTGAAGACATCGAGACTTCCGTCCCCTAGAGCTGATGCCTGTGACGATGCCACATGCTGGTCGGCGACAAAGCCGCTGGAAAGCGAGATAGCGGGCTCATTCCGAGAACCATTTGTCCCAAGATCTCCACTCCGTGGGCGCTCTGAATTGAACAAAATCCCGCTCTTTCCTGGGGTGTTTGCCACAGTTCCAGTAAAATAAAGACCCATAATCAGGACGAAGGCAGAGTAGAGGTTTCTCATAATGCCTGTGGGGCGGGGAAGAAAACACATTCAACAGATTCGCAATAACCTAGAGAGCAAACACTGGTCCACGGCAGCGGGCGACTTTCCCATTTCAGGTTCAGGCAAATAGCCAGTTGGTGCTGTAAGTGGATGTGGGGCGTTACAAGCTCCTGCATGGAAACGTAGCCACCAGAAATGTATAAAAAATCACACGTAGGTCACATTTTAAAGAGGGCATTTCCATGACTTTCTAGAAAATACTTACAGACTTAGATCTCACCTCCGTGTCTGTCTGCTTTCCCAGTGATCGGTCAGCTTCGGAATCAAACGACTCTACCAAGATGAAAGAATTCTGTGCTTCGTTGCTGTTCATTTGTACCGAGCAAAGTCTATGCCGCTTATCTGCACCCCTGCGATCCGCGATACGGTGAATTCCCCATTACTACAGGAGTGTAAAGTTCAACTCTCAAGAGAGACTTTCGTTCTTCCTTCTTTTAATGACCAGAAGAACTGCCAAGTTTCGTTATTGTTCTGTGGCTTTTGTGACTTTGCAAATGATTCTGAGCAATTCAGGTCTACACACACCCATCAATGGGCTCGCAGAAGCAGCTTCGGCCTCTGAACCACAGAGACATAAGGAGACCGGGAAACAGCAAGTGTCTCTTGGTCAAACTTCTTGAGAGGCCACGGGCAGTCTCCCAGCCAGCGTCTGCCCATGAAAACGGCCGCGTGTTTAGGAAAGGGTTCCTTTGGGAAGTTCCGGGAGTGAAAGTTTGCTTTTCATAAAACAAAATGCCATTTAAAAACCAGTTCCTGGGTGCACAAGTGATCCCATTATCCTGTAAAGAATGTTTGTTTGCCACAAATTCTCCTTTCTTTTCTGTTCCGGGGGGACCTTTCTAGTTCTCATCACTAGACTGAAATACCAGGATGGCTTAGCTCATCATCCTATGTCTGCCTCTTCCCTTCCCTTCTTCTTAATCCATCCTGGATTAAGGATCTTTTTCCCACAAGACTGTTTTCATTATAATTTGTTCCCTCCTCAAAAAATCTCAAAGGATTCTTATTGCCTTTTCAATCTCAAAAATCCCTCAAGTAGATGTTCAAGGCTTCACATGATTGGGTTAGCTCTATTGAAATGATATACGTGTGCAAAATAACTGCAAGGTGTGTGCAAAGAACTTAGACAAGTTTATCTCAAGCCAGAGTGAGCTTTTTTAGTCCACTCTCAATTCCAAGTTACAAGCCTCTTCCTCGTTTCAGTCCAAACCCTACACATCTTTCATGGTCCATTGAACATCCTCTGAGTTCAGGACCTTCTTGTCTGCTCTCCTGTCTGCTTGTCTTTGTTGTAGGGTGACTGAGTCAGTTCCGACGAATGGCAATCCGATGTACAACAGAACGACACACTGCCCGCTCCTGGGGCTCACAGTTGGGGTGTTTGAGGCCGGGGTTGCAGCCCCTGTGACTCCTTTCCTCCCTTCCGCTGCCTTTGACGCTACCAAGTGTGACATCTTTTTCTTGGGATTGATCTTTCATGAGAGTAGGTCCAAAGCACGTGAGTCTCGCCCCCTAGCTTAGAAAAAGCACCCTGGCTGCACTTCTCCCGGGACCAATGTGTTGGTTCTCTTGGCAGTCCATGGACTTGCAAGGAGCTTCACCAGCCCCGTAGTTCAAATGCACTGGCTGTTTTCTTCAGTCTGCCTTAATCCGTGTTCAACTTTCAGATGCATGACTCACTCTTGTCACCGTTTCAGACTTCCAGTGACCCTCCAAGACAGAGCACTGTCTGCGTGGGTTTCTGAGACTGTAACCCTTCATGGGAGTAGAAAGACTCATCTTTTTTCTCTCAGAGGGGCTGGTCGTTTCAAACGGCCGACCTTGTGGTTAGCACCACTACCAGTTGGTTATGTGCCTCTGAGGCAATTCAAAATGGAAACCTGTTGTCTTTATTTTTCTGGAACTCTTCCCGGCAAGTCATTGGAGGTTGACTAGTAACCTGGTTTGACTGAGAGCAGCCCGTGTTGCAGTGGGTCTGCTCTGTGTCTGTTTTGAACTCCCAGTGAGACCGTAGGCTCCCGGAAGGTAAGGGCCCTGGGTTTCCATGCCTTCTCTTTCAGTGCTCGGTGGTGGGTCACTGAGCTCTGCTTGTTGGGATGAGTGCACTTATGGGGTAGGTGAATTGTACTGTGTAACTTTTGTCGCATCACAGGTCAATTCTGCCATAATTTGAAAGGCATTTAAACTCAGGTTCATGTGGGTACGAACTGCCAAGGTGCCCTACAACCTGGGGGAGTGGTTTATTCTTAGTGCATTTCCCATGCAACACTAGAAACGGGGTGAATAATCGGAAAGGGACTCATGTCTATATTCAAACCTGCAACCATTACACACATAGACACATACTCGGACACCAAACGGATGTAAAATCAACCCCCAAACAGCCACATTCACGCAAAACGTGGTTGGAAAATGTTCTTTCTTAAGGGGAACCCTAAGATTTTTGTTGACCTGTTTCTTTCTTGTAATCGAGGAGATTTATACACCGGCCATGAGAGCAGAGAGGCATAACTAGATTTAAAGTCACCGCATGTCTGAAATGGAAAGCCACTCATGTGTAAAAAGCAAAGGACACATCCAAGCATATCTATGAGGTAAGAAATCACTGACAGAAGTCCAGGAAACTAGAAAGATTTAAGCCAGATGAAACCACAAAGTGCACATATTCAGGCTGAGATGTGCGAGAACGCAGCTACAAATAAGAGGAGGGTGTTGAGCGAGAGGGACAGGAAAGAGCATTGGAAAACAAATGCAACCTGTACAGCAGGACGTGACAAGTTCATTCTCATGCAAAAGGGAAGAAAAGAGGAGTCCACCCCCACACCCCCACACAAACAATTAGGAAAAAAGCAAAAGAGGCTATTTTTGATGATGACTAATGATGCAGAAAGAACTGACTAATAACAGAGTTTCAAGGGCATACCTTCAGGTCCGCAGGGAGTGTTCAAAGGTCTGTATCTGGCTCTAGCCAGGTGGGGATTAGACCTGAGTCTTTGAGGCTCCACCCATCCACCCTGTCCTGTGGCAAACCTTCACCCTTTCCTGCCCGGCCCCAGCACCTGGCGTCTGTGCCAGGTCCTTGTGGAGAGGCCTCCCAAACCCCAGAGGGAGGGATAATCCAGCCTGGGGTCCTGAACCTTTCTATGTGCATTCCAGGATTCTGAGAAGTCTCCAGAAAGGGGCTTCAAAGAGTTTGTCAGAAATCCCTCTATTTTACAAGTCCATTTTTCCCATGAAAGTTCTGCATAAACACCGCCCACGTCCCCCTCTCAAGTCATATTTTTAAATTTGCCAGGTTTGCCCGATCCAGATCCAGTAGGAACCTGTGAACTCACTGAAGAAAGGAGCAGCCAACAGTTTGGCAGGGTCTTTATTTAAAACAGAAGTCATTAATAGTTGTTACAGATGGAATTAGCAATCAAAAATGGGATTACAGGATTAATTTTGGACAGCGTAATTCATCACCTGTGCTCCACTCCCGCATCTCAGCATTTCAGGGCTGTGTTCACCGTCGTAACAACAAAAACACTAGCTAGAATGACTACTTTTCAGCATCACAACCATGCACGCACGCACGCTCAACTTCTTAGTAATGCAAACAGGTCAATGTGTGGAAATACTGCAGGCCACGTGACATTTTCTTGTCTGCTCACCAGCCACTCACTCTCTCTTGCACTCCTCCCCCTTGGTCGTTGCAAAGGGTTTGCGACTATGTCAACAGGTGCCTATCTGCCACTCCTGGGATCCTGTCTCGCTCACCCACTCCCCCTGTCTTCAGCGCTCAGTGAAGGGGCATGGACAATGGGGTGTGGAGTTTACTCACTGCCACGGGGTAGATTCCATACTACGCCCGTGGGTTTCCAGATGCCTATCTTTACAGGATTAGAAAGCCTCATTTTTCTCCTGCAGAACGGCTGGTGGCTTTTGAACTGCTGATCTTGGGGTTAGCAGCCAGACCCATAAACCCACTCCACCACCAGGGCTCCTTTGGACTTGCGGCTGGCAGAGCCAAAGGCAGGGGTTCAGGTTTGAGAAAAGCACCACCTGGTGGCAGGAAGGAGTATCTGAAGCTCTTCTGCTAGGCAAAAGTGGTTACAGGAAAAATGGAGGGTTGGTTTGTGTCCTGCTTGCCTATAACTTTCCTGGACTGCCTTTCAGTGAAAACATCAGGGCTGCCTATGACGTGTTGTTAAGGTGCTACGCCTGTTCCTTTAGTTATCGCTTCTGTAACGACAGGAAATCAGCTTGCATGTCACACAGACTTAGTGGACATGTACCCCAAACCCAAGGACACGTTGAAGAGGAGCTAAAATACTCTCATGAATTACACGCGATAAATAATACTTTCTGGCACAGTGCTCTGTGGTTTTTGTAAAAATACCTATTTCAAGAACCTTTTAGAACAAATCTACACAGCACACACAAGTGATGGATGTGCAATAGAAAAATATGCCAAACCATCTAAATGAAAGCTCCAGCGATTCTGAGGGTCGTTCAGATGCTGAATGACACTGGATTTATTCAAGCGGGCTCTGACTGTCACTGCAGCTAGTAACAATCAATAGTCACAATCTCACACTTTCTTTCTTTTGTCTTTCCCCATTTAAGAACGACATTCGTGATGTGAGGTGGGCAATCAAGCCTTATTTGGGTAAATTTTAATGACTTCTTTACAATCTCTGAGGAACTGCATTTTTGTGTCAGCGAGAACTAGAACAATATTGAATGCCAATAGTCTTAGGGATTTATTTTCTTTTCCCCACAGTTCAAAGTGACCATGATAGAATATGGCTAGACACCCACACCTCATTTAGCAACATGGTTAGGTTCCAGACACCTGCTCATTATGCGGAAATTGCCACTACACAAATTGGCGGCTGGCCACTTCAGATCACAGAATGAAAGATGATTACTCCTTACATAACTGCCAAAGCACTTTGAATCATGGCGCAGCCAAGCTGATATCTAACCTTAAGCAGCACAGCCAGTGGTATTCTCACCACCCACCAGTGTTTGCTACTGCCAGGGTGTGTTGCTAATGCACAGACCAGTGGAGAGAGATATGCATATGTACCATTGCTGTAACTGTGAAATGCCAGATAATGAAACAGCTGGTAAGTGATCGGTGAGTAGTTCCCTGGACGCAGCGTGGGGCCCGTGATTTATTTCTGTCGCCATTATCAGGCGCCCTGGTGGAGGAGTGGTTATGTGTGGGGCAGCCTGGCAATCTGCATGGTCAGCAGTTTTAGACCACCAGCAGCTCCGCAGGAGAAAGCCTGGGCTTTCTACTCCTGTAGACAGTGAGGGTCTCAGAAACCCACAGGGAGGTCGCTGTGAGTCAGCACTGACTGAATGGCAGTGAGTTTGGTTTGGGCCCTTTCAGAGCAAACTGCCGATGCCGTGTGTATGCTGATAGTAAGTACCAGAGTTTCTTTCAAGTCCAACAAGAAATACATTTAAAATTACTGGTGGAGAATTGGCCATAATTACAATGTGAAATTGATACTAAGAGCAGAGATAAAGTCCCATACTTAAAAAAAAATGACCGAGACAGGTATGATCACCTGTATTAGCACCAGTGCGTCCACAGAATGGCACACACTGAAAAAGCTAAGGTTTGTATGGCACCAGAGATTAAACCTGCCAGCTATTCCTGGCCAGCAAGACTTGATCTGGGTGTCTGGCCTCTGGGATTCCCACTAATGGCACGAACAGGTTGACACACCCATTACGCATTCAGAGAACTCCAGTGTGCCAAAACCCAGCCGCTGGGAAACGGAGGCCTCTCTAAAGTAGAGCCTGTAGGTACTGACTTAAGATCACTTAACATCTGACAGTGATTGGTCACTCTGTGCCTGGCACGGGATTGATTCAGGTTCACTTGAATAACCACACTTGCTTTGCTCTGGTCTTATTGGCTTAACACCATTTGATTTCATTTTTGTTCCTCTTTCTAGATCTTTAGATGATTAAATCCAAAGCAGACTGTGAGTAGAACAAGCTATCTACAACCAGAAGCCCTCTGTTTGAATCACGTCGGGATTGCAGTGAATTTCTCTGATCCTCAGGTTTCGGATGGGTAGAACCGGGATACTAATACAGAACTGAGGCGAGCTTTGGATATGCACCAGGCCCTGCCTAGGACAAGGCCTAGGATGCTGACGATGCTCAGCCCGCGGCAGCTCTTCCGATGATTAGTTGATGGTTAAAGGTGAGTTTGCGTTTCCATGTGTACCACACTGTGCGTTCATATTTCCAGTAAACAATCGATTAGAGTATCTTCTCAGTGTTCCGTAACACCCTGCCTATGTAGAGCTCTGTAGTGACTTCATTTGTGTGTGTCGGAGACTATGGCTTGACGTTAATGCGCTAAATATGGTCAAGACGGCCTGTAACACTTCTCGACAGGGTGCCTTTCTAACACCCTAAGTGGGACCGGCTCTGCGACAGCGGCCAGGAGGGTACGCACGACGGCGAGTCTGCCCTGCGGTGCAGCCCTTGCATCTTTTCAACGGAGAACAGTGGCCTTCTCAAAATCACCCCTTTAAAGGGTGCATGCTCACTTTTGGACTCCCTTCTCACAATTATGTCTACCAAAAACCTTGGGGCCAAGTCCCTACTTACGGGGACCCTACAGGACAGAGGCGACCTGCCCTCCCCCCACCCGGGTTTTTCCCCCCAAGACTGGCATCTTTCAGGCGGCAGAGTCTCATCTTTCTCGTTTGGGGTGGCGGGGGATTCAGAGCCTTGGCCTCTCAGGGCAATGTAAGAAATCGTGTGAGCGGTTAAGCGCTCTCGGAGGTGGGGGGCTGTGAATACGGAGATGTCGCCAGGGCTCCAGGAGTGTTCTGCAGATAAAACAATGACAGGGAGTTATCACAAACTCTGGGGGGTAAGACACCCACGGTGACTCGCATGCAGACTGGAGGGCAGGGCTGAACAGGTGGAGGGCGTGGGGCCCCTCTAGTGAGTGTTTCCGCAGGGGTTGTCTGAGACTTGGCAGCCCATGTTCTGGCCCGTGACTTGCACTTTGAAGAGAGTCCCGTCCGCGCACATACAGAGCTTGTAGCGCACCCAGTCGCCGTTCCTGAGCGGGTCTGCGGCCGAGGAGCTGGGCAGCCGGGTCGGGCTGACCATGACGGTGCCGTTTAGGATGATGCTGCTTTCCTGGTGGGGGAGGGGGGGAGAGGGCAACAGTTATTCAGACTGGAAAAGGCGCATGAAAACAGGGCACTGGGGAAAGCGCAACATCGTCACCACCACCCCCAGCCAACATCCAGCAGGGACCGCTCAGCTTGTCTGGCCCGTTCTGTATGTCCACCAACTCGCGGCACCACCTGCTTCTCAGCTAGTCATTGATATTACGTCGACCCCCCAAGTGCCTTATAAAACAGGTGGACCGACTTAGGAGGTAAATGGAAAGAAGCTGAAGTGATAGAATTTTCTTCTGTGTTCACCTTCATTTGGGAAAAATGGGATAATCCACATTAGGAGAAAGGCTGTTCATGACCGCGAAGGTGTTCACTCTCTCCAAATTATGAAGTTCCTTATTTATGAGCCCTTGGGTGTCAGTTTGAGGAGCCCTGGGGCGTGCAATGTACGGCCGCACTCTATGGGTGTATTTCCATGTCCATCCTGTAGTCCCATATTGGTGTACTTGCGGTTCTCTTAAACTCTTCTTATAGAAAGATATGTGCATACTTACCGCCTTTAACTCCATGTCACCACCCATATGGAATTCAATGGTTTTGCCCATTATGAATACGCCTTCATTTCCACGCACAATGGCACGTCCATCCACCTTGATGTTTAAATCACTAGTAGCGTTGCTGGTAATCTGGGATGTTAAAGAAAGAAAGAATGAATGAAAGTGCTGAAAGGGTTTCTAAATGCAGAGGAGAATTCTTCTCAGAGATAACTAAGAATTTCAACAAAGAGCTATGGGGGACAAGTATGTAAGAGGGAGCTTTGAAAAGCTTGTAGAAATGGGATGAAAAGATCATGGAATTTGCCCACCGGGTTTCTGAAGCCTCCTTGGAGATATGGAAATCAGTCTCTCCCATTGTTCTGGGATATATTCTTTTACATCCCCCCCCCTCCCACCCTCGGGCAATAAAACCGCCCTCCCAATAAATGGCTTTGGACAATAATTCTCAAGTCTTCGGATGCCGGGCAAAGACAATAATACGTCATACCCTTTCAGTAGAAGCCTTTTGGACATTCAGAGTTTTCACTCCACTTGGCAAGTGGAATTCATGAGTTTCATAGTCCGTGCTGAATAAAATATTTTGAGTCCTTGGGTCAAAAAACTGCATCCCAGTGTCGCTAGTAATGGAAGTTCTGTTCTTTTCTACGCTGAGCTTCGTCGTCCCTTGCTGAAAAACAATCTTCAGAGAAAGGCTTTGTCATGAGGATGTCACCAATGACTACTGCACCCCAAACTCAGGGAGAACATTGTAAGACACGCTACAACAATAGTTCAATTTCAAAGCCCGTCCAGCGCCATCACATAATGTCTGGCAATGCCCAAACACATACCAACCCCTTCCAGCAGCCATTACATTAAAAATTGGGGGTACAAACTATGCTTAGTAGTAACAACAACTTCTGCTTTGCCACACGCATCAAAATGCTATCATTACTGTATTACGTTGAAGATGTTTACCTGGAAGGGTTCCTTTTTCCGAAAATGGGTGGAAAGGTCATTTTTATTCATACATTATATGCTAAGATAAATATTTGATTGATGTTAGATATGAACTATACCTAACGGTTCCAGCTTATGTACAAAATCCTCTTAAAGGCGGACTTAGGAACAGAATTTGTTCATCATCCGGGGTCTGCCAGCATGGTGTTTGCACAACGACTCCGTCCCCATCAGATCATCCTCTGTCACCTCTCCACTCTAGGGACAAGAGTTCTTTAAATGAAGGCTCAGATGCCTGCTTGCTTACACTGCTCTGCAGAAGAACGCAGTCACAGGACATAGAGCCCCAAATGTGAGACTGACTACTTCTTTGCGCTTTGGTTCAGTTGAATGCTATGTTATCGCAGCCACTTGAGCATGGATACTGATGCCTAGACTGGCCTATTTTCAGCCGGAATCTCAGAAAACACAGGGTCTTCAACTTGGGGTGGGGCTTGACAGACGGCTTCTGAATATGAAGGTAAGGAGTCCTGGTGGTGCGGTGGGTTAAGCCCCTGGGCTGCTGACGGCAAGGTTGGCGGCCCTCTGCCTGAGAGCTGAGGCCGGCTGCTGCCACGTACTGACCGGGCAGCTCGACTCTGTGTGAAGGTGCAGTCCGTGGGTGGGGGGTGGGGGGGGTACGACAGTTAAGGTCCTTGACTACTAACTGGAGGAAGAATTGGGAGTGAGTTGAGCTCACCCCAAGTGCTGGAGATCAGTTCTAGAAAGCACAGCTGTCCTCCGGCCCGCCTGGGGGCGGGGACCCGAGTAGGAGCCGGCTCCAGATGACTGGCGTTTAGCACCAAGATAAGAAGAGTCAACGGTGTACTCTTATACACGTGCCGTCAAAAATGCCACCCTCGACCAAACTCGAGACAGTTCCGAGAGAATCTCGCTTGAGTAGCCGACCATTCCAACTACACTCTTAAATGTTTTGTTTTGTAATCAAATTTCTCCACAGGGAAAATAGGGAAAGATCCATTTCTGAAAACCAACTCTCATCTTTCAGATAAAAATAAATCACACCCGCCGCCACCAAGTTGATTCTAAGTCCTAGCGACACTCTCTGGGCTTTCCCAGACGCTAATTTCTCCCTCCCTCACACTGCGCTTCACCTCACGCGGTCACTTACAGGCTGGTTGTTGCCAGTGATGACCAAGTTTTCATTCCGCCTCCCTCCCACGGTGCTCCTGTAGAGAGGATGGATAACGCCCATGTCTGAGACTTGCTTGAACCGGAGCAGGCCACTTTCGTGGAACTCCAAGCTGTCGCAGCCATTCGGTCCGATGCGGATCACGGTCCAGATAACAAGGGTGATCTAGAATAAATAGGAAGCGCGCCCACTCTGAAGAGGCGGCGTCACCGCCCAGAGGATTCTCGACTCCCCAGATTGCTTCATCAGCTCCGTGGACACGCTGGTTTGCTTTTCTACTTAGACCCCAAACCTATCTATTTTTATCAAAGTATCGCCTGCAACTTTGTTTGCTATACCTCAGCTTTGTTCTACAGTCAGACAAGAAGTCCCAGGGAAATCATAAGATAACGTGGATACAGAATACGGGTGCCTAGCATAGCGATGTATGAAAGGAATAGCACCCCCTCCCTTCCCAACGGAAGGAGGAATTAGACTCATGTGCTTGACATGTATAAAACGCAAAGGCTTGGTTTCAGAGTAATACTGCCGGGAGCAATCAAGCTGACTCTGAAACTGACAGTGAGTGTGTAGGCCACATTAGAACCATCCCATAAGCTTCCCTAGACTATAATCTTTGCAGAAGCATTTCATCCGGCTGGTGTGTTTGAACAGCTGACCTTCTGGTTAGCAGCCTGGGGCATGACCACTGAACCACCAGGAGTCCTTTCTGCAAGTTTTGTTATAAAAAGCAAACCCACTGCCATCAAGTTGGTTCTGACTCGCAGGGCCACTCTCCAGGGTTTCCAAGACTCAGTCCGTCCTTACAGGGGCAGCGGCCTCTTCCTCCCCCCACCCTCCTGTCCCCCGGAGCGAGTGCCTGGTGGGTTCGAACAGCCGATAGAGGGGCGAACAGCCCCAATGCCTAAGAAGTCAAAACTCACTAAACGGAACCACTTTAGAGAGGCTGCAGCCCATCTTCTCGACCAGCTCGGGGTGAAGATGTGAGCAGTTGTTTCCCCAGGAAAGAGCTACGCACGTGCCGGGGCGAGGGGTGTGTGTGTCATATTCCCCCCCTACTAGTCACAGCCTTAGATGAAAGTCTTCCTCCTTCAAAAAGCAATTTCTTCAGGAAGAGGGAATAGATCAGATACTCCCCCCCCCCCCCACACACACCCTGCGCGCATGCGTGCACACACACACACACACACACACACACACACACTTTAGAGCAGGGGTGGGGACCTTTTTCTGCCAGGGGCCATTTGGCTATGTATGACGTCAGCTGTGTCTGGGCAAACATTCAATGAACTCACCCCAGTGGCTGCAACTGCTTCTGTCGGGCAAGGTGTCAGGCCGTAGCTGCACTGAGGGTTTCAACCACCCTCCGCCCCCGCCCCCAGGGCCCCGTGTTCCCAGTCCTGCTTTATGCTCCCTCTACTGGAGCTGTCACCCTTCTACGGCGGGGGTTGAGGCTACAAACCATAATCCCTGGCTGCAGCTTTTGAAAACCGAGCTTAAGGGCCAAGACAAAGAGGGAGACAAGTCGGAG